>NC_071331.1:1052679-1652679 GCF_010183535.1 Caenorhabditis remanei | reverse complement strand
TTTGAAACAGCCTGAATATTTGTCTCAAAAGCTAAATAATCTCTGTTTCATATTCTGATTTTCCAGAGTTGAAATCTTCATAAATCCGATATCCGCACTGATTTGTTTTGCATCCATATGTTTAGCGTTGTAAATTAGATAGAGACAAAAGATGTTTTCAAATGAAACTGTGAAAGTTGGATAAAGATGGAAAATAGAGGGTGCTAGATTCCAATAATGCGAAAAGCGACATGTACATATAAGAGATTGTAAATTTCAAAAAAAAAAGTTTTCAAGTGAAAACGTTAAGTTTTAAAGAAAAACTGTAGTGATTATACTTTGTTTCTAGAATGTTATATTCCTCCTACTTTTACATGTATAAATATACAATTTCCAACATTGAGTCAGGAAAATAGTTGAAAAGCGTATAAGTTGAAGAAGTCTGGTTTTTTTTCATACATTTGTTTTCATTATTTCAGCTTTGTTATTATCAGTTTATTATGTCAAGTCAACCAATACAAATAATGTGACATAAAAAATGGAACAGTGAGGAAAAAAAAATATACAGAAATTTGAATTCAGAATTTCTGTATAATTTACAACAAAAAAAATATTACGTGAGAAATATACAGAAATTTAAATCCAAAGTTTCTGTATAATTTAAAAAAAAGATAACGTGGAAAATATACAGAAATTTCGGATTCAAATTTCTGTATAATTAAAAAAAAAGTTTAACGTGGAAAATATACAGAAATTTCGGATTCAAATTTCTGTATATTTTCCAACAAAAAAAGGAAACAGATAATTCTACTCAGGTTCTCCATCTTTTCAGATCCCCAATCCTCATTTGACGTCTAGGATTTAAATCTAGTTGACACTGTTTAGAAGTTCAGCAATCATGTCTGAAAAATTCATAGTTCTTGTCGAGACCAGACTCTTTTCTTACCTGTCTGACTAGGGAAGGCCCTCGACTCGGTCTGGAGTTATGGGACGTGACCTATATCATTGGAAAGCTGAGAAAACGCTGATTTCAAATATATATTCAGTTTTTGCCCTCGAGGCCTGGTATTCGAGAAAAACGAGGTCAAAGTTTGGACCCTCTGACAAGTCATTACCTTTCCGACGTGTGAAAAATATCGGCAGCGTGGTGTAGGTGGTAGTGAGGGGGCATGACATGGGGAGGGGTGTGGGTTCGGTTCCCGGTCACGGCAAATTTTTTTTGAATTTTTTTCAATCAAATTTTAAGATTCTCTAACCAGGTCTGCCACACTTTTTCAAGATTTGGATTATGTTTTATTGATTTTCATGTAAATGTAAACTATTTGAAACAAAAAGCCGAGAAAATTTATCCGAGTACTTCATCACTTTTGGACCATCAAGTGATGGACAAATTTTTGAAAATTTTTTTTCTCAAAATTAGTAATTTTTACATGAAAATCAATAAAACATAATCCAAATCTTGAAAAAGTGTGGCAGACCTGGTTAGAGAATCTTAAAATTTGATTGAAAAAAATTCAAAAAAAAATTTGCCGTGACCGGGAACCGAACCCACAACCCTCCCCATGCCATACCCCCTCACTACCACCTACACCACGCTGCCGATATTTTTCACACGTCGGAAAGGTAATGACTTGTCAGAGGGTCCAAACTTTGACCTCGTTTTTCTCGAATACCAGGCCTCGAGGGCAAAAACTGAATACATATTTGGAATCAGCGTGATTTCAGCTTTCTAATGATATAGGTCACGTCCCATAACTCCAGACCGAGTCGAGGGCCTTCCCTAGTGAGTGTACTTGATCATCAGAATATACATCACAAATAGATAATTGATTTGAAGTGTCTCCGAGATAATTAGGCTATTTTGAATATAATCCACACACATATTTTTAAAATTGTTCTTCCATTTATCAACAGGTACTTTTAATAATCTGTAAAAAGCAGTTTTTCAATGAATAATGATACTTACCTGGTTTGTAGAATGCATTGTATCTATATTCTCTTTGAAAAAATTGGATAGCCATCATGAAATTACACGTCATCTTTTTGTTTTTCTTGGAAATGAATATGAATAAGAACTTTTCTGAGGAGTTCTCACGTGACCTTTTGAGCGTACAGTACAAATTCCCACAATATTGCCAGTGTCACGTAAAATTTATTTGAATGAAAAAATTCATTTCCAAGAAAAACAAAAAGATGACGTGTAATTTCATGATGGCTATCCAATTTTTTCAAAGAGAATATAGATACAATGCATTCTACAAGCCAGGTAAGTATCATTATTCATTGAAAAACTGCTTTTTACAGATTATTAAAAGTACCTGTTGATAAATAGAAGAACAATTTTAAAAATATGTGTGTGGATTATATTCAAAATAGCCTAATTATCTCGGAGACACTTCAAATCAATTATCTATTTGTGATGTATATTCTGATGATCAAGTACACTCAGACAGGTAAGAAAAGAGTCTGGTCTCGACAAGAACTATGAATTTTTCAGACATGATTGCTGAACTTCTAAACAGTGTCAACTAGATTTAAATCCTAGACGTCAAATGAGGATTGGGGATCTGAAAAGATGGAGAACCTGAGTAGAATTATCTGTTTCCTTTTTTTGTTGGAAAATATACAGAAATTTGAATCCGAAATTTCTGTATATTTTCCACGTTAAACTTTTTTTTAATTATACAGAAATTTGAATCCGAAATTTCTGTATATTTTCCACGTTATCTTTTTTTTAAATTATACAGAAATTTTGGATTTAAATTTCTGTATATTTCTCACGTAATATTTTTTTGTTGTAAATTATACAGAAATTCTGAATTCAAATTTCTGTATTTTTTTTTTCCTCACTGTTCCATTTTTTATGTCACATTATTTGTATTGGTTGACTTGACATAATAAACTGATAATAACAAAACTGAAATAATGAAAACAAATGTATGAAAACGAGAGCAGAGCCAAAAATCACAGAGCTTGCGACAATATTCTAGCATCTTCAGATTATCGGTATATTTATACAGCAATCACACATATTTATTTTTCCATGAAAAAGCTGTAAGGGCTACATAAATTGATAGAAACTATGAGAAATGATGCGAAAACTTTTTTTTTTGAAATTTACACTCTCTTATATGCTAATAAAATATGGGGCCATAGAGTTCATTAGATTTGCATTATATAGCTAAATTCCGGGAGCTGTTTAAGTTTTTTTAAGGCATTTTTATAACAATTTTATCAAATCAACTACCTTGTTCAAGAAAATCTGTTTCATCATCGTGGCTTACCTCAGCGTTTCTGCAGCTCAATAGTAATTCTCCTATTTTCGTTGTATTATTTCGATTTTCTAGATCAACTACATCATATTCAGTTTCCCACTGGACACATTGTTTCTGTTATTTTCAGTAGTTGTCTGAATTTTTGGCAAAAGTCTTCGAAAATTCTCTTTGGTTACACCGACATAATGTAAAATACAAAAACAAATCATTGCTAGTTTTGCTCTTTTCAGTATTTGTTTGTTTTTTGAAACCGCGAAAAAATCAAAAATTGACCACGATGCAATAGACATGCGTACATGATCCACCTCTCCACTTTTTTCAGGAATCGGATGTTTATTCAGAAAATTGTTAATAATTTTAATAGTCCACTGTCTAATAAAAGTGGTAAACTGTTTGTAAATAAAAAATAACCTCAAACTCGAAAAAATTACCTCAAAAAAAAAGAGTTTATCAATAATTATCAGAGTTCGATGATTCTTCAGATGACAATGATAACTTTGGTGATGACTCTTTGTCCAGACTCTCAGCAGACTCAGAACTTTCGGATGACGTTTTCTTCTTCAATTGGGACACTGGAACGCTCAGCTCCTCGATTGCTTTGGTCTGAAATGTTTTATGAGAAAACGAATATGAAACCAGTAGCTGTAGGTAGTATTTCGGTAAATAACATTGTTTCAAAACAGCAAAGAATTTTTTTTAGAAACTTTACAAAAACCAAACAACTATACTGTTTCTTATTCTGATTTCCAAGAATCGAAATCTAATTTTCCGTTCTCTGGCTACAACTTCTTTTTGGGTACCTGCATAATAATAAGATTTTTAGCCAGAAGCAATGTTGCAATCTTGCTCAATTTCCTAACAGAACCACCATGAGCATAGGGAATCACTGCACGAAGATCATCGAGAGCCTCATTCAAATCATGCATTCGGCATCTGGAAGATGTCATCTTGAGGCACAAATCAATTAGCTTTGTAAACTACCGTAAGTTATGTTTTCAATGAAACAGTGTGAAAAAGTGTTTTCTTTTAATTTATAAAAAATCGTTGTTATTGGTTCTCAAGGTAAATTTTTCAAAGATTTAATTTGATTTACTGTTTCGATACTGACAGTTCAGTAGGTTAAACAGTAAGAATTTTTGTACTGATAATAGTCTCTAATTTTAAGCGGTTACGGTTTCCGGACTTCAAAGTGTAAAGTGCCTTGTGAAAGTGTTCATTCGTTTGGCCTTCTTAATAAAAAATGAAAAAAATTGGGAAACGTTTCATAAAACGGATGGAAACAAAAAAAATCAATTCTTCAATTATTAATGATTCAAGATAAACATCACTGAGACTAAATTTCAAAACTTTAGAAATATGTGAAAACGGAAATTCGTGAAACATCGCTATCAAAAATTCTCAAGGTAAACTTATTGAAGGATTTTATGTGGTTTACTGTTTTATTTCTGGCATTTCACTGGATTAAACAGTAAGAATCAATACAACAGAGCAACTCTTCACTAATCATAATTGAGGATAAATTCGAGCCAATCAGATCATTCAACCATCTAGTTTTGAAGTAAACTTGAGTTTTTTCAAAGGAGAAATTCTGAGTCGAAAGGGTTGAAGCTAGAGAATTTCTTATTCTAACAAATTACGGTTTCTGGACTTCTAAATTAATAGTGCTTTCGGTAATCTTTCAGTTTCGTTACTGCCATTATCATATTTACATTTCTTTATCAAATTCACATTTCAGTGCTCGTGTCTCTCAATGTAAAAACATTCGAAAGCGTTACCTAAATGATCGGATAAAAACTGGAAATTTGGTCGTTCCATCGTACTGATATTATATTTTGAAACTTCAAAATTTTTTGGAAACAGGAAACTCTCGAAAACTTCTGATTTAAAACGGTTAAGGTTTCTGGAAACGTGGAGAAATTGGATGATCTGTATTCCAGTATCGGCCTTACATCTGAAGCTTGAAACCAATAAAAATATTAGAAAGCAATTAAAAAAAGAACAAATAGAAACAGGAAATTTGGTAGCTCCACCTCCCTTAACAAAATGAAACAATCTTTCATTTAAAGAATCACATAGGAATTTTCGAAAAACGTTGTAAAAATCAATTTTTCAGCTGTGAACACTACAACGAAATGTTTTTTTGGTGGTAATTTTCTCAACGAACTGAGAGAGATTTCGCAACTTAAGAAACATTTGGAAACAGCAAGTTTTCGAAAATTTATAGTTCTGCTAGAATGTGATGGAATCTCTGTTTCATAACACACTTCTACTATTCCTTTGGAAGAGGTAATAAGACGAATTTTCTAAACAATGCAAATAAAGTCACTGTAACAGAAAGCAATCTTATAATCATCCGTTTTCCTTCTATCAATTCCAAAGGAATAAATTGTTCACTCACCTTTCCCTCAAATTAATCGAAAGTCTCACTCCAGGCTCCGTGAACGACATCTTACTGCTCATGTTCTCCATTTTCAGCTTCTTTTTCCTCTTCTCCCTTTTATTCGTTCTCTGAAACAAAACTCCGTCCATTCACATATTCATTTGCTACAGTATCCCCATGCAGAGGTCCCTAGGGGGATATGGGGTAAAGTGAATAAGAGGAAGAAGACAAAAGAAACAAGGGGAGAAAAGAAGAAGAGGGTGTCCATAGTGAAAAATGAGAATGGCAGATTTGATAATACGAAGTGACAAGTGCTTCCGGAGAAGAGAATGGAAGGAAGATAAAATGAGCTACAGATCAGGAACAGCGGGAGAAAGTGAACATAATTTTTCTGTATTAGCACGTCACGCTTCCTACAACCGCGCTTTTCTGAAATCAAAGAAAATTGTGTGTGAAATAGAGACTCAGAGAAAAAGAGACATTTTTCAAGGACATTTCAGTGGAGCACAGTTGTAAGAACAAGAATCTACATACAAGTTGTTTCCAAACTTCAAGACAGCATTCAGTTGTTTAAAAAAATCCTGCTTCATATCTTTTTTATTTCTCACTCGTATCATTTTCTTGGCTATCTCGAGCTTGACGCTATTCAATAAACTTTCTGAAAAGTAAAGTATTTTTAAGTTAGCTCAAACAATGTTGAGTTTTGTGCTTCCCAAATTGTTTAATTGACAGGAATTATCACTCATCAATTTTCTTGTAATGTTTTAGTCAAATTTTGCAAAACACACTGAAGATACCGCGGCTTTGACGTTGGACCCATTTGTGTAACCTACATCTAACATGGATACTACTCTTGGCAGATATGTGATACACAAAAAAACATAAATTCACATTTTCAATGGTTGAATTTTGAAGATTCATTCAAAAAACGTCCCAATAACACATGTGACAGGTTTACTGTATTTGAAGAAGCTAGTTGAAAAAGAAGATATCCGACTTCTCAGCTATACTGCTTCAAAAACAAATGAAAAACAGAAGTCATTAAAATTAGTGTTAATGAATTTCCAATCGTTGTTGTCATAAAATTCGACATTTGATGCAAATTTTAGTCGTATAATAGTTTTGAAATTTTAAGGTAAATTTTTGAAAATCAGGCAGCTCCGGGCAGGCTCAGTGTTTTTGTTATAAATTGAAATGAATGTTCAGTAAGTGTGCGCAAACATGTTCAAAGAGGTGTCTAACGAAATACAATTGACAAAGCTGATTGTGATGAAAGTTTGTAATGATACTGAAACGGCAAGCATATCCATACAAGTAGTAGAGAAATTTCAAGACAGAGTCTAGTTTTTCAAAAATTGCTGCTTCAAATCTTTCTTATTACTGACTTGTACCATAGTTTTCTCAATGCATTGATTGTTATGTTCCCCAAAAAATTTAACTGACAAGAATTACTACTCATAATTTTATTTAATCAGTTAAAATCAGTTTTGAGGTTACAATAAATTTGCAAAAGGCAAGGAAGTTAGCACGAGTTCGACATATGGCGAGCCTGCTTACAGCGGCGGGGGTCTACCTCACGGTAGGTCCGCTAGCTGCGACGAGAGATTTTGATAGGTCTCTCGCTTGTCTTTTTTATCAGACGGTGGGTTTGTGCAGAGGGTCGAGCTAAGGGAACATCTTCACCCGAGTTGATCCCACCGGCATCACTATTTGGTTAGGTATAGCTGCTCGCAGTGGACTCAGGATCCGACTTAACCTTCGCCCTCCCGAAAATTTAACACCACAGGATTTCTCCAACTTTGTCATAGCCGTCGGGTGTTGGCACACCACTGACTATGACGGAGTTCCCCGCCAGGAGCCTCACGGCCTACAACCTTACCTTCGGGTTTGACCCCTCCAGCACCGGTCGGCATTCAACCTGCCACTCGTGTGTTCTTCCGGCCAGAGCTCTCTTTCAGATCGAGAGACAGAGACCTTCCAAACACTATGCCAGATCAGATCGTGGCAGGCTGAGCATCTGATATTACCGGCTATCAGGAAGCCTTAAAAAGATTGGCGATACAAAGGTCCCCACTTTGTTGTAGCCCTTTTATGGAGAAAAAGCAGGAATGTTTATATCCTCTTTTTTCCAGGCATACAAACTTGGGGTTTTGATCCACCTAACGACTTTTCTTCCCAAAGGAGTTAACCTTTAGTTAATGAAGAAAATCCGGGGTTTAACATACCTCTGGGAGCAATACTGTCTCAAGGACCAAAAACTTCCCAGAGGGTAAGAAGAACACGACGTAAAAAGCAATCTGTTCCTCAAACTTGTGTAATTAAACCCTTGAACCCGGTGAATTTGCTAGGCCTACATCTAACATCTAATCTAAATTACAGTTTTCAGCGAGTCCCTTTACAAAATTCACCCAACAAAAAATTTCCCACAAGCAACTGTGGCCGGTTTTCTGTATTTCAACAAGTTACTTTTTGAAAATAACTAGATTCTCAAGAAAACTGCTTCAAGAAAATAAAAAAGGTAGAAGTTATTAACATAAAGTTAATGAATTCATTCTATCCGCGGCAAATAACATTAAGCAAGTATCTGAATTGCTAATATGCGGGAGGAATCTATTGAAAATGCATAGATAGTGCAATAGGAATACGTAATGCATCCTGGAGCTTCATTAGATATACTTGGAACTTATTATAATGAATAGGAATAGTAAGAAGGTGGGTATCTTATTTGGAGGATCAGAATCATTCCTATAAACGACTTCGCAATTGTTACAATTGTGGAAACAAGGGGAAAATGGAGTTCAAGAAACAGTGAGAAAAACAATCTTAGTTGAGAAGGAAGATTACTAATTGTCCATACTAATTGTTTCTTGAGTTTATTACTTAAGAAAATTGATTTATGTATAAACACGTGAAAAATATACCAACATTTCAAAACAGTAAAAGTTAGTTTAATAATGACAGCTATCATCAAAACACACTCTCCATAAAAGTATCCAAAGCATAAAGCAATCTGTTCCAATGCTATTCCTTTGATGCAACAGATGGTCGGAAGTGTCCAAAGGGAGGGGGAGGGGTGTCGTTCCATTTGAATTGCCATAACTCTCTCCCCTTTCTATGAATAGAGATTAGATCTCAATTGGCGGATGTATCAATTCAGAGCTTGCGGGAAAAAGAAGGGCAATGGGTGATTATGCGGGAAAATATATAAAAAGAGAAGTGAGTGTTGTAAAAAAAAGCAACTTAGGATAATATTCACTGATTTAGTCAATAAGAATAGGGGTTCTGGAGATAATTGATAGACAGTGGTTTCTGTATCAATCAGAAAGAGATATCACTCAAATGGAACGGAAAAATAATTAAAATACTGTTTTTCAAGATTTTACTGTTCCAGATTTTCATTAGAAGTTGGTTGCATTTACAATGTCTGATCCTTGATTGCGTTTTTTTTGGATGCTCCCCAAACTATTTTCTGAAACTGCAAGTTTAACTCTGTATACACCCAGTAACACAGGTTGTTCGCGAGTAGACGCGTTACGGATGCGAATCTTATGCGGAGTCTTTACGGATCCGTAACGACGCTTCTCGCGATAGGTCGTTCGCGCACGACTCGTATTTCTCATTCGCACACGGTCCGTTTATGGATGTCCAACTTTGGTATCGACTGTGTGCGCACTGCTCGGATACTAGATCGCGTGAGGATGGTTTACGACGTCCTGCTCAGGGACTCTGATTGCTTTCGCAAACGGATCATATATGGATGATTGGACTAACTTTTTCTCTCGCGGCCAGCTCAATTTTTATTTTTATTTCGAATATTTTTTTCCTATTTTTTTCTCAAATATCTTCGATTTATTTACTTTTTCATGGTTTTCCAGGCTGATAAAATTATTGGAGACCAATTCGAACAAAATGGACAACAATTTTGTTGAGGTTTGTCTATCGGCGACCTATAAACACAGTATAGGACTTCTATTTTTCAGAGTCATGTCGGATATTCAAATCAAGAAATAAGGAGCCGAAAGTTTAATATTTTTCGATGAATTATGCAGAAACAATCTACTTTCAAGCAGTTTTTCGGTGAGTGAGCGATTCATTTCCAGATAAAAATGAGAAAAATGAATTTTCAGAGCATCAAGTGCCGAACATGCGGAAAAGGATTGAGGCGGCTCCATTAGGACTTTGGTTTCAAAAATCGACAGAATTATGGATATTGGCACAAAACCGATACAAATCGACGAAAAATGAGGAATATTTTTAAAAATGTTATATTCGTTTTTTGTTGATTTTTTCTATCTTTCTTGAATTTTTAATTGTTTTAATGTTTTTTTCTGAAATAAATGAGTCATTATATTGCTTTTTTGCTTTAAAAATAGATAAAAATTGGAAGGGGAGGGCAAGGAGAGCAACCAGAAATGAACGGATCGCGTACGGACCATATACGGACGTTCGCAAACAGGTCGGTTATGGATCCATAACGAGTCTTTTTTTCGGTACCGATATGGACCGTGCGCGATCGTCCGAAGCATCCGTAACGGATCGTTTGCGAACGACCTGTGTAAGCTAGCTTGTTAGTGATAGAAATTTCGATTTATATAGCTCGATTTAAAAACTGCTTCAAAAATATGGGAAACATGATTGTAGGTTTTATTAAATGATTCTGTCTTTTTCAGTTACGCAGCAAATTGGAACTAAAGAGTCAAGCAAACAAGTTTTCAAGGTTAGATGTTTTTTGAACGTTATCAACTAAATAATAATTTCATGAGAACAAGAGAAAAGCAAATCAACCTTGTGAAACAGTAATAGTTAGTTTCAAAATATCCAAAACAGGAATCAATCTGTTCCAATGCTCTTCCCTTGATGCAACAGATGGTCGGAAGTGACCAAAGGATGGGGGAGGGGTGTCTTCCATTTGAATTGTCATAACTCCCTCCCATTTATATGAATAGAGATTAGATCTCAATTGGCGGATGTATCAATTCAGAGCATGCGGGGAAAAGAGGGAAATGGGAGGGAATGTGGTAAAATGTGGTCTTTTTATGAAGAGGGTATGAATTAAGGTAACGTTTATTGATTTAGACATTGCAAATTTCCATATTAGAGATGTTGAGTGGGCTGTGTCTTACTGGTTTTTGTGTTATTTAAATAAACAATACCCGTCAATTGAAACAGAAAAAAACATATCATATCAAAACAATATTTGAGATCCCCTTTCATTGAATTTTAGATCATCAGTTGCTTGGAATTGCATTGAAAATAAATTTATCAGGAGGAAGTATTATACTAAAAAAGAGAAATGCGAATTATTTTCAACTGATGAGTTTTTTTTCCGGTTTCACCGAGTTCTTTTAATTTATCGGTTTAAAAAATATATTAATTGTAAGTTCGTATGAAATATATCATTACAGTGATTCCGTTAAAATTTCAATTTTGAAACTCCACTCGAAATCTTTTTTACAATTGGAACTTCAATTCTGTGTGATAATTTTGTGTTCTTTCTAACATCGCTTATCTTACAAACATGCCGCATACACTTTATTTTGGGACGAATTTATATTTCTTCTGAGAGGCGATCAGTCTCCGACCGCTACCTTCATCGCCCTCTCAACAAATTTCAAGTGGAGTCACAGAAAAAGCTAGTACTCCGAGAAAACTGTTTTAAAAATACCGTAAAAACTGTATTAAAGCGACATGTCGCTCTATTTTTCGAACAGGTTTTCGTTGTCGTTATATTAGAGGCTGCCGTTCTACTGGAGGCTGTCGCTCTATTTTTTGAACGAAATTCTAAAAGTTAGTCAGGTTCGATTTATGCGAATAAAAGTGAAATCAGAAGACAAAAACGTGAAAAATTAATGAAAAACAACCAAAATACCCAAAAACAGGGTGTCGGTCTATTAGAGGCTGTCGTTCTACTAGAGGCTGTCGCTCTATTTTTCGAAACTTAATTTTGCTGTCGTTCTATTAGAGGTGTCGTTCTATTAAAGGTGTCGCTCTAATACAGTTTTTACGGTAAATGAAAATGTTTTCAAGTTTCGAGTTCGATATTGCGAACGGCTGATAATCAAACTGGGCGTTAAAGCAAATGAAGTAGGATTTTTAAAAAAATCTACGATTTTAACATAATAAGACGAAGAGAAAAACATATGAAAATTAAAAAACAGTGAAAGTGAATTTGAAAGAGGCCAATAGAGAACGCTTTATGAAAACAAGAGAAAAGCAAATGAGCATTGTGAAACAGTAAGAGTTAATTTCAAAGTATCGAAAGTGTGAAACAATTTGATATTTTATTTAACTATTTAAATATACAGTAAAAGTCACTGGAGGTCAGGTAATGTCCCTCACGAGACGAAACCTGAGAAAAAGAAACCGGGTAAAGAAGGAGAATTATGAAATAGGAGTTGAGCAAGGTGGAAGGAGAATAAAAGAAAAATTATCAAAATAGTGCAATGTTATTCACAAGAAGGGACTTGAATACTGAAGGGCAAAGGAAATGAGGGACATATAAAGTTATGGCATTCCATATAGGTATAATAATTGAGAAGAAATTAGTACAATTAGGATTTACACAGATGAGACACATTGGGCGACGAGAGGAGGAGCGTAACCTGACATGGGTTTCAAGATTAGGAAAATATGAGGCGCCGATTATAAGATTATATAAGAGAAGTAATTGCGCTTTGAGCCTACGGTGGCGCATAGAAAGAAGGTCAAGTTGGGAGAGGCGTTCATAGTAGGATCGATAAGGTGTGTTACAGCGTTGAAGAATTTTCCGCGAAAAGAATCTAAGAGGAGTTTCGAGCTTATGCGCTAGTTTCGAAGATGGGGGAGGAGAATACACAACAGAGCAGTATTCAACTAGAGGGAGAACGTAAGTTTTAAACAGGAAGATATAAAATTGGGGAGAGTTGGATTTGAACGATTTCAGTATTTCAGTAGACCACTAGAGAACGCTTTATGAAAACAAGAGAAAAGCAAATCAGCATTGTGAAACAGTAAGAGTTAATTTTAAAGTATCGAAAGTGTGAAACAATCTGTTCCAATGTTCTTCCCCAGATGCCACAGCTGGTCGGAAATGCTTCAAAGAACTCTTTACTCATTTTCATGAATAGAGATTAGATCTCAACGAGCGGGTGTATCAATTTAAGAAATGCGGAAAAATAAAGAAGGTGAGGGGAAAACTATGCGATAAAATGGGCCACCTCGAAAAAAGTTGACTTATCAAGATCACCGCTGCAAATCTAGTGATATTTGTTTACAATATTTTCAAATTAATTTCTCAATAGATGGATTGGATTTACGAGAAGTGTAATCTGAAGAACCTTCTAACCTATACACTGGAACGAAGTGATGACCTGAAGCTACCTCAGATGTTCTAGAAACTAATTATTAACTATTAGATTTATAAAAATAACAAAATATTTCAGTTGGAGAACAATACTAATTGTTGGATCTGGAAAAGAATACCGTCAATTGAATATGTGTGAAGCGCTAACTGTTGTGATCATCACGAAACAGATAACATTTCAGGTATTTGAAATTTTCAAACTAGAATATTCTTCCTTTTTCAATGTTTTATTCAGATTTTTTCTATAGAATAGAAGAGGCGAATACTGCCACTTACAATTCATATTTTCTTTTTACAAGCGGTTAGAACAGTAACAAAGCTAAACTTATGTAAAAGCTATCTCTGAAAACATTTACCAATGCTAAAATAAATGAAAACGAAGTTACAAAAACAGTTTCGATCAAGAATAACATCAATATTTTTCACATAAGAAACAGTAAGGACAAAATAAACAACAAGCAACACTCCGAAAATCATTCTTGAAAATCTTCTGCTTTTTTTGGACAATTGGAAAAATAGTTTTTTTAAACTATTTTTGAAATAGTTCTGAAACCGAAAATCTTTTTCGGAATAGCCTGGAATCATTATATGAGAATGATATCTGGACCTTCATCACATTCCACAGGGAAAATAACGTTCTGTAGAACTCATAAAATCGGCAGACATTTACTCTCTCTACCGCAACGACTGAAAATTGTGTGGGCTCGGCTTGGTTTAAAAGAAATCAAGTTGTTATTGAAACAATTATGGTTTTCTAAAGCGGGAAATGTCAAATATCACAATTTTCTTCTAGTTGCATAACTTTTCACAAGAATCTAACTAGGTATCTGTTTGAAATTGTTTAGTAAACAGTTTCTACAATAGACTAGCTCTTCACTGAAGTTTTCTACCAAAACCTGATTTACCATTTCGCAATGTTGTTACATATGTGTACCATTTGACTAGTATGTTTCGTTACAAAATATGTTCGAAAGACGTTTTCAGAAACAAAAAAACTTGAACACAAAAAATTACATAAAGAAAAGTTCATGTTCTTATTAGATTACCGTTATTTTTGATGCCGCAACGAAAACCTTTCAGAGGTATTTATACATAAGCTTCAGATGACAACGATGACTTTGAGGAAGACTCGCTTTCCAGAATCAGGATTTTCAGAAGCTTTCTTTTTGTTCAATTGATACACCAGAACGCTTAGCTTTTTGATTGTGTTTGTGTGAGAGAAAATAAAAGTTCAAGATTAGATCAAAAATATATTCTCAGAAACTTGCTCTTGAACCTGAACATTTTTTGTTTCACATTTTGATTTTCCAAAATCAAAAACAAATTTTCAGTTAAGTATTACAGCATCCTGATATAGAACGTGGGTAGACATCTATTTTAGATTAATTTTGTTCTCCAGAATCAAAATTTTTGAATAAAAGTTTTCAACTTAAAAAATACTATAAAAGGGTAGAATTTAACATTCTGTTCGAAACTTCATAAAACACTTTTTATTCCAAATGGTGCTGTTTCAAATTTATCACATCATACACTATTGGTAATAGCATAATTCGAATACTCTCAGTGTATTAAATTTCTGAAATTTAACTTTTTAGTTTTTTTGTTGCTTTTACAATCCAAATCAGTATTGAATCCACTCACTGGATTCAATACTGATAACTGTTTTTCATGTTATAGGAAAATATTAGATTTTCAGAGAAATTAATAGAATATGAAAATAACGTCTGAAAAACCAAAGAAATTAATCTAAACTCCACTGTTTCAAATCTTAGCCAATGGCGGCCAATTTTTTTTTTACTAGTCCCTTGTTTCATAAGTATCAAAAGCCAAAAAACCTTTCTGAAATTTCCACTTAAAATTCATGTATCAGAGTTCGATAATTCTTCAGATGACAACGATGACTTTGATGAAGCCTCTTTGTTCTCACTCTTAGCAGGCTCAGAACTTTCAGACGATGTTTTCTTCTTCTTCAGTTTGGACACTAGAACCTTCAGCTCCTCGATTTACTGAAATATGACTAACTGATCAGGAAACATTGGCTGGTGACAGTCATTCGGTGAAAAGTTTGTTTTGAAACTGGCTAAATATTTCTCAAAAGCTAAATGATCTCTGTTTCGTGTTCTGATTTTCCATAATTGGAATCGAAATTAATCCAATGGTTCGTCTATATATAGTATCTGCTTCATTTCGATCTGCATTTACAGCAATGTAAGTTAGACGGAGATGAAATATGTTTTTACTGAAACTGTAAAAGTTGGATAAAGATGGAAAAGAGGGGATGCTAGATTACAATGCTTCGATACGCGACATATATATCTATGTAAATAAAATATGGAAAAATGGAGTTCAATAGATTTGGAGCAGAGCTGTGCGGAATTCCTTCTTCCTTCTTCCTTCTTCCTTCTTCCGGGCATTTTTTCACTTCCTTCTTCCTTCTTCCTTCTTCCTTTTTTGAAATTTTATTCCTTCTTCCTTCTTCCTTCTTCCGTTGAAATTGTTCGACTTCCGTGTTAAAAGTTCACAAAAATTTTGTAATTTTCGACTGAATATCAGCGGAGTTTTGGTGATTTTTAATGGAATTTTGTATGCAAAACAACGCCAAAATTCGTTTTCAGAGATGACTAGAAAAAAGTTTCCTCAAATTTGTCATTTTCAAAATTAACTTCCGATTTCCCGGTTTGGAACCCAACTTCCTTCTTCCTTCCTTCTTCCTTCCTTCTTCCTTCTTCCGGGCTTTTTTCATTTCCTTCTTCCTTCTTCCTTCTTCCTTTTTGAAAATGTTATTCCTTCTTCCTTCTTCCTTCTTCCTTTTTTGAAAATTTTACTTCCGCACAGCTCTGATTTGGAGTTTCTAATTAACTTCCGAGGACTAAATGTTTTTCTTTATTCTCATTTTGAAACTGCTAATACATATTCGTCGGTTGCTGACCGCTTGCTCAAAGTTCGGCCCTGCATTGAAAGGGCCTCCGCTGGAGGCCGTGTGTAAATGAAAAGTTCGCAACCAGACCCCACATGGTCTCCGGGCCGAGCTTTGAACAAGCGGACGGCGAATGGGTAATAACTTTTCATCATTTACACCTCCCACCTAAGACAGTTAACCAAGTCTTTGGAATCAAAATTGTGAAAATTTCAATTTTTATCTGTTGTAGCTGTAATAGAAATATTCATTGTTTGAGGAAACTGTTGGTATGCAGAGTAGATTTTTTAGTGATTTAAATCAAATTCTATTCAGATTTAATTCAGTTTTTGATTTGAATTTTTTGAAAGTTAATATGTATAGATAAGATTGAAATCAGTTTACCGCTGGACGCATTGTATCTGTTATGTTGTCTTATTTTTTGGTTCAAAAAATATCTTTCATATCTTGAGCTACATATCTTCAAAAATTCTCTTCGGTTGCATCGAAACTCTGCAATGTCATAAAAACAAGTCATTGCTAGTTTTGCTCTCTTCAGTATTTCTTTGTACTTTGAAACTGCGAAAAAATTCAAAAATTGACCACAAGGCAATCGAGATGCGTACACGATCCACCTCTCCACTTTTTACAGAAATCGGATATTTATTCAGAAATTTGTTAATAATTTAAATTGTCCATTTTATAAGAAAAGTGGTAATTTTTTTGTAAATATGAAAATAATCGGAAACTCTAAAAAATTGTCTCAAAAAAGAAAGATTTTATCAATAATTATCAGAGTTCGATGATTCTTCAGATGACAACGATGACTTTGGTGATAACTCTTTGTCCACACTTTCAGCAGGCTCAGAATTTTCAGACGATACCTTTTTCTTCAATTGGGACACTAGAACGCTCAGCTCCTCGATTGCTTTGGCCTGGAATACAGAACATAGACACGAAGAATAAGTAGCTGTGAATAGTCAATCGGGAAAAATCATTGTTTTGAAACAGCAAAATTTTTTTTAGAAACATTGAAAAACTAAAAAACTATACTGTTTTGTGTTCTGATTTTCAAGAATCGAAATCTAACTCAATCTAATCTTGCCTCATTTGTTCTAGCACTCACTTGCATAATAATATGATTTTTAGCCAGAAGCAATGTTGCAATCTTGCTCAATTTCCTCACAGAACCACCATGAGCATAGGGAATTACAGTACGAAGATCGTCAAGAGCCTCATTCAAATCATGCATTCGGCACCTGGAAAATGATATATTAGTTGAGAAGGTTGCGGTGGGAGCTTGTTTGCCCTAGCCTAGTGATTGCATAACCTTGAGGTCAAAAGTGTGAGAAGAAGATTTGTATCAGTTATCTTTGTAAATTAGTCTAAATTGTGTTTTTAATGAAACGGTGAAGAAGAAGATTGGCACTGGCAATTTGCCAGATAGAAAAAAGTTTCTATTTTTGAAATTTGTGAAACATAAATTCTCGAGGTAATTTTTCTGGGACTTTATTTGATTTACTGTTTCGACACTAACAGTTCAGTAGGTTAAACAACAAAAATCAATGAAAGGGTCATTTGACAACGTGGTTTTGTACGGGTAATGGTTTTTCAGTCCAACCATTTGGTTTTACACTAAACTTGAGTTTACACAATCTTTAATTATGAGTCGAAAGGATTGAAGCTAAAGAATTTCTGATTTTAAACAGTTACGGTTTCAGGACTTCAAAATCTAAAGTGCTTTTGAGAGAGTATTCAGTTTTTTTGGGTATCTATATCTCAATAGAAGAATTGGCATTCTCCTGTTTTTGTATGTCTATTTACCACTGCGCTATTTTTCATACTTGTCGAATGACGGGCCGGGCCTGACGTTTTGAAAAAAAAGCCCGGCCCGGACCCTTGACAAATATGCTATTTTCGCTGGCTTTTATATTGAGATAAGGAGAGTCAAAAGAGGGATCCCGCGCGGACAAAATGAGGCTAGGATTATCAGAATTTTCAGATCGAGATTTCTAGCCAATAAGAAGAACTCTGCAAATTCTGACAACGCCATTCAATTGAGCACAGTCGAAAGTATACGTGTACCAAGTTTCATCGAACTCCCAACCGGTGTATGAAAAAGGTTCCCTTGTAAGTTAAAAAATAGAGAGCGATTCGAAAACAATCGGATAAGAACATACACTTTGGTCCGTCTATCATATTGATAGCAGAAAAAAAGTAAGAAAACATGAGAATAAGACACATTTTCAAAATAATACAAATGAAGTCACTGTAACAGAAAGTTTCTCAAAAAAATTGCTTCAAACCGCATAAAACCAAACTAACTATAAAAACACGATTTTTCACTCACCTTTCCCTCAAATTGCGAATTTTCAGTCTTTTGACTCTTCTCAAAAAAACGTCATTTCTATTTTATGTATTTCTAACGTAAGTAAAAAAGTTAGAATTTGTTTCATAAATGATCGGTTAGAAACAGGAACTGTACAGATCTGTATAGGTCTCCCAAATACAAAGTAAAAACGTAAAAAAGCGTTTCAAAATGAACGAATAGAAATAGAAAATTTTTTACTAATTTTATCAGTTTCATATAATTTCTTTAAAAGATTCATTGTTTTAATTTATTGATAGGACTTTGCATCACAATCATAAACAGAGGCTGTAAACACATGTAAACCCATGTATTTAGCTGTATGGTGAATAGATTCCGTCAAACAAGGCAGTTTATCAAATGTTGAGACTTTTACTTGGGAAAACAACTTCGGTGAAACAGTGAAACTCTTAAAAAAATATGTCACTCCTAATGAGGGTTCACTGTTTCAGTGTCACTATTATATTGAGAGCAAAGTTATACTCTGCTGTATATGCAGTTCGCAACGAATAAAATTTATAAAATGTTTTCCCGTTTCATAAAAGAAACTGTAAAAAAATCTAAAAATTGATGTGTCTAATTGTTTTGGAGATTGAATCTATTCATTCATAAGGATGTCACTTAAAAACGACAATAAAGACTTGAACAAGCCTCTCACAAAACAGTTAAAGAGACATTTTTCACGGACATTTTGGTGGAGCGCATTAAAAATTAATTTCTCATTTGTGAAGATGCTTTTAGCGGTTATTTTTCCTTGGTACCAAGATTACACTACCTTTCACGAGCGCATTAGTCTTTAGAAATGTTGGCTCTATTGGCAAAGAATGGTCCCAACCGCAAAGAACGGTCCCAACCGCAAAGAATGGTCCCAAAATTTTGGGTGACCCAAATTTCCGAATTACATGGTCCCTACCGCAAAGAATGGTCCCAACCGCAAAGAATGGTCCCAAAATTTTGGGTGACACGAATTTCAGAATTGAATGGTCCCTACCGCAAAGAATGGTCCTTCAAAATTGATACGAAAAACTTTTCACCATTCTCTTAGGCTTAGGTTTCTTAGAAATTGGAGAAAAAATTGACAAAACCGGTTGTTAATCGTATTTGTCAATTTTTCCCAATTTCTAAGAAACCTAAGCCTAAGAGAATGGTGAAAAGTTTTTCGTATCAATTTTGAAGGACCATTGCGGTAGGGACCATTCAATTCTGAAATTCGTGTCACCCAAAATTTTGGGACCATTCTTTGCGGTTGGGACCATTCTTTGCGGTAGGGACCATGTAATTCTTTGGGACCGTTCTTTTATTTTTTGAGACCGTTCTTTGCGGTTGGGACCATTCTTTGCCAATAGAGCCGAAATGTTTGAAAACAGGAAATTCTCGAAAAATCATTTTGCTCAGCTAGAATGTCTCAGAATTAGAAGTGTGAATAAGACCAGATTTGCAAATAAAGCTACTGTTCCAGAAAGTTCCCATTAAAATTATTCGTTTTCCTTCTATCAATACCAAATATATAAAATATTCACTCACCTCTCCCTCAAATTGATCGAAAGTCTCACTCCAGGCTCCGTAAACGACATCTTATTGCTCATGTTCTCCATTTTCAGCTTCTTTTTTCTTCTTCTCTCTTTTTTTCGTTCTCTGAAACAAAACTCCGCCCATTCACATATTCATTTGCTACAGTATCCCCCTCCAAAGGTCCCTAGGGGGATAAGGGGTAATGTGAATAAGAGCAAGAAGACAAAAGAAACAAAGGGGGGGGGGGTGTCAATGGTGAAAAATGAGAATGGCAGATTTGATAATACGAAGTGACAAGTGCTTCCGGGGAAGAGAATTGAGAAAAGAGAAAATGTGCTACAGATCAGAAATGGAAAATAGGAGAAAGTGAGAATCAATTTTGCTGTTGAAACAAGATTTCCATTATATCAATATTCTCCCCCTGTTTCAGCACTATGATTATTGCTGTCTGGGCACCCTAAGCTGGGTAGATTTCTGATTTCTAATAAAATAAAAGTAAAGAAAAACATGAATAACATTTGGAACGCATCATAAAATTATTATGAAATGGGAATTTGGATGTTTTGAAACCGACTTGCTGGGATAGCTCAAGCTGCCAGGATACTTCAATTTTTCGAGTCTTATAAATCTTACCTTCAGCCATCATTCAACTTAGAGGCTTAAAATTTCTAATTAGTGCTTTCAGTGACTTAATTACACACTAGTCCATTCGTTTTCAGTCGAATTTTTTAGTCGAAATTTAAAAATTTGAAAGCATATGAAGAATTATTGACGAATTTGACTGTGAAGAACTTTTGTAATGATCCAGAAACGGCTAGAATCTACATACAAGTTGTTTTCAAACTTCAAGACAGAATTCTGTTGTTTAAAAAATCCTGCTTCATATCTTTCTCATTACTCACTTGTATCATTTTCTGAGCTTGACGAGATTTTAATTCAATTAATTTTCTGAAAAGTAATTAAGTTAGCTAAACGCATTATTAAATTTTGTGTTTCCCAAATACTTTAATTGACAAGAATTATCATTCATTAATTTCCTCCTTATTTTGGCTTTTTATCGAAATTTGCAAAAAACAAGGAAGTTCCGGGACTTTTATAGATTTTTACTTGGAGCTTGTGTTTATTAGCCTACACCTTTTACGGATACTCTTGACAGTTATATGATACAGAAAAAAAACATAAATGAACATTTTGGATGACTTTTCAAGATTCACTCAACAAATTTCCCATTTGCAACTGTGACAGGTTTACTGTATTTCAGCAGGTAATTTTTTGAAAATAACTAAATTCCCAAGAAAACTGCTTCAAGAAAATGGGAAATATAGAAGTTATTAATATAAAGTTAATGAGATCGTCTCAGGCGAAACAACTATCTGAATTCTAGTATGCAGAAGCTAATATGTGAAAGGAATCTATTGAAAATGCATAGATTATGCAATAGAAATACGTAATGCACCATGGAGCTTCATTAGATATCCTTGGAACTTGTTATAATGAATAGGAATAGTGAGAAGGTGGTTATTTTACTTGGAGGATCAGAATTATTCCTATAAACGACTGCGCAAATGTTACAATTGTGAAAACAAAGGGAAACAGAGTTCTTGAAACAGAGAGAAAAACTTTTGTTGTTGACAGGGAAGATTACTTTGTCCTTTTAAGATGTTTCTTGAGTTGTCATTAGAATTTCGAAACTATTATGATTTCAATTTTTCTGTGTAAGGAACGCTCGCATTGCAGCCATTTCTTGCGACAGTGTTCAAAAATTGAACGCAGTGCTGAAAGGGGAGTGGGCGTGGCAGCCGCGAGGGGCGGAACGAGCGTTCCTTGCACAAAGAAATTGAATTCGTAATATAAGCAGGTCAGAGATACATTCAACTTATAGTAATTTTATGAAAGCAAGAGAAAAATATATCGAAATTGTAAAACAGTAAGACCTTATTTCCTAATGATATCTATGTATCATCAAAACACACTCTCAATGAAAGCATAGAAACCAGAAAACAATCTGTTCCAATGCTCTTCCCTTGATGCAACAGCTGGTCGGAAATGCTCCAAAGGAGGATTCCTTCCATTTGAATTGTCATAACTCTCCTCCCTCTTTTCATGAATAGAGATTAGATCTCAACGAGCGGATGTATCAATTCAGAGCATGCGGGAAAACGAGAGGAAAACGGGTGATTATGCGGGAAAGTATTTAAAAAGAGAAGGGAGTGTTGTAAAAAGTGCGACTGCATCGGACAATAAAAAAGGGATCTCGAGATAGACAAAAACTCGAAGTGATTTCTGTATAATTCAAAGAAGGGATACATCTCAAGTGGAACAGAAAAAATCTTAATAAATCGAAATACTGCTATTCAAGGTGTTTTTTTCACTGTATCAGATGTTCATTATAAGTGGTTGGATTTCCATTGGCTGATATTGCTAGGAATTGTGTTAGAATTATCGATATATATTTTTTTTTCATTAGAGCGCATTTGTAAATTACAAAAATGATAAACTTATTTTTCTCGACTTTTGTTTCAAAAACGCTGATTTTTCCTGAAAACAAATTTTCAGACTACCAAAATTAACATATGATAACTTAAACTGAAATATACAGAATTTCCTATCAGATGGTCGTTTTGGATTTTCGGTAAAAGTTATTGCAAACCAAAAAAGCTCAAAATGTGCTTCATGTTTCAAAAAGGCGTTCCCACCATAACTTGAGATCGAACATTTTTCAGAGATCACAATAATCACTGTGGCGGTGAGATTAACAGGCTACACGAAAAATGCGTCAGTAACCGATATGGTAGTAACCAATAACACTGTGGCAGGTTGTATGTAAAATGAAAAAATGGATCAATTATTGCACTTAAAAATTGAACGTTGAACAACACTCTGAAGCTTCCAAAACTATTTTCTGAAACTGAAAGTTTAACTTTGTATACATCCAGTGAGCTAGCTTGTTGGTTTTTTGAAGTTCCGATCTATATAACCGTTTCAAAAACATATAAAAGGCTCTAGAGATTGTGGGTTTTATTAAATGATTCATTTTATCTAATCTATTATCGGAATAAAAAAGTTCCGACATTTTTTACCGACGCGCAAGAGTCGCGGTACTGGTAGATCAGAAACGCCCACTCATCATAAACATTTCTTCTGCAAAATCAGGGCACGGTTTCATTGCATTCGCGGGTGAAGTTTTGTTTGAAAATACCACTTTTTAAATAAAATTTGACCTATTTCCTTTAAAATTTGATCTTTTTTCCTCAAACTTCATGGTGGAAATGAAATTTTAAGGGAAATAGGTCAAATTTTATTTAAAAAGTGGTATTTTTAAACAAAACTTCACCCGCGAATGCAATGAAACCGTGCCCTGATTTTGCAGAAGAAATGTTTATGATGAGTGGGCGTTTCTGATCTACCAGTACCGCGACTCTTGCGCGTCGGTAAAAAATGTCGGAACTTTTTTATTCCGATAATACCTATAAAGTAACATTCCGGAGCAGACAGTTATGCAACAAAACTGAAACGAAAGAGTGATGACGGAAACTGTTTTTTCAGATTCTGTATTCCGTGGTCTAGTAATTTTAAGAAAAAAAAGAGATAAGCAAATCAACATTGCGAAACAGTAAGAGTTAGTTTCAAAATATCCAAAACGATGAAACAATCTGTTCCAATGCTCTTCCCTTGATGCAACAGATGGTCAGAAGTGCCCAAAGGATGAGGGAGGGGTTTCTTCCATTTGAATTGTCATAACTCTCTCCCATTTATATGAATAGAGATTAGATCTCAATTGGCGGATGTATCAATTCAGAGCATGCGGGGAAAAGAGGAAAATGGGGTAAAATGTGGTGCTTTTGAAGAGGCTATGAATTAAGTTAGCGTTTAGACAAGGAAAATAACGATTTTAGAGATTTATTTTCCAATGAATCACTGGTTTTTGTGTTATTTAAATAAACAATACCCGTCAATTGGAACAGAAAAAATGTAATAAATCAAAAAGAGTTATTTTTATTCATAAAACCTAAGAACATACTAATAAGGATGATATTTAATTAAGCACATTATATCTTAACACTGATTCCGTTAAAATTTCAATTTTGAAACTCCACTTTCGAAATCTTTTCTTTACAATTGGAACTTCAATTCTGTGTATTCTGTGTAAGCTAGCATGTTAGTGATCAAAAATCCAATCAAATTTCAAGTGGAGTCACAGAAAAAGCTAGTACTCCGAGAAAACTATTTCAAAAACAGGTGAAAATGATTTAAAGTTTCGAGTTCGAAATTGCGAAGGGTCGATAATCAACCTGGCCGGGAAAACAAATGAAGTAGGATTTTAAAGTGGAAACCAAACATTGTTCTTGAAACAAAGAGAACAACTGATTTAGTTGACAGGAGAGATTACTATTTTTCCTTGTTAGATGGTTTTCAAGCTGTCAATCGATTGTAATTGCAGCTATAAACAACTCGAAATAAACTTTATCTACGATTTTAACATTATAAGACGAAGAGAAAAATATATCAAAATTAGAAAAACAGTGGAAGTGAATTTGAAGGACCCTGTTAGAGAACGCTGTATGAAAACAAGAGAAAATCAAATCAACATTGTGAAACAGTAAAAGTTAATTTCAAAGCATCGAAAGTGTGAAGCAATCTGTTCCAATGTTCTTCCCCAGATGTAACAGCTGGTCGGAAATGCTTCAAAGAACTCTCTACTCATTTTTATGAATAGAAATTAGATCTCAACGAGCGGATGTATCAATTTAAGAAATGCGGAAAAATAAAGAGGGTGAGGGGAAAACAATGCGATACAATGGGCAACCACGAAAAAAGTTGACTTATTATTGATCACTGCTACAAAAACTAGTGATATTTGTTTACAATATTTTTAAATTAATTCGAAGAATCTGTTCTCTTGCTGTAATTCAAATGAAGAAGTAGCACATGAAAACATATAACGCATTCTCTGTAAGACTGTTCCCTCTTAATTTGAACAAATCAAAAAATTCTTAACTTATCTTGATTCGCCCCGGGGGAAAGCCCTAGCTCTTCACAAGTTCATGGTAATTAAAATGGTACAACTAATCTAACTGCAGCTTATGTCACGTACTCATTTATGTATATAAGCAAAATATGGGTTTAATTACGTAGTTTGAATTAACTACACATGTTATCTTGAGCAATTGATAGGCTGATAAAGGTGTACAGACAAGATCTGTGACAAACAGGTGTGAAACAAATACCTAATACACGGCAGCTTCGTTCGCTCACTTGAAAGGATATCAGTGGTTCTTACCAAGGGTAGATTTTCAAGGCATGTAGGTAAATTGAAGAAGTAACCCCTAATTTAGATGATCCATGCATTTTCAACCTATACTCGGTCCTCCAGTACGCCTGAAATCTCATTCCTAGCCTATAACTCACAATGCTTACAGACCTAGTTGACTCGAGTTGCCTGAATCGAATGAAATAAGACGTGGAATATCAATTTCAGACATCGAAACGTATTGAAATAGGAAGATTGAGTAATGTTTGTCCTAAAAATGTCAAAAAACAAACAAGTACTGTACTTCGAGACCAGATAATAACTGTAATTTCTTAAAAATCACAAAAATCGCCAAAAAGTGCTGATTTTTCAAAATCTCACAAGAATTTTTTGAGAACTGTCGAGTAAGTGTTCAAAAACATTATTAAACTTTGTTTCCTGAACGAATTTCTTCAAAAAATTTGAAGAAATTCGACAAAATTTGAACTATTTCTCATTTTTTGGGAGGTGGCGTATATTTATGACGCGGCCGTTTAAGCGACTTTTTGGTGGTCTGAACGTATTTTTCGACATTTTTTTCTCAAAACTTGGGAATATAGGTTTTTTGATACGCTGAATTCGATTTTAATAACGATTTTCCAAAAAAACACCTCACTTTCCCGAAAACACCGATTTCGAGGGGTGGCGCATATTTATGACGCGCACTGTATAAAAATTGAAAACAATGGAAGTGAAAAGGAGAACGCTTTATGAAAACAAGAGAAAATCAAATCAACATTGTGAAACAGTAAAAGTTAATTTCAAAGCATCGAAAGTGTGAAGCAATCTGTTCCAATGTTCTTCCACAGATGCAACAGCTGGTCGGAAATTCTTTAAAGAACTCTCTACTCATTTTCATGAATAGAGATTAGATCTCAACGAGCGGATGTATTAATTTAAGAAATGCGGAAAAATAAAGAGGGTGAGGGGAAAACAGTGCGATAAAATGGGCAACCACGAAAAAAGTTGACTTATTATTGATCACTGCTACAAAAACTAGTTATATTTGTTTACAATATTTTTATATTAATTTCTCAATAGATGGATTGGATTGAAGAGCAATATAATCTGAAGAACCTTCTAAGCTATACAATGGGACGATGTGATGACCTGAAGCTACCTCATATTCTAGAAACTCATTATTAACCATTCGATTTATACAAATAACAGAATATTTCAGTTGGAGAACAATACTAATTGTTGTATCTAGAAAAGAATACTAAGAATTGAATATGTGTGAAGCGCTGACTGTTGTGATCATCACGGAACAGATAACCATACTTGCAACGGGCCGGGCCGGGCCGGGCCGATTTGAGAATTTTCACCGGCCCGGCCCGGCCCGGCCCGGCCCGGTCGGCCCGGGTCACAGTACAAAAATTTGAAAATTTGAATTGTTTTGAAAATTTTTTGATTTTTTCGCAAAAAAGTCGAATTTTCGACTATGTTTTTACATATCGATAAAACTCAAGTTTACATAGGATTTTTGACTATTTTTGACGAAAATTTCAAAAAATTTCGAAAAATTTTGTGAAAAAGTTGTGCTCATTTTTTGACTCCGGGCCGACCGGGCCGGGCCGGGCCGGGCCGACGGGCCGAGCCGGGCCGGGCCGATATTTTGCAAGTCTGCAGATAACATTTCAGTTATTTGAAAATTTGAAACTAAAATATTCCTCCTTTTTCAATGTTTTATTCAGATTCAATTATTCTATAGAATAGAAGAGACGAACACTGTCACTTACAGTTCATATTTCCTTTTTACAAGCGGTTAGAACAGCAACAAAGCTAAACTTATTTCAAGTCAAATCTATTTCTGAAAACACTTAAAATATATGGAAAGTTTCAAAAACAGTTTCAATCAAGAGTATCCGTATTATCAACATTTTTGATGTTTTCCAAGAGATTAACATCCTCGAAAATCATTCTTAATGTATCCATTTCTGTTCATCGACTGTACCTGGAGCATTGGAGAAAGAATGTTTTCAACTATTTTTGAAATAGTTCTGAAACCAATGATCTTTTCGTGACAGCCCATTATATGAATTGCAAATATCACACAAAGAAGAGCAGTGTTATGAAATAGTGCCTCATTGGTGAAATAATGGAAGTAGTCTTATTGGTCATCAGGGCATGAAGAGGGAAAACTGGCGACAAAATGGAAGAACCAGCACCTGAAAATATATACGCGTTATTAAATTAAGTTTCTGAACCAGAATAAAAATAATAAAACAAAACACTGAAGTTTAGCCCTAAACATCCTGTTTCACGTTTTTTTTTAATTCTGAAAACACAGAACGATCTGTTCAAATTGATGTAGAAACTCATCGGAAGTGTCCAAACGAGAGGTGAAATTTTCATTTGAATTGTCATAACTTTTTGAATTGAGACTGTACATATAAATTCAGAGCATGTGGGAAAAGAAAGTACAATGAAGGGTACGAGAGGAAATCAAGGAAAAACCAATATACTGAGGTATAAATGAAATTGACGCACTAATTGAGCTTTTTGAAACAGAAACCGTCAAAATTCTCTGAAGTAAACATATATATTTTCTGTATACTATCACCTGGATTCTAACAATTTTGAATGTTTATGTATACTCCACCAGCACAATGCACATTTATCGTGAACAAGTTATTCATGTGTGTCTCGACGGCCCAATTTAGCAAATGCATCTATTACAAACTAATTTCAGAATCCATTAAAACGGTTAATTATTGTGAATCATAGAAAATAATATTTGTGCATCGTAAACTCAAGTTCCGGGTCAATAACTGATAACTTCCACAAATCTAGTGTTTCACCATAATGACAACTTCTGCTGGAATGTTCATATCCCAATATTAGGAACCAATGACGAGAGAAACATATTGTATCAGTAGACAATCAATCGCCCAAACCTGTTTTTCAAAACAATAAAACATGTATTAACAAAAATTTGCTCTAAAGACTGGAATTTCTCTGGTTCACCTTTTTGATTTTCCAGTTCAAAAATTTTTTTTTGACATCTATAACAGAACTACCATGAGTGTATGGAATTCGGCATCTGTTAAATTTTAAAAAATATATAAGTAAGATGGTCATTGATTAGATATTTTTTCGATGAAACAGTTTATCATAAAAATGTATGTTGCGAACTTGAAAAAAGTAATGTTGGAAATTGGGGGAAGGTGGTTGCGCAAAATCTCAAGGGAAAATTTTCTGGAAAATGTTTTTCGATAGATTCATTTTTACTGTTTCGATATTGACATATCAGTAATTTACACAGAAAGTGGCAATTAGAGATACACAGAAAGTGGCAATTAGAGGTTAGGATAAAGAAAGGTAACGAGATTGCAATGGAGTGTTTGTTTCATAACAGAATTCTATTACCTCTGTGGGAATTACAAGTAGGAACAAGACTTTTTTCCAAATAATACTAATAAAGTCACTGTAACAGAAAGTTAACTTATGATCATTCGTTTCTCTTCTATCAATAGTCTCACTCCAGGCTCCGTGAACGACATCTTACTGCTCATGTTCTCCATTTTCAGTTTTTTTTCTTCTTCTCTCTTTTTCTCTGACACAAATCTCCGCCCATTCACATATTCATTTGCTACAGTATCCCGCTCCAGAGATCTCTTGGGAGGGTGAGGGGTAAAGTGAATAAGAGGAAAAAGACAAAAGAGGAGAAAAGGAGTAGAGGGGGTGCCAATAGTGAAAAATGAGAATGGCAGATTTGATAATTCAAAGTGACAAGTGCTTCCGGGGTGAATTGAGAAAAGAGAAAATGTGGTATAGATCAGGAACATCGGGAGAAAGTGAAAATTAATTTTGCCGCGGAAACAAGATTTCGACCATTTTGATGTTTTTCTTCCTGTTTTAGCTCTATGGTAACTGCTGAGTGGGTACAATGTTGGTAGTTTCTTAATTTTTTACCGAATAGTATCCTTAAAATAAATACATGGGGTTTTCAATTATATTCCTCGCAAACAATAAAAAGTTGCATTTGTTACTCATCCTAATATTATGATGAAATTGAAATTCAGATATTTTGAAACATTATTTCACACTACGAGTCTAGCACCCCAATCTGAAACTTATAAATCTGATCTCTCATTATTTAACATAGGAGCTTGAAAATTCTAATTAGTGCTTTTAGTGACCTAATTCAACTATTCCATTCATTTTAGCAAAAACTTCGAGATTCGATGCAAATTTTAGTCGAGAAGTTGAACAGTTAGAGGTAGTTAATTGACGAAGCCGATTGTGATGTACTTTTGTTATGATACTGAAACAGCAAACATCTGTACAAAAGTTGTTTCCAAACTTCAAGACAGAATTCAGTTGTTTTTTTTTCAAATAATCATGTTTCATATGTTTCTCATCACTGATTTGTATCATTTTCTTTGCTATGTGTTTCCAAAATAGTTTAATTGGCTGTAATTAAATTTCTCGAACTTTGAGTTAACGAAAAATGCGGGAACTTAGCTCTGTATGCATACTAGCCTACATCTAACATGGGTACTTTTGACAGTTATGTGAAACAGAAAAAATAACATAAATCAACAATTTCAATGGATGAGTTTTAAAGATGCATTCAAAAAAATTTCAATTAAGTACTGTTACAGGTGTACTGTATTTCAGCAGGTCACTTCTCGAAAATAGTTAGATTCAAGAAAACTTCTTCAAGAACAAGGGAAAAGTAGAATTTATCAAAATAAAGTTAATCAGGTCGTCTTAGGCGAAGCAAGTATCTGAATTCTATTATGTAGAAGCTAAATTGTGAAAGGAATCTATTGAAAATACATGATCATTCAATAGAGATATCTAATGCACCCTGAATTTTATTTAGATATCCTTGAAACTTATTATAATAAATGGGAATAGTAAGAAGGTGGGTATCTTACTTGGAAGATCAGAATTATTCCTAAAAATGGTGCCCGAATGTAACAATTGTGGAAACAGAGGGAAATGGAGTTCTTGAAACAGTGAGAAAAACTGTTTTAGTTGAAAAGGAAGATGCATATTTGTCCATGTTAGATGTTTCTAAAGCTGTTATTCACGTATATTCTAGAAAAAAAATGAATGTACCAATAATAAAGCCAGAGGGAAGAAGAGTTCTTAAAACAGAGAGAAAATCCGTTTTAGTCGACGAGAAACGCGATTATTTGTCCATGTTAGATGTTTCTTCAACTCAATTTGATAACTATAATAACTATGTATAAACAACTGAAAACAAACTTTATCAATAGAGAGAAGCTAACAAATAAAGTTAAAGTATAAGAATAAAGAATATTCTACAACTACGTATGATATTAATTTTTACATGAAGAAGAGAAAAGATATCAAAATTGCAAAACAGTAAAAGTTATTTTGATAATGAAGAACAGCTATCAACAAAACATACTCTCCACAAAAGTATCCAAAGCATAAAACAATCTGTTCCAATGCTCTTCCCTTGATGCAACAGCTGCTCGGAAAACCTTCAAAGAAGGATTTCTCTCCATTTGTATTGTCATAACCCCCTCTTCTTTTCATGAATAGAGATTAAACCTCAATTGGCGGATGTATCAATTCAGAGCATGCGGGAAAATATATATAGAAGGAACGAGTGTTGTTAAACGTGCGACTTAATTTAATTTTCACAGAGTTAAAAAATAACAATAAGAGTTCTAGCTATTGTGCAGTGCTGTGATACAGTGGTTTTTGTATAATTCAAAGTAAAGATTCCATTCAAGCGGAACAGAAAGGAAACCTAATCAAAATACTGTTATTCAAGGTTTTCTTTTTTTACGGTTCCAGATTTTCGTTAATTGGTGGGATTTACATATCATAATATTTGGAGCCCCTGACGATAGAAACATTGTATCAGTAGACAATCAATCGACCAAAGCTCTTTTTCAAAACAGTAAAACATGCATTCTCAAAATTTTGCTCTAGAGCCTGGAATTTCTCTGGTTCAACTTTTTGATTTTCCAGTTCAATAATCTAACTCTCAGTTCGATGTCTCTGACTGAACAATATAATTCTTTGCTATGAGTAATGTCGCAATCTTGCTGAATTTTATCACAGAACTACCATGAACATATGTAATTATCGAACGGAGATTATCTAGAGCCCCAATCAAATTGCACATTTAGCAACTGGAAAATTGTATAACCTCAGCAATAAAAGTATAAGTTCGCCGTGATTAGATATTTTTCAATGAAACTGTTTAAACTAATATTGCGTGTTGCTGACATGATAAAAATTGTAATAGCTATAAACGTCATATCAAAAATTTGAAAATAGGTATTTGGCATAAATTAATTATGAAACAGTAGTTTTTACCAATTCGTTCGAAACTTCAAGAAAAATACTTTTATACCAGATGGTGATGCTTCACATCTATCACATAACAGTCTACAGTGTGGTTTGTAACTCTTTCGAGATAAATATGAATGTTCCACCACAAAACTAAGAATTGTTCTCAGAAAACTTGTTTTTGAAAGCGAAATTTAATATCTTTTTATTTTTTCAAACAAAAACTGACACAAAACAACCTCCCGTTTACTGTGTAAAACATGGACGTTTATAATTGTATGATTTTTAGCCAGGTGCAGTTCGCCTGATTTTCAGGATAACCGCTTGAAGATTGTCGAAAGCTTTTTTCAAATAATGGCAGTTTTGATCAAATGATTAGTTCTAAAAGCAAAGAAGTCGTTAACGATGAAACCGTAGAAATCGAACGAAAACAAAATTTGGCAGGGAGAACTTTCTGAAGTTTAGAAGTTTATAAATTATCGATTAAATCGAACTATCTGAATTAATTTTAAAAGTTCCAGTTTGGTGAATGTTTCTACTGCTTCAACACTAAAAATTCAGTGTAATGAAGGAAACTGGTTAGTAGAAAGATGGTTGGTCCACTATAAGTTTTCAATACCTGTAATTCGTGTTTCACAGGGATTATTCAATGAATATATCACTAATGTTTTGCTTAAGCTAGAAAATGCGTGAAGCTTCTTAATGACTGACGAATTATGGCTCTTACAGATTCAAATCAACATCCACTATTTTCAATATGCACGTGTGTGATGGGGACCACTTTTCACCATTCTCTTAGGCTTAGGTTTCTAGGAAATTCGGAAAAAAATTGACAATTTAATAGTTTTTGTCCATTTTTTTTCCGAATTTCTATGAAACCTAAGCCTAAGAGAAAGGTTATGTAACAAAAAAGTGCCTCTCCCACACCTTCAGCCACACACCTTCAGCCAAAAAAATGCTTAAAATTTCAAAAATTTGAGTGACAGTGTGAATCATCAGGTAGCCCCGGCCCTTCCTAAGCCTGGGTAAAAGGGGCGTGAAAATTAGTTTTGCTGAAAAATTTTAAAATTTTGAGTTGGGACCATTCTTTGCGGTTGGGACCATTCTTTGCGGTAGGGACCATGTAATTTTTTGGGACCGTTCTTTTATTTTTTGGGACCGTTCTTTGCGGTTGGGACCATTCTTTGCCAATAGAGCAAAAGTTTTTAGAGCACCTGCTTTCTCAAATAATTTCTGTTCAATATTCAAATTAAACATTTTACGGATTCACTGCATAGTCTTCATAGGTATAAGTTAGTCCGGCGTGTTAGTTGGTTTTTAATCGTATCGCACTTGCTTACTCTACCCATTCTTAAAGTCAATTTTTAAAAAATGATATCAAGCAGTTTGTTCATTCTTATTTCGAAAAAAATCGCATCAAGGACACTTACAGAAACCTTCATGAATTCTATCAAGTTAACAAGATATCATACTGGTACAGTAAAACTTTCGACATTCTTCAAAATAAGTACAGATAAAATCCGAAGAATTTAGTTTGTTGTAACCTAATTTAAAACTTTTTGTGTAAAACGGTGAACAATTTAGTAGCACAAGTGAGCAATTGGACAAATGCTGCCGAATCTAAGCTAAATTCCGCGCCTGTACAAGATTAGGTGCACGAGCCAATGATAAAAGCTCACCAGGTATTGGGCCGACTTTTTATATTGATTTTCTCACGAAGAGTCGTTTATGAACTTCTGTTTCTTTCCTTTTCATAATTTAATTTGTTGATGAAACTGTGAAATTCGGACACAAACTCTGATTTTAAGTAGAACAGTGTGTTATTCGGATTTTTGGACAACAACATGTCTGTCTACATTCGATTCGCAGAGATAATAAAGGACGTCTTTGAAATATGTAAATGGTACTTTTTTCAGCAAAATGAGTGTTTTTTAAGTTCATCATATCAAGGCGTTCAACTTACCGGAAGTTAAGTTTTTGCAATAGGAACAAAACGTAATCCATCTCAGATTTTCAATTATCACGCCAAACAAATCTTCATGAACAAACCTAGCTAATTTCTCAGGTATTTCATTATTTAGGCATTTTCAGTTTTTCCAGTTCTGACAAGTGAGAAAATCAGTTTCAAAAAAGTTAGAAATACGGAAGTAGTAATTATTGAAGATGAGAAGGTGATAAGATGGAGATGTGAATTGAAAAAAAAATGAAACAGTTTTACCCGAATAGTATTCCTGCAGAAGAAAAAACTAATTTAACTTTCCAAATCATCCAATACAAATATGGCCAAAACGTATGTTCTCCCCCTACTCGGCTGTGAATGCAATTTCACAACATTACCGCTTTTTTCTATTTTTGTTATGTACTCTTTGAAACCCTTATTCATCGCTATTCTGATTTAAAAAAAATAAAATCACTGTTTTGAAACTGTCAAAAAACTTAATAACGTGATAGCTTAAAGTTGTTTTCTGAATAATGGGTGTACTGTCTTGATCACGTTTTTGTTGTTTCTTATTGCTTTTGGTGAAACCTGGACTGAAAGCAATGACAATAAAACCGAAATTCTCACTAGATTGTTATTTTAAGTGTAAGCATTTCTTATTCATAAGAGACTACAAATTGCAACTCTGGGGCAGTGGAACAATACGATTCCAAACTGAATTCAGAAAATTTTCTATTAAGTTGTGTAGTTTAGAGCACTCAGAATGTGCTCTCGCGGCACCTATTACAAGTTAAAATGATGAGAAAATTCGTTTTTTAGTTTTTCAAAATTAATCTGTCAAACTGATTGCGTTTCTCGGCGTAAAATATGTATCAGTCCTAAAATATTTGACTCACTTTGAACACCACTTCGGTTTCAATTTTCTCATTTAATATTAATCTCCAATTAAAAAACCAATGTTTGCAGTCAGTCTGTGACAATCATACTTACAGTTTGATGGTATTCTATGTAGTTTGTACACTGAATTGTAACAATGATTAGCTATTGGTTTACAGAAAAGCCTGAAGCAGATTTGTATGTTCCGTTTTCTTGTCCATCCCGATTGAGTCGAAAACTGGTAAAGAAAATTGTTTTATCAAAGCATTCATTTTTAGACCGCTCTTGCTCCCCATTGTAACTCAAGTTTTTTGATCTGAAAACTATTTCCGGTAGTCAAAGCTTATTGTCTGCTAATTATATATTTTTAAAAGAAAAGTAAGAAAGCAATTCGAAAATGCAACACAGACACCAACGCAATAACTGAATCTATTGGTGGAACCAAACAAACATGACAGTTTCGTGAAACAGATATATCTTTTGCGTCTCTCTTGAAGAACTTTGTTGGACAGCTGTACCTTATTTTTGAAAAAATCGACTATCCATTCGCTAGTTTTTCCAGCGCTGCAAGTTTTGGTTTTTGACAATATAAACTGAAATGTCAGTATGCGATTGTTTTTCTCACATTACGAAGACATGGTTGTGCTACTTTGTTTAGACTGCTCTTCGAAAACTGTTGAATATTGACTCCGTTAAAAGTATTTTGTTTTGATCCTGAGAACTAGAGAGCAAATTACCAGAATAATACCAAGTTTTCAAATATAATTTTTTATGTTTTCCCTGTTTTTGAAATGGAAACCCCAAGATGATGAACACAATAATAATTTTGGGGTATCCATTTCAAAAACAGCTGAAAGACACTGAAAACTGAAATTTAAAACAAAAAAAGTTTTCTTGTTTTAACATAATATCAACCTCAGACACGTCGAACTGAAAATGCTCAACAATTTGTCTGTTTCAATACGTTTTGAAACAAGAAACACGTTGAAAAAATACTACGAGTTCTTTTTTCGATAAAATCTGTTACCAACTAATAAAGTTAGGCCGGTCAGAAGTTTTGACCCAAATTTCCTACTGACCCCATATAGTCTGGTTGCACCAGACCCAATAAGATGGAAAAAATTAGGGATCTTTGATATTTCTGTATCAAATTCATCACGTGCAAATATAGGAGCTTCCAATCAGAAAAAAGGCAATATCGACCCGAAAACATTTCTCCGCGCATTTCAATTATCATAAGTTCACTCCACAACAGTATAATTATTGTGTTTCAGAAATGTGTTGATGATCCACGTGCATTGGAAACACGATGCCATCAAGATTTCGAATAAGACTCCTTTATTTACTAATGTGTTTATTAACCAACAAATAAATTCTAAATCTTAAAAAAATCAACAATCAAATTCTAAGGTAAACCACAGCACGGAATTATGAGTTACGATGACTTTTATCATTGCATGGGGTGACTCCAGACTGTTTCAGGTCTTGTGCATACAAAAAAATTATAGGCAACAAAGTTCACAGATCAATGGTTTGCATTTAGATCTATCTGTTCTTTTTAGTATCCAATTTTCCAACATAATCGCTATAATTAGTGAAATAATTACCAGTAATAATTAGCACTATAAAGTAATTTAGTTCTAGAGTTTTACCTTTTTTTGAATAATCTGTTTCACCCATTTTTCCTGAATTGGATAAGGCGGTAAATGCTGATTAATTGTTTAATGTTCTAAAACTTTAACTGCATTTTGGAAACTATGAAAGCACGCCTTTGTAGAAACACGATTTGCATTCTAACACTTGTAATATTAATTACTGTAAATTGGGGGTTTAACGGATAAATATCTGAAATTTAGTACTCTTAACGAAAATAAAAACCGAAGAAGATGTTTTCTTTGTCGATTGGTCGATCGATAATTCTCTGAAAAGATGAAAGATGAAAAAATTGTTGAATGATTTAAATCAAGACTTACTGTTTCAATACCTTTAGATATGAGCAATAATTCTGTTATTCGAATGGGAGTCTTGAAACTTATAGTTAATAATACCCAATTCTTCCAGGTAAATTCCGTTTCGAATAACTTTATTACATTTTCTTGCTGTCTATGTTTCAATTGTCAGCCAATATATATAGTTCAATCGTATAATTCCACTAGAAATTGCAGTACCTCAAAACTGAAACCAGGATTTTCTGAAACCAGTGAAGCTGTAGTTTTTATCAGTTAATACTAAATAAGACTTGAAAATTCAGATTGAGAGGCTCAACGATAGATAGAGCTTTGAAAAGTTCAGGAATTATGAATTAGAAACATTCTTGATTGAAATAAATTAAATGTTGATGAAATATAAAACTGTTCCATGCTTTTTTTTCCAAAAATGTCGGGTAAAAACAATTCAGAAATTAGCTATAAACACATGAAAAATTAATGTAAAAACGTGCGAAAAAATTTCATAGAACCATCACGAAAAGTGATACTGCCCAGAAAAGACATTAGTGTGAAACCGAGACAATTTTTTAACATCGTGGTTAGGCTTCGTGCATTTTTTTGTTAGTCGCCATTTATCCATAACATTCCTGAATTTGCTTGAATTGCTGACAACCTCAAAACCAATATATAATAGAAAACAACAGCAAGTTGAGAAATCTGGTAGAATACAATTACAGTTACAAATTCATGATACATACATAATCTACGATTTGATTTTCTTATTGTTTGCTCGTTTTGTGAAAAACGAAAAACACTTTGCAAAAGCTTCAATCTGTTATAAAAAACTATACACCATGCGTTGAATGTAGAATTCTTGAAACCGGCAAACGGTTTATTAAATTTGTTCATAGAAACGAACCATGCACAATTTTTCAATTTTATTCAATTTAGAGTTTGAAGATTTTCAGAATTGAGAAACCAATGCACATTATCTAAACTTGTTTAAAGAAAAAACAGAAAAATTGTTGTTTCATCAGCTACTTTTATAATATTGAAATGTGTCATTAGCAATAAAAGGATCCACATTTTTTGCAATACTTTGCGGTTTCATTTTTAAGACTTCGTTTGAGAAAGAAGAGTTCACTAGTCATCATCTTTTCCGTGCCACACTGATTTGACTGATTCAATGAATAACTTCCAACAAGAAACTGATTATCTGTAGAGCTGCCTCGTTGTAGAACCGTTTTGTCATTAGAGCGCGTTTGCTTAATTTGCCCGACACGGCTAATTACGTGAATAAATTTTGCTTTGAAAACAAAAATATTGCTGAAATCAAATGAGGGATGATTTTGTTATCATTTCTGCTTCCCTTTCTTAAAGATTGACACCTATCATTTTTAAAATTGAGAAGTTCTAGAAACATGAATATTAAATAGAATAAAGTAGTTTAGAAATACAGAAAAACACGGATAGCAATCCAAACTCTATGAAATGAACTCGTGAAAACATGTTTCAGAATCAGTGTAGACTTTATGAGAATTACTGGTGAGAAATTCATATGTTTAACCTCAAAAGATTATGTTTCAATTTCATTACACCAATATGACATACTGCAAAGTTTGTTCTGTATGTTACAGTCTTTTTAGCCACGTTGTTTGAAATAACTTCATTTTTTAATGAGAAATAGTTAGAAAACATCAATTTCTTCTGAAAAAAATTATACATAAGAATTCAATTTTTGAAGGTAGAATACGAAGTACATTATTATTGTCAAGTTATCTTATTTTTCATAATTAGCTGAAACTGTAAATTTTCCAATCTGCAAAATTTATATGAGGATCTCGTCTCGTCTCGTAAGCGTCGATTTTTTAAAGAAAGTGGTATTATTTAAAAAAAAAGTAATCCTATTAAATGAAATATCGAAATATCACAAATCATTAACCAACCTTGACCTCTTGATTTCGTAGAAATATTATAAATCAAAATTTTCCATGTGAAATACACTTTGGTGGATAACGAATCGAATGGTTGGGTTACTTTTTGGATGTTTCGAAACAGCGAAGTTAAAAAGTTTATGTATTGAACAGAGCTGTGCGGAAGTAAAATTTTTGAAAAGGGAAGAAGGAAGAAGGAAGAAGGAAGTAACTTTTTCAAAAGGGAAGAAGGAAGAAGGAAGAAAAAAGTGAAAAAAAAACCCAGAAGAAGGAAAAAGGAAGGAAGAAGGAAGGAAGAAGGAAGTTGAGTTCCGAACCGGGAAATCGGAAGTTAATTTTGAAAATGACAAATTTGTGGAAACTTTTTTCTAGTCATCTCTGAAAACGAATTTTGATGTTGTTTCATACAAAATTCCGTCAAAAAACACCAAAATTCCGCCAAAATTCCGTCGAAAATTACAAAATTTTAGTAAACTTTTCAACGGAAGAAGGAACAAGGAAGAAGGAAGTAAAATTTTTCAAAAGGGAAGAAGGAAGAAGGAAGAAGGAAGTGAAATGTTCAAAAAGGAAGAAGGAAGAAGGAATAAAAACGTGAAAAAAGCCCGGAAGAAGGAAGAAGGAAGTCGAAGGAAGGAATTCCGCACAGCTCTGGTATTGAAATACTGAAAAATATGCCAACAAATAATAATGTTAGAAATTAATAAGGCAACCAATGTTTTTCCTCTTTTGTGAGCAGTATCACTGATAAAAGTGCCATACGTTTCCGTTCTGTCAAAATATACTTACTCTTTTTGATTTACTTTTTAAGTGCAAATAATTTTATTCAGTTTCACAGTCTTGGTAAATTACGATGTGATTCTGGAAATTCAGTACTCTTACAATGTACCCCTTTATTTTTTCACAAATTCGTGATTTATCCAAAGCGATAAAAAGCTCTAATTCCTCTTGATAATTTTCAAAAATCTATGTTTCAAAAACGTTGTAGCTCAATACACGGGTTTCAGTTAATAATCGCAACTTTCTCCAATGAATACATTTAATTTCTTTCAATTCACTTTAAGAATTCTTTTGTGTCTACTCAATTTTCTGATTCAAGCAGGTGCCTAATTGAGTTGGCCCATACTCCAAGGGTACAACGGATTGAGGGTACAATGACTCTTAGGGTACCATGACTCAGAGGGTACTATACTTTTAGGGTACAACGAGTAAGTTGCTCTTAGGGTACAACAGTTTGTTGACTCAAAGGGTACAACGAGCTGAATACTCAAAGGGTACAACGAAATGTTTGATCACAACTGAACTTTGTAAAGTTTCATTACTCAAAATGTATGATGTTCCACAGAGTAATAGTCCCACTGTGGAACGTTGGTTCAAAACTTATATATTTCATAAAAGTAACAATCGAGTTTGGTTATTTAATAGATTTAAGAAGAGGGGTAGATATTTTCTGACTGTCATACACCATTTGGCTTCGTCCCCTTTGCTGACAAATATCAAAAATATTTTAGATTTGAGTTATTCCGAGCTAGAAAGCTTCTCGTAAAAGTTGTACAAATTTAAAAGAAGAGGAAAAATGGAAGCTTTTGAAAGAAAATATGGAAACAGGATAGCAAGGCCATTAAAAGATCATTGTACTCTCAAATTTTGGTATATATTTAGAGGTTCAGAAACAGGAGCAATAACTGAAAATATATACATATAACGTGTTCTCCGTAAGACTCGAGCATCACCCTTGTAGGTAGGGGTTTAGAACCCCAAAGGCAAGATAGTGTTTACCCAGTTTGTACTAAGGGTCTTCGGTAACCCATAAACAGAATTTTGATGCCCACCTACCGGTTACTGTAGGTGCTCAAATGAGCTTTGTGAGAAAAACTATAATAAACGTCTTTAAACTACACTAAAAAATTGGGCTTCTACGACTAAAAAAAAATTGTTCCTTTGAGCACCTACAGTAACCCAGGGACTGGTAGGTGGGCATCAAAATTTTGTATATGGGTTACCGAAGACCCTTAGTACACGCTAATATAAAAATCTGTTTCTATGGCAGATGTTGCTCGAGTTTTACAGAGAACACGTTATATATCATTCAATTAAAATGAGTTTAAAATATTTACTACGGTAATGGGTTCTAATGATGAAGTTCTACGGAAACATGGAAGTTCAATATGAGCAATGATAAGAAGTCTTAAGAAAGTAACACTTGTTGGATTCTGTACAGACTGAAATGATTTCTACATTAAAATTCATATCTCTAATGTGAAACAGATGAAAAAACCTTAGTTCTGTTATTCTAGACTCCTAAAATTCTGTTTCATTTTCAACACATTATCTTTGGTAATTGAAAAAGAAATCATTATTTGGTGCATAAAGAAATATTATTTGTATTGGTGCGATAAGAAACAGGTGGCACGAATAGATCTACCTGTCGAATAATTATGAAAATAGGCACAATTGAGAAGGAATCAAAATTAAAGTTTTCTAGTAATTGCCATGTACATGACATACCTTTGAAACGGTGAGCATTGATTTATTCTTTTTGGACGAAATACTTCCCATTTCGAAATTTTCAAAGAAAACTCGGTCTTATTGAAGTTGCCATAAGCCGGTTCAAAAACCAAAAAAATGCTGAAACGGCTTACAGTTTGTGAAACTTTTGATAGAATACAGTATTTCACTGTTTCAATAAGATTACTTCATTATCTTCAATAGTCTTGATGAGGTTGGGAGTACAAGATTCTTCAATAGAGTAGTAGTTTACAGAAATTAAATTTTCAATTTCGAAATCTATCAGGATTGAAATTTTAATTTTCTATAATGTATGAAAATGAGTACATGCGTCTAGTCAAGTTTCTGTTTCGAGTAGGTGAGAAAACTTGGTTGATTTCTCGAGTTTTATTGTGTTAAACATTATTTTATTTAAAAAAATTTTTTGACTCAGAAGTTCCGACCCTTTTAAAAAATTCAATTTTCTAATCATTAGGTGCTAAATTGTAAAAACTTCTCTGAATTTTTAAAGCGCAATGGCACTTCTTTTCAATTTTCTGCTTTGAAAAATACATTTGAGTGTCCCCTTCTTTTCCCATTTCTAAAAGCTATCCAATAGTTTTTTTTTTGAAAAGCGGCTGCTCGCTCGAGGAAAGAGAACCAATCCTCACGATTGAGTGAGTATTCTTTCTCTTCTCCCCCCAGAAAGTGCGAAAAAAACAACGGCACCACATCTTTTAGAACGTTTTGCACCTTTTTCTTTTAGGACAGCTGATGGAGTCCGTGGTGGCAGAAATTCTGGAAAAGAATTAAAAATCCGGGTCTAAGAGTTGTAGTGTGATCAAGTTTATTCAGATTTTCAAACCCCTTAAAATATTTTTGAAACAGAGAAGAGTACAATAAAATTGATTACAAAGAAAGCAATGTTTTTGTTTTTTTTTAAGCTTGAATCATAAGCATATAAAAAATTTAGCAATTAGCAGAAGTTCAAAATTCAAATTAAAAATTATCGCAAACGCAGCTGTTCTTCGAAACACATAGTCCATCTTCTTGCTCTTCCAAGCATTTCGATCCTGGCGTTCCATAGATCCGCCCATTACCTTCGATTGCGGCCCTGAAAAATGTATATTATTAATTTAATAGTGTCCACGCTTTTTACAACCGCGCTTTATTGAAACCGAAGAAAACTGTGTGCGCAGTTGAGAAACTCAGAGACATTTATCTAGGAGATTTCGGTGGAGCGCAGTTGTAAGAACTGTGCCAGAACTTTGGATGTCTAAACTTACACTTCTCCGACAAGGCAGATGGTTTGAATCTTGCCGATTGTCAACCATTCCTCATGACCTCTCGGCCATTTACATGGTGAAGCCATCAATGCGCAACCGACCTGGGTAGCCAATGGATGCAGAATATGAGTCACAGTACGATCCGGTCCCAAGAGAATCTCAATATGATACTAGCGTCCCCCGCCTCCCGGCGGGCTCCGCAGTACTCGGCTGCGCCTCGTGCGCAGTGCTTAGCAAGTTTTGTATTCAAAAATTAGTTTGCTCGACTTGAAAGAAAATGAAAGAACGTCCAGCTTTTGAGTTCAAAACTAAGACACCGACTGGCCATATTTTTCCCGTGTTCGAGCAGAAAATCCAAAACTTTTACAACCAGTCGCTCGTCGTCGTCTAACGGCGACTAAAACTCCGTCTCAACACCACCCTTCTGGGTGTTACAGTGGATCGAAATTGGATTTCTCTATTTTTTCCGAATCCGATGATATCAAAAAATCCTTTACGTCTTCACATTTTAGAAAACGGCTCATAACTTTTTATGACGTGGATCAATCCAGAAACGGACAACACGTTTGGAATCCTCTATTTTTCCCGAATCCAATGATATCGAAAAATCCTTCACGTCGTCACATTTTAGAAAACGGCTCATAACTTTTTATGACGTGGATCAATCCAGAAACGGACCACACGTTTGGAATCCTCTGGTTTTCCCGAATCCGATGATATCGAAAAATCCTTCACGTCTTCACATTTTAGAAAACGGCTCATAACTTTTTATGACGTGGATCAATCCAGAAACGGACAACACGTTTGGAATCCTCTGGTTTTCCCGAATCCAATGATATCGAAAAATCCTTCACGTCTTCACATTTTAGAAAACGGCTCATAACTTTTTATGACGTGGATCAATCCAGAAACGGACAACACGTTTGGAATCCTCTGGTTTTCCCGAATCCAATGATATCGAAAAATCCTTCACGTCTTCACATTTTAGAAAACGGCTCATAACTTTTTATGACGTGGATCAACCCAGAAACGGACAACACGTTTGGAATCCTCTGGTTTTCCCGAATCCAATGATATCGAAAAATCCTTCACGTCTTCACATTTTAGAAAACGGCTCATAACTTTTTATGACGTGGATCAACCCAGAAACGGACAACACGTTTGGAATCCTCTATTTTTCCCGAATCCAATGATATCGAAAAATCCTTCACGTCGTCACATTTTAGAAAACGGCTCATAACTTTTTATGACGTGGATCAATCCAGAAACGGACCACACGTTTGGAATCCTCTGGTTTTCCCGAATCCGATGATATCGAAAAATCCTTCACGTCTTCACATTTTAGAAAACGGCTCATAACTTTTTATGACGTGGATCAATCCAGAAACGGACAACACGTTTGGAATCCTCTGGTTTTCCCGAATCCAATGATATCGAAAAATCCTTCACGTCTTCACATTTTAGAAAACGGCTCATAACTTTTTATGACGTGGATCAATCCAGAAACGGACAACACGTTTGGAATCCTCTGGTTTTCCCGAATCCAATGATATCGAAAAATCCTTCACGTCTTCACATTTTAGAAAACGGCTCATAACTTTTTATGACGTGGATCAACCCAGAAACGGACAACACGTTTGGAATCCTCTATTTTTCCCGAATCCAATGATATCGAAAAATCCTTCACGTCGTCACATTTTAGAAAACGGCTCATAACTTTTTATGACGTGGATCAATCCAGAAACGGACAACACGTTTGGAATCCTCTATTTTTCCCGAATCCAATGATATCGAAAAATCCTTCACGTCTTCACATTTTAGAAAACGGCTCATAACTTTTTATGACGTGGATCAATCCAGAAACGGACAACACGTTTGGAATCCTCTGGTTTTCCCGAATCCAATGATATCGAAAAATCCTTCACGTCTTCACATTTTAGAAAACGGCTCATAACTTTTTATGACGTGGATCAATCCAGAAACGGACCACACGTTTGGAATCCTCTATTTTTCCCGAATCCAATGATATCGAAAAATCCTTCACGTCTTCACATTTTAGAAAACGGCTCATAACTTTTTATGACGTGGATCAATCCAGAAACGGACAACACGTTTGGAATCCTCTATTTTTCCCGAATCCAATGATATCGAAAAATCCTTCACGTCTTCACATTTTAGAAAACGGCTCATAACTTTTTATGACGTGGATCAATCCAGAAACGGACCACACGTTTGGAATCCTCTGGTTTTCCCGAATCCAATGATATCGAAAAATCCTTCACGTCTTCACATTTTAGAAAACGGCTCATAACTTTTTATGACGTGGATCAATCCAGAAACGGACAACACGTTTGGAATCCTCTGGTTTTCCCGAATCCAATGATATCGAAAAATCCTTCACGTCTTCACATTTTAGAAAACGGCTCATAACTTTTTATGACGTGGATCAATCCAGAAACGGACAACACGTTTGGAATCCTCTATTTTTCCCGAATCCAATGATATCGAAAAATCCTTCACGTCTTCACATTTTAGAAAACGGCTCATAACTTTTTATGACGTGGATCAATCCAGAAACGGACCACACGTTTGGAATCCTCTGGTTTTCCCGAATCCAATGATATCGAAAAATCCTTCACGTCTTCACATTTTAGAAAACGGCTCATAACTTTTTATGACGTGGATCAATCCAGAAACGGACGACACGTTTGGAATCCTCTATTTTTCCCGAATCCAATGATATCGAAAAATCCTTCACGTCTTCACATTTTAGAAAACGGCTCATAACTTTTTATGACGTGGATCAATCCAGAAACGGACAACACGTTTGGAATCCTCTGGTTTTCCCGAATCCAATGATATCGAAAAATCCTTCACGTCTTCACATTTTAGAAAACGGCTCATAACTTTTTATGACGTGGATCAATCCAGAAACGGACAACACGTTTGGAATCCTCTGGTTTTCCCGAATCCAATGATATCGAAAAATCCTTCACGTCGTCACATTTTAGAAAACGGCTCATAACTTTTTATGACGTGGATCAATCCAGAAACGGACAACACGTTTGGAATCCTCTGGTTTTCCCGAATCCAATGATATCGAAAAATCCTTCACGTCTTCACATTTTAGAAAACGGCTCATAACTTTTTATGACGTGGATCAATCCAGAAACGGACAACACGTTTGGAATCCTCTGGTTTTCCCGAATCCAATGATATCGAAAAATCCTTCACGTCTTCACATTTTAGAAAACGGCTCATAACTTTTTATGACGTGGATCAATCCAGAAACGGACGACACGTTTGGAATCCTCTATTTTTCCCGAATCCAATGATATCGAAAAATCCTTCACGTCGTCACATTTTAGAAAACGGCTCATAACTTTTTATGACGTGGATCAATCCAGAAACGGACAACACGTTTGGAATCCTCTGGTTTTCCCGAATCCAATGATATCGAAAAATCCTTCACGTCTTCACATTTTAGAAAACGGCTCATAACTTTTTATGACGTGGATCAATCCAGAAACGGACAACACGTTTGGAATCCTCTGGTTTTCCCGAATCCAATGATATCGAAAAATCCTTCACGTCGTCACATTTTAGAAAACGGCTCATAACTTTTTATGACGTGGATCAATCCAGAAACGGACAACACGTTTGGAATCCTCTGGTTTTCCCGAATCCAATGATATCGAAAAATCCTTCACGTCTTCACATTTTAGAAAACGGCTCATAACTTTTTATGACGTGGATCAATCCAGAAACGGACAACACGTTTGGAATCCTCTATTTTTCCCGAATCCAATGATATCGAAAAATCCTTCACATCTTCACATTTTAGAAAACGGCTCATAACTTTTTATGACGTGGATCAATCCAGAAACGGACAACACGTTTGGAATCCTCTGGTTTTCCCGAATCCAATGATATCGAAAAATCCTTCACGTCTTCACATTTTAGAAAACGGCTCATAACTTTTTATGACGTGGATCAATCCAGAAACGGACAACACGTTTGGAATCCTCTATTTTTCCCGAATCCAATGATATCGAAAAATCCTTCACGTCGTCACATTTTAGAAAACGGCTCATAACTTTTTATGACGTGGATCAATCCAGAAACGGACCACACGTTTGGAATCCTCTGGTTTTCCCGAATCCGATGATATCGAAAAATCCTTCACATCTTCACATTTTAGAAAACGGCTCATAACTTTTTATGACGTGGATCAATCCAGAAACGGACAACACGTTTGGAATCCTCTGGTTTTCCCGAATCCAATGATATCGAAAAATCCTTCACGTCTTCACATTTTAGAAAACGGCTCATAACTTTTTATGACGTGGATCAATCCAGAAACGGACAACACGTTTGGAATCCTCTATTTTTCCCGAATCCAATGATATCGAAAAATCCTTCACGTCGTCACATTTTAGAAAACGGCTCATAACTTTTTATGACGTGGATCAATCCAGAAACGGACCACACGTTTGGAATCCTCTATTTTTCCCGAATCCAATGATATCGAAAAATCCTTCACGTCGTCACATTTTAGAAAACGGCTCATAACTTTTTATGACGTGGATCAATCCAGAAACGGACAACACGTTTGGAATCCTCTATTTTTCCCGAATCCGATGATATCAAAAAATCCTTCACATCTTCACATTTTAGAAAACGGCTCATAACTTTTTATGACGTGGATCAATCCAGAAACGGACAACACGTTTGGAATCCTCTATTTTTCCCGAATCCAATGATATCGAAAAATCCTTCACGTCGTCACATTTTAGAAAACGGCTCATAACTTTTTATGACGTGGATCAATCCAGAAACGGACCACACGTTTGGAATCCTCTGGTTTTCCCGAATCCGATGATATCGAAAAATCCTTCACGTCTTCACATTTTAGAAAACGGCTCATAACTTTTTATGACGTGGATCAATCCAGAAACGGACAACACGTTTGGAATCCTCTGGTTTTCCCGAATCCAATGATATCGAAAAATCCTTCATGTCTTCACATTTTAGAAAACGGCTCATAACTTTTTATGACGTGGATCAATCCAGAAACGGACCACACGTTTGGAATCCTCTGGTTTTCCCGAATCCGATGATATCAAAAAATCCTTCACATCTTCACATTTTAGAAAACGGCTCATAACTTTTTATGACGTGGATCAATCCAGAAACGGACAACACGTTTGGAATCCTCTATTTTTCCCGAATCCAATGATATCGAAAAATCCTTCACGTCGTCACATTTTAGAAAACGGCTCATAACTTTTTATGACGTGGATCAATCCAGAAACGGACCACACGTTTGGAATCCTCTGGTTTTCCCGAATCCGATGATATCGAAAAATCCTTCACGTCGTCACATTTTAGAAAACGGCTCATAACTTTTTATGACGTGGATCAATCCAGAAACGGACCACACGTTTGGAATCCTCTATTTTTCCCGAATCCAATGATATCGAAAAATCCTTCACGTCGTCACATTTTAGAAAACGGCTCATAACTTTTTATGACGTGGATCAATCCAGAAACGGACCACACGTTTGGAATCCTCTGGTTTTCCCGAATCCGATGATATCGAAAAATCCTTCACGTCTTCACATTTTAGAAAACGGCTCATAACTTTTTATGACGTGGATCAATCCAGAAACGGACAACACGTTTGGAATCCTCTGGTTTTCCCGAATCCAATGATATCGAAAAATCCTTCATGTCTTCACATTTTAGAAAACGGCTCATAACTTTTTATGACGTGGATCAATCCAGAAACGGACAACACGTTTGGAATCCTCTATTTTTGCCGAATCCGATGTTATCGAAAAATCCTTCACGTCGTCACATTTTATTATGAATTCATTTTTATCTGTGCATGAGAAGTCCGCGCCGCACTCACGCGGCGGCCACGCCCACCCCGATTTTAACGTCGCGTTCAATTTTTGAACACTGCCGCAAGAAATGGGCGTGGCCGCCGCGTGAGTGCGGCGCGGACTTCTCATGCACAGATAAAAATGAATTCATAATAGAAAACGGCTCATAACTTTTTATGACGTGGATCAATCCAGAAACGGACCGCATGTTTGGAATCATCTATTTTTCCCGAATCCAATGATATCGAAAAATCCTTCACGTCGTCACATTTTAGAAAACGGCTCATAACTTTTTATGACGTGGATCAATCCAGAAACGGACCACACGTTTGGAATCCTCTGGTTTTCCCGAATCCGATGATATCAAAAAATCCTTCACGTCTTCACATTTTAGAAAACGGCTCATAACTTTTTATGACGTGGATCAATCCAGAAACGGACCGCATGTTTGGAACCCTCTGGTTTTCCCGAATCCGATGATATCAAAAAATCCTTCACGTCGTCACATTTTAGAAAACGGCTCATAACTTTTTATGACGTGGATCAATCCAGAAACGGACCACACGTTTGGAATCCTCTGGTTTTCCCGAATCCGATGATATCAAAAAATCCTTCACGTCTTCACATTTTAGAAAACGGCTCATAACTTTTTATGACGTGGATCAATCCAGAAACGGACCACACGTTTGGAATCCTCTGGTTTTCCCGAATCCGATGATATCAAAAAATCCTTCACGTCTTCACATTTTAGAAAACGGCTCATAACTTTTTATGACGTGGATCAATCCAGAAACGGACCACACGTTTGGAATCCTCTGGTTTTCCCGAATCCGATGATATCAAAAAATCCTTCACGTCTTCACATTTTAGAAAACGGCTCATAACTTTTTATGACGTGGATCAATCCAGAAACGGACCACACGTTTGGAATCCTCTGGTTTTCCCGAATCCGATGATATCAAAAAATCCTTCACGTCGTCACATTTTAGAAAACGGCTCATAACTTTTTATGACGTGGATCAATCCAGAAACGGACCACACGTTTGGAATCCTCTGGTTTTCCCGAATCCGATGATATCAAAAAATCCTTCACGTCTTCACATTTTAGAAAACGGCTCATAACTTTTTATGACGTGGATCAATCCAGAAACGGACCACACGTTTGGAATCCTCTGGTTTTCCCGAATCCGATGATATCAAAAAATCCTTCACGTCTTCACATTTTAGAAAACGGCTCATAACTTTTTATGACGTGGATCAATCCAGAAACGGACCACACGTTTGGAATCCTCTGGTTTTCCCGAATCCGATGATATCAAAAAATCCTTCACGTCTTCACATTTTAGAAAACGGCTCATAACTTTTTATGACGTGGATCAATCCAGAAACGGACCACACGTTTGGAATCATCTATTTTTCAAGAACCCGATGATATCAAAAAATCCTTCACGTCTTCACATTTTAGAAAACGGCTCATAACTTTTTATGACGTGGATCAATCCAGAAACGGACCACACGTTTGGAATCCTCTGGTTTTCCCGAATCCGATGATATCAAAAAATCCTTCACGTCTTCACATTTTAGAAAACGGCTCATAACTCATAACTTTTTATGACGTGGATCAATCCAGAAACGGACAACACGTTTGGAATCATCTATTTTTCAAGAACCCGATGATATCAAAAAATCCTTCACGTCTTCACATTTTAGAAAACGGCTCATAACTTTTTATGACGTGGATCAATCCAGAAACGGACAACACGTTTGGAATCATCTATTTTTCAAGAACCCGATGATATCAAAAAATCCTTCACGTCTTCACATTTTAGAAAACGGCTCATAACTTTTTATGACGTGGATCAATCCAGAAACGGACCACACGTTTGGAATCATCTATTTTTCAAGAACCCGATGATATCAAAAAATCCTTCACGTCTTCACATTTTAGAAAACGGCTCATAACTTTTTATGACGTGGATCAATCCAGAAACGGACAACACGTTTGGAATCATCTATTTTTCAAGAACCCGATGATATCAAAAAATCCTTCACGTCTTCACATTTTAGAAAACGGCTCATAACTTTTTATGACGTGGATCAATCCAGAAACGGACCACACGTTTGGAATCATCTATTTTTCAAGAACCCGATGATATCAAAAAATCCTTCACGTCTTCACATTTTAGAAAACGGCTCATAACTTTTTATGACGTGGATCAATCCAGAAACGGACAACACGTTTGGAATCATCTATTTTTCAAGAACCCGATGATATCAAAAAATCCTTCACGTCTTCACATTTTAGAAAACGGCTCATAACTTTTTATGACGTGGATCAATCCAGAAACGGACCACACGTTTGGAATCCTCTGGTTTTCCCGAATCCGATGATATCAAAAAATCCTTCACGTCTTCACATTTTAGAAAACGGCTCATAACTTTTTATGACGTGGATCAATCCAGAAACGGACAACACGTTTGGAATCATCTATTTTTCAAGAACCCGATGATATCAAAAAATCCTTCACGTCTTCACATTTTAGAAAACGGCTCATAACTTTTTATGACGTGGATCAATCCAGAAACGGACCACACGTTTGGAATCCTCTGGTTTTCCCGAATCCGATGATATCAAAAAATCCTTCACGTCTTCACATTTTAGAAAACGGCTCATAACTTTTTATGACGTGGATCAATCCAGAAACGGACAACACGTTTGGAATCCTCTGGTTTTCCCGAACCCAATGATATCAAAAAATCCTTCACGTCTTCACATTTTAGAAAACGGCTCATAACTTTTATGACGTGGATCAATCCAGAAACGGACAACACGTTTGGAATCATCTATTTTTCAAGAACCCAATGATATCAAAAAATCCTTCACGTCTTCACATTTTAGAAAACGGCTCATAACTTTTTATGACGTGGATCAATCCAGAAACGGACAACACGTTTGGAATCATCTATTTTTCAAGAACCCGATGATATCAAAAAATCCTTCACGTCTTCACATTTTAGAAAACGGCTCATAACTTTTTATGACGTGGATCAATCCAGAAACGGACCACACGTTTGGAATCATCTATTTTTCAAGAACCCGATGATATCAAAAAATCCTTCACGTCTTCACATTTTAGAAAACGGCTCATAACTTTTATGACGTGGATCAATCCAGAAACGGACAACACGTTTGGAATCATCTATTTTTCAAGAACCCAATGATATCAAAAAATCCTTCACGTCTTCACATTTTAGAAAACGGCTCATAACTTTTTATGACGTGGATCAATCCAGAAACGGACAACACGTTTGGAATCATCTATTTTTCAAGAACCCGATGATATCAAAAAATCCTTCACGTCTTCACATTTTAGAAAACGGCTCATAACTTTTTATGACGTGGATCAATCCAGAAACGGACCACACGTTTGGAATCCTCTGGTTTTCCCGAACCCAATGATATCAAAAAATCCTTCACGTCTTCACATTTTAGAAAACGGCTCATAACTTTTATGACGTGGATCAATCCAGAAACGGACAACACGTTTGGAATCATCTATTTTTCAAGAACCCAATGATATCAAAAAATCCTTCACGTCTTCACATTTTAGAAAACGGCTCATAACTTTTTATGACGTGGATCAATCCAGAAACGGACAACACGTTTGGAATCATCTATTTTTCAAGAACCCGATGATATCAAAAAATCCTTCACGTCTTCACATTTTAGAAAACGGCTCATAACTTTTTATGACGTGGATCAATCCAGAAACGGACCACACGTTTGGAATCATCTATTTTTCAAGAACCCGATGATATCAAAAAATCCTTCACGTCTTCACATTTTAGAAAACGGCTCATAACTTTTTATGACGTGGATCAATCCAGAAACGGACAACACGTTTGGAATCATCTATTTTTCAAGAACCCGATGATATCAAAAAATCCTTCACGTCTTCACATTTTAGAAAACGGCTCATAACTTTTTATGACGTGGATCAATCCAGAAACGGACCACACGTTTGGAATCCTCTGGTTTTCCCGAATCCGATGATATCAAAAAATCCTTCACGTCTTCACATTTTAGAAAACGGCTCATAACTTTTTATGACGTGGATCAATCCAGAAACGGACCACACGTTTGGAATCCTCTGGTTTTCCCGAACCCAATGATATCAAAAAATCCTTCACGTCTTCACATTTTAGAAAACGGCTCATAACTTTTATGACGTGGATCAATCCAGAAACGGACAACACGTTTGGAATCATCTATTTTTCAAGAACCCAATGATATCAAAAAATCCTTCACGTCTTCACATTTTAGAAAACGGCTCATAACTTTTTATGACGTGGATCAATCCAGAAACGGACAACACGTTTGGAATCATCTATTTTTCAAGAACCCGATGATATCAAAAAATCCTTCACGTCTTCACATTTTAGAAAACGGCTCATAACTTTTTATGACGTGGATCAATCCAGAAACGGACCACACGTTTGGAATCCTCTGGTTTTCCCGAATCCGATGATATCAAAAAATCCTTCACGTCTTCACATTTTAGAAAACGGCTCATAACTTTTTATGACGTGGATCAATCCAGAAACGGACCACACGTTTGGAATCCTCTGGTTTTCCCGAATCCGATGATATCAAAAAATCCTTCACGTCTTCACATTTTAGAAAACGGCTCATAACTTTTTATGACGTGGATCAATCCAGAAACGGACAACACGTTTGGAATCATCTATTTTTCAAGAACCCGATGATATCAAAAAATCCTTCACGTCTTCACATTTTAGAAAACGGCTCATAACTTTTTATGACGTGGATCAATCCAGAAACGGACCACACGTTTGGAATCCTCTGGTTTTCCCGAATCCGATGATATCAAAAAATCCTTCACGTCTTCACATTTTAGAAAACGGCTCATAACTTTTTATGACGTGGATCAATCCAGAAACGGACCACACGTTTGGAATCCTCTGGTTTTCCCGAACCCAATGATATCAAAAAATCCTTCACGTCTTCACATTTTAGAAAACGGCTCATAACTTTTATGACGTGGATCAATCCAGAAACGGACAACACGTTTGGAATCATCTATTTTTCAAGAACCCAATGATATCAAAAAATCCTTCACGTCTTCACATTTTAGAAAACGGCTCATAACTTTTTATGACGTGGATCAATCCAGAAACGGACAACACGTTTGGAATCATCTATTTTTCAAGAACCCGATGATATCAAAAAATCCTTCACGTCTTCACATTTTAGAAAACGGCTCATAACTTTTTATGACGTGGATCAATCCAGAAACGGACAACACGTTTGGAATCATCTATTTTTCAAGAACCCGATGATATCAAAAAATCCTTCACGTCGTCACTTCTTAGAAAACGGCTCATAACTTTTTATGACGTGGATCAATCCAGAAACGGACCACACGTTTGGAATCATCTATTTTTCAAGAACCCGATGATATCAAAAAATCCTTCACGTCTTCACATTTTAGAAAACGGCTCATAACTTTTTATGACGTGGATCAATCCAGAAACGGACAACACGTTTGGAATCATCTATTTTTCAAGAACCCGTTGATATCAAAAAATCCTTCACGTCTTCACATTTTAGAAAACGGCTCATAACTTTTTATGACGTGGATCAATCCAGAAACGGACCACACGTTTGGAATCCTCTGGTTTTCCCGAATCCGATGATATCAAAAAATCCTTCACGTCTTCACATTTTAGAAAACGGCTCATAACTTTTTATGACGTGGATCAATCCAGAAACGGACAACACGTTTGGAATCATCTATTTTTCAAGAACCCGATGATATCAAAAAATCCTTCACGTCTTCACATTTTAGAAAACGGCTCATAACTTTTTATGACGTGGATCAATCCAGAAACGGACCACACGTTTGGAATCCTCTGGTTTTCCCGAATCCGATGATATCAAAAAATCCTTCACGTCTTCACATTTTAGAAAACGGCTCATAACTTTTTATGACGTGGATCAATCCAGAAACGGACCACACGTTTGGAATCCTCTGGTTTTCCCGAATCCGATGATATCAAAAAATCCTTCACGTCTTCACATTTTAGAAAACGGCTCATAACTTTTTATGACGTGGATCAATCCAGAAACGGACCACACGTTTGGAATCCTCTGGTTTTCCCGAATCCGATGATATCAAAAAATCCTTCACGTCTTCACATTTTAGAAAACGGCTCATAACTTTTTATGACGTGGATCAATCCAGAAACGGACCACACGTTTGGAATCATCTATTTTTCAAGAACCCGATGATATCAAAAAATCCTTCACGTCTTCACATTTTAGAAAACGGCTCATAACTTTTTATGACGTGGATCAATCCAGAAACGGACCACACGTTTGGAATCCTCTGGTTTTCCCGAATCCGATGATATCAAAAAATCCTTCACGTCTTCACATTTTAGAAAACGGCTCATAACTTTTTATGACGTGGATCAATCCAGAAACGGACAACACGTTTGGAATCATCTATTTTTCAAGAACCCGATGATATCAAAAAATCCTTCACGTCTTCACATTTTAGAAAACGGCTCATAACTTTTTATGACGTGGATCAATCCAGAAACGGACAACACGTTTGGAATCATCTATTTTTCAAGAACCCGATGATATCAAAAAATCCTTCACGTCTTCACATTTTAGAAAACGGCTCATAACTTTTTATGACGTGGATCAATCCAGAAACGGACCACACGTTTGGAATCCTCTGGTTTTCCCGAATCCGATGATATCAAAAAATCCTTCACGTCTTCACATTTTAGAAAACGGCTCATAACTTTTTATGACGTGGATCAATCCAGAAACGGACCACACGTTTGGAATCATCTATTTTTCAAGAACCCGATGATATCAAAAAATCCTTCACGTCTTCACATTTTAGAAAACGGCTCATAACTTTTTATGACGTGGATCAATCCAGAAACGGACAACACGTTTGGAATCATCTATTTTTCAAGAACCCGATGATATCAAAAAATCCTTCACGTCTTCACATTTTAGAAAACGGCTCATAACTTTTTATGACGTGGATCAATCCAGAAACGGACCACACGTTTGGAATCCTCTGGTTTTCCCGAATCCGATGATATCAAAAAATCCTTCACGTCTTCACATTTTAGAAAACGGCTCATAACTTTTTATGACGTGGATCAATCCAGAAACGGACCACACGTTTGGAATCCTCTGGTTTTCCCGAATCCGATGATATCAAAAAATCCTTCACGTCTTCACATTTTAGAAAACGGCTCATAACTTTTTATGACGTGGATCAATCCAGAAACGGACAACACGTTTGGAATCATCTATTTTTCAAGAACCCGATGATATCAAAAAATCCTTCACGTCTTCACATTTTAGAAAACGGCTCATAACTTTTTATGACGTGGATCAATCCAGAAACGGACCACACGTTTGGAATCCTCTGGTTTTCCCGAATCCGATGATATCAAAAAATCCTTCACGTCTTCACATTTTAGAAAACGGCTCATAACTTTTTATGACGTGGATCAATCCAGAAACGGACAACACGTTTGGAATCATCTATTTTTCAAGAACCCGATGATATCAAAAAATCCTTCACGTCTTCACATTTTAGAAAACGGCTCATAACTTTTTATGACGTGGATCAATCCAGAAACGGACCACACGTTTGGAATCCTCTGGTTTTCCCGAATCCGATGATATCAAAAAATCCTTCACGTCTTCACATTTTAGAAAACGGCTCATAACTTTTTATGACGTGGATCAATCCAGAAACGGACAACACGTTTGGAATCATCTATTTTTCAAGAACCCGATGATATCAAAAAATCCTTCACGTCTTCACATTTTAGAAAACGGCTCATAACTTTTTATGACGTGGATCAATCCAGAAACGGACCACACGTTTGGAATCCTCTGGTTTTCCCGAATCCGATGATATCAAAAAATCCTTCACGTCTTCACATTTTAGAAAACGGCTCATAACTTTTTATGACGTGGATCAATCCAGAAACGGACCACACGTTTGGAATCCTCTGGTTTTCCCGAACCCAATGATATCAAAAAATCCTTCACGTCTTCACATTTTAGAAAACGGCTCATAACTTTTTATGACGTGGATCAATCCAGAAACGGACCACACGTTTGGAATCCTCTGGTTTTCCCGAACCCAATGATATCAAAAAATCCTTCACGTCTTCACATTTTAGAAAACGGCTCATAACTTTTTATGACGTGGATCAATCCAGATACGGACAACACGTTTGGAATCATCTATTTTTCAAGAACCCGATGATATCAAAAAATCCTTCACGTCTTCACATTTTAGAAAACGGCTCATAACTTTTTATGACGTGGATCAATCCAGAAACGGACAACACGTTTGGAATCATCTATTTTTCAAGAACCCGATGATATCAAAAAATCCTTCACGTCGTCACTTCTTAGAAAACGGCTCATAACTTTTTATGACGTGGATCAATCCAGAAACGGACCACACGTTTGGAATCATCTATTTTTCAAGAACCCGATGATATCAAAAAATCCTTCACGTCTTCACATTTTAGAAAACGGCTCATAACTTTTTATGACGTGGATCAATCCAGAAACGGACAACACGTTTGGAATCATCTATTTTTCAAGAACCCGTTGATATCAAAAAATCCTTCACGTCTTCACATTTTAGAAAACGGCTCATAACTTTTTATGACGTGGATCAATCCAGAAACGGACAACACGTTTGGAATCATCTATTTTTCAAGAACCCGATGATATCAAAAAATCCTTCACGTCTTCACATTTTAGAAAACGGCTCATAACTTTTTATGACGTGGATCAATCCAGAAACGGACCACACGTTTGGAATCCTCTGGTTTTCCCGAATCCGATGATATCAAAAAATCCTTCACGTCTTCACATTTTAGAAAACGGCTCATAACTTTTTATGACGTGGATCAATCCAGAAACGGACAACACGTTTGGAATCATCTATTTTTCAAGAACCCGATGATATCAAAAAATCCTTCACGTCTTCACATTTTAGAAAACGGCTCATAACTTTTTATGACGTGGATCAATCCAGAAACGGACAACACGTTTGGAATCATCTATTTTTCAAGAACCCGTTGATATCAAAAAATCCTTCACGTCTTCACATTTTAGAAAACGGCTCATAATTTTTTATGACGTGGATCAATCCAGAAACGGACAACACGTTTGGAATCATCTATTTTTCAAGAACCCGATGATATCAAAAAATCCTTCACGTCTTCACATTTTAGAAAACGGCTCATAACTTTTTATGACGTGGATCAATCCAGAAACGGACAACACGTTTGGAATCATCTATTTTTCAAGAACCCGATGATATCAAAAAATCCTTCACGTCGTCACTTCTTAGAAAACGGCTCATAACTTTTTATGACGTGGATCAATCCAGAAACGGACAACACGTTTGGAATAATCTATTTTTCAAGAACCCGATGATATCAAAAAATCCTTCACGTCTTCACATTTTAGAAAACGGCTCATAACTTTTTATGACGTGGATCAATCCAGAAACGGACCACACGTTTGGAATCCTCTGGTTTTCCCGAATCCAATGATATCAAAAAATCCTTCACGTCGTCACTTCTTAGAAAACGGCTCATAACTTTTTATGACGTGGATCAATCCAGAAACGGACAACACGTTTGGAATCCTCTGGTTTTCCCGAATCCAATGATATCGAAAAGGGGCGAGGAAAGAAGAGACGACGCTTTGCCAACCGTCTCTCCCCCTTTTTTTTCTGTCGATTCCCATATGCTTTATCAATGTTTCTATCTCAAAAGACGTCATTTTGAGAATTTCGGAAAAAGAAAAAGACGTGCATTATTAAGAGAAAATTTCTGATATTCTGGTCCAAATTTGAAGAAAAACGGTTCAGTAGGAAGGGCGGTAGGATCGGCGACAGACAAACAAACATACAGCCGTTTGCGTTTGTTAATAGTTAAGGTTTTTCTTTCCACAATCTTTTAGAAAGATCATACAAAAAAAACAAAAACAAAATATAAATCAGTTGGATTCGAACCACCACCCTGCTGATTCTCACCCCCGCCCTCAACCACTGCGCCATCGATGCACGAAAAGGCAGTCTCATGGTGAGCGTAGAAAAGAGGGGCGCTTCTCGCAGCTGTACAATGACACATACAATGACAAAATGGTCAGTGTATTCGAAAAAAATGTCAGTGGAGATTCAGGTTTCTCCACAGAATCGTCCTGCTTGAATATTTTTTGATCGGACTTTTTGGTTCCATTAGATCTCGAAAAGTTTAGATCGGTGTCAAAAATTCAGAGCGATTCAGTGAATCCAGTGCTCAGGACAGCAAATGGAAGAAATCCACCCCATGACCAAAAACCACGAAAATCACAAAGTCCGGTTTTCTGATAGTTTTACCAGATAAAATATATTGAATTTTACATGGATCGATAGAGTTTTTTTTTCTACACATTTCTTTTTTTTCGGATCTTGAAATTTCTCAAAACTGAACGAGTTGCAGCCGGTGAAAGAAATGAGCGGAATTTCGGGGTACTGTAGTTTTTTCGATTTTTTCGGCAAATCATCGGCCGTAGCGGGAAGGAGGTGTCTTAAATCAAAATTCTGACGCCATAAGATGATTCCCCGTCTCATTTTGCACCTATATACCAAAATTCAAGAAAATCTGTCGGATAGAACTCGAGATTTAAGGAGGAAAGTAAAAAAAAGCGGAAATTTTCAGATATTTCAATATTCTCACTGTTCTCTCTGTAAAACTTTTTTCTAAAGAGGTATCAACATAATTCTTTTTTCTCCACTTAGCCCTGTTTTTTCTCTACCCAGTCATATAAAAATCTTATTTTTACAACCAAAACTAAGCCCACAACAAAAATCAAAAGTCTAAAAAACATTAAAAAACCAAAACTTTTCAAGCCAAAATGAAATGACTTTCACTCTATGACTCATAGCTCAGCCACAACTGATGAAATCATCACCAAATTTTCCAGGAATGACGGGACGGCGATTTTCTAATTACCAAAAAAAGAATTTTGTGAAAAGCTCAAATGCGTACAAAGTTATTAGCGATGCAAAAAGGGGGACAATTTGGTTCCTCTGCGGCAAAATTTATTGGACAATGCGCCTTTAAGATTTGCCACCCTCATACCTAGTGGGGTTAGAAGAAGAGGTGTGCAGATTCGTATACCTCAAGATGATCTTGATGTATTTCGGTCTGCCGAATGTGACTGTCGATAAAGTTTTTGTCCAGAATAGCATAGGTGGGCATATCCTCCATGTCGTCCAGAAGGTCACAGCTTGATGTGAAGTTCTGGATTGTGGCTTCCAAGGTACGATTATATCTCTAAAAATAGAGGATTAAAGTCGATTGGCAGCCCTAACCTCACAATTTTTTGCATGTTAGCAATCTGAGCTGCATTCGCAAATCGACTGCGGAAGGAGTTGATGTGCTCCAAGCTCTTTTGTTGGAACCCAGTGTGGAGGGCGGCTGGTGACGCGGAGATCGTGGATGCTGAAAATTTGATAACCAAGGACTTTAAGGGATAGAGGTAGTTCTTACCCGTAAACAGCAGCATGATGAGAATTGAGAAGTTGAGCATAATTTTTTCGGAGAAGAAACACAATTGAGAAGATGGTTTAATCTGAAAGAGATAACGTCACCCACATAGAACAACAATGTGAAGAATTATTCAATGTATTTCTTATCAACATTTTGAAACAGCAAAAATTGTTCAGAAATCCAAGAACAAAAAACAAGAACGACTAAACGAATGCATTCCAGAGTCCTCTCCGACTAGACCACGCCCCCTTCCGCGAAACATTCCAAAAGAGCCTTTTTTTTTTGGAAAAAAGTACGTCGGAATCCTTTTTTTATTCCCTTTTCCTATGAGTCTGGGGTTGAGCTTGTCTCTTCCGCTGCAGGGAAACATCTAGATTAATTCTTTTCTTATTTCACTCTCATCCTTTTTTTTATTCCTTTTTCCTATGAGTCTGGGGTTGAACTTGTCTCTTCCGCTGCAGGGAAACATCTAGATAAATTCTTTTCTTATTTCACTCTCATCCTTTTTTTTATTCCTTTTTCCTATGAGTCTGGGGTTGAACTTGTCTCTTCCGCTGCAGGGAAACATCTAGATAAATTCTTATCTTTATTCACTCTCATCCTTTTTTATTCTTTTTTCCTATGAGTCTGGGGTTGAGCTTGTCTCTTCCGCTGCAGGGAAACATCTAGATAAATTCTTTTCTTATTTCACTCTCATCCTTTTTTTTATTCCTTTTTCCTATGAGTCTGGGGTTGAGCTTGTCTCTTCCGCTGCAGGGAAACATCTAGATAAATTCTTTTCTTATTTCACTCTCATCCTTTTTTTTATTCCTTTTTCCTATGAGTCTGGGGTTGAGCTTGTCTCTTCCGCTGCAGGGAAACATCTAGATAAATTCTTTTCTTATTTCACTCTCATCCTTTTTTTATTCCTTTTTCCTATGAGTCTGGGGTTGAGCTTGTCTCTTCCGCTGCAGGGAAACATCTAGATAAATTCTTATCTTTATTCACTCTCATCCTTTTTTTATTCCTTTTTCCTATGAGTCTGGGGTTGAGCTTGTCTCTTCCGCTGCAGGGAAACATCTAGATAAATTCTTTTCTTATTTCACTCTCATCCTTTTTTTTATTCCTTTTTCCTATGAGTCTGGGGTTGAGCTTGTCTCTTCCGCTGCAGGGAAACATCTAGATTAATTCTTATCTTTATTGTAACGAAAAAAGGTTAAGGCGTTCTCTTAACCTTCGTTAACGAGTGAACTGTGTTCTGTTGTGTGAGGAATATCCATGATAGATTGTACAATCTTTATTGTTGTGGCGGTATAATGGAGGGTCGGCCGGAGCCGACCAGCCACGACCGCTTGGTGGAAGCTAAACTGAGATCGAGGGGAGATGAGAATTAGAAATGTGAGATAACAACAGTTGGTGTATGATGGGGAACATCTGGTCTATATCTTTGCCCCGTGACATCCTTCCCCTTTTGGAAAGATGCTTCGTCCCCGAAGCGCCATGAGATGTTTCAGACGCCTGGGGTTGAAACATTCTCCATCAGGTAGAAAGATGAACAAAACAACTGGGCTCTCCCTCTCCTCGGCAGCTGCTTCGTCCCGGAGCTTCTCTTTAATTAATGTTGTTGATGAAATTGAGAGATAGCTTGGAAACGGAACAACTGTCGAGTCTCTTAACAATTTGGTGTCATGGATAAAAAACAGAAATTCGAACAAAAAAACAAAGCATCATAACATACAAATTGATATTTAAATCTGAAAGAAACGTATTGACTTATACTATTGCCCTCTCTCCGGTTAAGGTCTAGGGGTCAACTTCCGCGGTAATCTTTTTACAATCAGACAATAAATGAGGACGGGATTCATGACTTAACAGAAAAATTACAGGAGCCTATTCTTTTTCAACATTTTTTTTCCAAAATTCTTTCTCTAGTTGTTTTGAAATTATGAGTTCAATTTTTTTTTTTTTTTTGAACTTCAAATACAATTGTCTCAACGGAATAATTTTTCCATTCCCTCAATAGCACTTTTGGCTTTCAATAACTCCAATTTATAGCTTCTTTTGAGCTTTCAATTCAATATTGGTAGTTTTTTTTTCCAAGAGACATCAAATACTTACAAACAACTTTCACTTTCAAAGGGGAAAACTTTCAGTATTAAAGCTCGAAAACGAAGTACCGCGCAATTTGTCGTAGAATCCGGCTACACTCGGATGGTGCTGCTCAGTCGTGTCCATTCAATCGTAGTTGAATCAGCTTCCAAAAAATATTCGAATAGTATAGATGGTAGGAATAGAAGAAATATGGGTGGTAGCGGGTGGTGGTTTCCATGGTGTAGTGGGGTGTAGGAAATATAGCACTCAGGATCTTCTGTATCCTTTGACTCACGGTTCTCGAAAAATCAAGTTCGTTTGAACGCAGAACTTGAAATTTCTACTCGAAGTGGGACTTCCATGTAACGAAAAAAGGTTAAGGCGTTCTCTTAACCTTCGTTAACGAGTGAACTGTGTTCTGTTGTGTGAGGAATATCCATGATAGATTGTACAATCTTTATTGTTGTGGCGGTATAATGGAGGGTCGGCCGGAGCCGACCAGCCACGACCGCTTGGTGGAAGCTAAACTGAGATCGAGGGGAGATGAGAATTAGAAATGTGAGATAACAACAGTTGGTGTATGATGGGGAACATCTGGTCTATATCTTTGCCCCGTGACATTATTCACTCTCATCCTTTTTTTATTCCTTTTTCCTATGAGTCTGGGGTTGAGCTTGTCTCTTCCGCTGCAGGGAAACATCTAGATAAATTCTTTTCTTATTTCACTCTCATCCTTTTTTTTATTCCTTTTTCCTATGAGTCTGGGGTTGAACTTGTCTCTTCCGCTGCAGGGAAACATCTAGATTAATTCTTTTCTTATTTCACTCTCATCCTTTTTTTTATTCCTTTTTCCTATGAGTCTGGGGTTGAGCTTGTCTCTTCCGCTGCAGGGAAACATCTAGATAAATTCTTTTCTTATTTCACTCTCATCCTTTTTTTTATTCCTTTTTCCTATGAGTCTGGGGTTGAGCTTGTCTCTTCCGCTGCAGGGAAACATCTAGATAAATTCTTATCTTTATTCACTCTCATCCTTTTTTTTATTCCTTTTTCCTATGAGTCTGGGGTTGAGCTTGTCTCTTCCGCTGCAGGGAAACATCTAGATAAATTCTTTTCTTATTTCACTCTCATCCTTTTTTTTATTCCTTTTTCCTATGAGTCTGGGGTTGAGCTTGTCTCTTCCGCTGCAGGGAAACATCTAGATAAATTCTTTTCTTATTTCACTCTCATCCTTTTTTTTATTCCTTTTTCCTATGAGTCTGGGGTTGAACTTGTCTCTTCCGCTGCAGGGAAACATCTAGATTAATTCTTTTCTTATTTCACTCTCATCCTTTTTTTTATTCCTTTTTCCTATGAGTCTGGGGTTGAACTTGTCTCTTCCGCTGCAGGGAAACATCTAGATAAATTCTTATCTTTATTCACTCTCATCCTTTTTTTATTCCCTTTTCCTATGAGTCTGGGGTTGAACTTGTCTCTTCCGCTGCAGGGAAACATCTAGATTAATTCTTTTCTTATTTCACTCTCATCCTTTTTTTTATTCCTTTTTCCTATGAGTCTGGGGTTGAGCTTGTCTCTTCCGCTGCAGGGAAACATCTAGATAAATTCTTTTCTTATTTCACTCTCATCCTTTTTTTTATTCCTTTTTCCTATGAGTCTGGGGTTGAACTTGTCTCTTCCGCTGCAGGGAAACATCTAGATAAATTCTTATCTTTATTCACTCTCATCCTTTTTTATTCTTTTTTCCTATGAGTCTGGGGTTGAGCTTGTCTCTTCCGCTGCAGGGAAACATCTAGATAAATTCTTTTCTTATTTCACTCTCATCCTTTTTTTATTCCTTTTTCCTATGAGTCTGGGGTTGAGCTTGTCTCTTCCGCTGCAGGGAAACATCTAGATAAATTCTTTTCTTATTTCACTCTCATCCTTTTTTTTATTCCTTTTTCCTATGAGTCTGGGGTTGAGCTTGTCTCTTCCGCTGCAGGGAAACATCTAGATAAATTCTTTTCTTATTTCACTCTCATCCTTTTTTTTATTCCTTTTTCCTATGAGTCTGGGGTTGAGCTTGTCTCTTCCGCTGCAGGGAAACATCTAGATAAATTCTTTTCTTATTTCACTCTCATCCTTTTTTTTATTCCTTTTTCCTATGAGTCTGGGGTTGAGCTTGTCTCTTCCGCTGCAGGGAAACATCTAGATAAATTCTTTTCTTATTTCACTCTCATCCTTTTTTTTATTCCTTTTTCCTATGAGTCTGGGGTTGAGCTTGTCTCTTCCGCTGCAGGGAAACATCTAGATAAATTCTTTTCTTATTTCACTCTCATCCTTTTTTTTATTCCTTTTTCCTATGAGTCTGGGGTTGAGCTTGTCTCTTCCGCTGCAGGGAAACATCTAGATAAATTCTTTTCTTATTTCACTCTCATCCTTTTTTTTATTCCTTTTTCCTATGAGTCTGGGGTTGAGCTTGTCTCTTCCGCTGCAGGGAAACATCTAGATAAATTCTTTTCTTATTTCACTCTCATCCTTTTTTTTATTCCTTTTTCCTATGAGTCTGGGGTTGAACTTGTCTCTTCCGCTGCAGGGAAACATCTAGATTAATTCTTATCTTTATTCACTCTCATCCTCTTTCTATTCTTTCTTCCTATGAGTCTGGGGTTGAGCTTGTGTCTTCCGCTGCAGGGAAACATCTAGATAAATTCTTATCTTTATTCACTCTCATCCTTTTTTTATTCCTTTTTCCTATGAGTCTGGGGTTGAGCTTGTCTCTTCCGCTGCAGGGAAACATCTAGATAAATTCTTATCTTTATTCACTCTCATCCTCTTTCTATTCTTTCTTCCTATGAGTCTGGGGTTGAGCTTGTCTCTTCCGCTGCAGGGAAACATCTAGATAAATTCTTATCTTTATTCACTCTCATCCTTTTTTTTATTCCTTTTTCCTATGAGTCTGGGGTTGAGCTTGTCTCTTCCGCTGCAGGGAAACATCTAGATTCTTGCTTATCTTTATTCACTCTCATCCTTTTTTTATTCCTTTTTCCTATGAGTCTGGGGTTGAGCTTGTCTCTTCCGCTGCAGGGAAACATCTAGATAAATTCTTATCTTTATTCACTCTCATCCTTTTTTTATTCCTTTTTCCTATGAGTCTGGGGTTGAGCTTGTCTCTTCCGCTGCAGGGAAACATCTAGATTAATTCTTATCTTTATTCACTCTCATCCTTTTTTTATTCCTTTTTCCTATGAGTCTGGGGTTGAGCTTGTCTCTTCCGCTGCAGGGAAACATCTAGATAAATTCTTATCTTTATTCACTCTCATCCTCTTTCTATTCTTTCTTCCTATGAGTCTGGGGTTGAGCTTGTCTCTTCCGCTGCAGGGAAACATCTAGATAAATTCTTATCTTTATTCACTCTCATCCTTTTTTTATTCCTTTTTCCTATGAGTCTGGGGTTGAGCTTGTCTCTTCCGCTGCAGGGAAACATCTAGATAAATTCTTATCTTTATTCACTCTCGTCATCTTTTTATTCTTCTTTCCTATGAGTCTGGGGTTGAGCTTGTCTCTTCCGCTGCAGGGAAACATCTAGATTAATTCTTCTCCTAGTCCACTCTCATCCTCTTTCTATTCTTTCTTCCTATGAGTCTGGGGTTGAGCTTGTGTCTTCCGCTGCAGGGAAACTTCCAGATTCTTTCTTACTTTAGTTCACTCTCATTCTACCATAGTATGGAAGTGTACACAGCTGAACAGAAAGGCTACTAACAATCCCAAATGGGTAAGACTGGAATCTGTAAAGTAAAAGTTGAAAATTAATAGGCGTGTAGCAATGAGCGATCTATAACTTATAGTCACGTTGCTAATGGGGGATTAATCACAGCAATCTGACATTTTCATATAAAATTTCTGTTACTGCAATGTTTTAAGTATTTGTTTGAGACTTTCTATTTCGGTGGGTTTACTGAAAACAATTTACGCCATTTTTGAAGATCATGTCCGTTAAGAAACCCTTCTATGTCAATTTTATCACCCAAAACTCAAGAAGAATGTTTTAAAACAAACTATCAAATCAGTAATATGCGACTTTTTCAATGATTTAGCTTGTAAAAAGTTGAAACTTATACCAGAGTGCCTCTTGCTTTACCTTCTATTTAATTGCCTTTTTTTAATGTTTTGTGTTAATCCCATCAAAATCACAATACCAGTTCGAACTATTACAGTCTAATAACGTTGTATTGTTGTCACAGTGGTAAAATAGTAAAAACGTATAATTTTTTCAAAATAAAAATTGATTGTTCTGAGAAACTATTATTTTCTGAAACCAGCGCATCTTACTAAAAGTACTTACGAAATGTCAGAGTACACAATCAGATGTGATAAAACAATCAACACTGGATGAAGCTGTTAAGAGATCAATTAAAGAAGTTATGAAACAGAATATATTCACCAAGAACACGAAGCTGATGTGTGGGTGCAAATCGACTATAAACTTTGTAATGATTTGATTTTCAGATCTGGAAGGCCAACAAATTCTGTCTGTAAATGCGATTTTAAGAGGCTGATCAGATTACAAATTCTTTTATCAAATCTGAAAGAGTACATATAAACAACAGAGTGCCTAAATAACATTTTCTTTGTTTCCTACAGCATCGGCATTGTCCTCCTTGCTCTCGAGTGGCTGCTATGGGCTGGTTTGCTGGCTTCTGCACTTGTTTTTATTTTGAAAACAACTTGCTCCAGTCTTCTTAATTGATAATTAACGGTCAGTGGAGTCCCGGCCTTAATGAATTCAACGGCGAAATATTCGATAGCTCGGAATCTTTGGAATATCTCTTATTGCAATCACGCCTTTTCCCATGCCACCAGCATCAACTGTGGTGAAATGAAAATATCTGTTTTTCCGGAAATTCTGATTTTTGCATGTTGTCTTGCAGTTGCAGTTGCTTATCTCTAACGGCAACACGGATAAAAAAGAACAATTGTTGTTGTTTTTTCAGTTCCAACAATTTCTTATATATGTGACATTCGTTAATTCACCAATATTGTTGTTTTCATTTTCTGCATTTGAAAAGAAATATCGAAACCATAAGCAGACTGAAAAAAACATTTCAAAACTTGTTTGGCAAATGAAACAGGCAGAAACACATGGAACATATCAAACCAATTTTGCATTGCAAAATTTAAGGAATACAAATTAAACTGCTGAGTGGGCACCTGGAAAGTATTGATTGATTAAAAAAATTGAGGACTAAATGAGCATAACAGTCCCATCATTTCCCTGCTACTACGAAAAAATATTTTCTAATGCTTTAAATACCAATATGAATATCGTAATATCATCACTATTGGATTGAAAACTTTTCTGTTCCCCGTGAAACAGTTGTCAAAATTTCTTGTTCAATCAAATTATTGGACACTTCTGAGATAAATAAATTAGAAATGAACTAATTAGTATTGGGAACACTACCGACTATTTATTGCTATACTTGAACACGTCATACACTTAATGAAAATCCTTATGTCTTATCTGAAACGTGATTTTCTTGTACTTTCTTGAATAAAAAGTGCCAAATAATTTTTTGCATCAAATTCAATTAGTTGATAGGGAACTTCTTTATTGGACTGAGCTGGCAAAAAATTGTTGGGTTAAGGGAAGTATGGTGTTCAATTACGTTTGTTACACTTTAGACTTTTCAGTTAAACATTTTGAATACGTCAGAATTATTGCTGGTGATCGTTTGACTAAAAGTGGAGCATGTGTAACAGTATTGAGGAGCAAAACACTTTCAGTGCGTTAGATATGTGTGCGGTTTCGATGAGATGATTTGAACTTATGAAAACAATTGTGACAGTATTGTCGACGGAAGTACGACGGAAGTGGAATTTGTTACGACAGTATGAAACTGACGGTAATAAATCAAAGCTAATTAGATGCATTGAAAATATAACGACCCATCATGCATGAGAAATCCCAATATTTTACTTATTTGGTACAAATCGACCTGTAAAAGCAGCTGAGTTTGACACACGGAAGTCGGAAAGCGGAAGAACAGCCTTTTCCAGGTCCAGTGGTACTCGATAAGAAAAATGTTGGGATTTGTTTCTGCTCAAAGTGTTGTTATACATTCAATCCACACACACCGAAGTCGGAAGACGGAAGTGGACACTTTTTCAGCTCGACTGGTACCAGATGATGAACTACTAACTTTGCCTTATTGCCGTCAGTTTCAACTGTCAATTTTTTTTACTTTGGTCATACTACTGTGTGTCTAACTGCTGCTCCGACAATCCCGACTGAAATTGTCTGGAGTTTTTAAAGGGAATTATGTGGTTCCAGAAGTTTTCTGCTGCTTCAAAGTGTTTGTATTATTTCAGCGTTTTCACAAAAATGATTATTTTACAGCTACATTTGAAAAAGTTTTGTTGTCAACGTTCCAAAATGGGAGTGCCAGTCTATAAAAAGGAATACGGTATGTACGTTGAGAATTACATCGATTTTTAAGTTTCAGAACACTCCGATAGTGCGTTCATTGTAAGAAAGCAAGTAGTGTATTTGAAATATGTTACTGTCTGATCTCATTATAAAATCTGTTTCGTTCAGCACAATTATCACTATCAATCTTATTATTGTCAATTGAGCCTCAAAATCATACGCTTGACTTTGAATAGATAAAAACGCTCACGGCTTTTGGGATGTTCTGTGAAAGATCAACTCTCATATTTTTCGAAGCATTTTACATTGTTAGAACCGTTTCAACTTGGATACAAAGTGACCTCCAATAATTTGAAATATTAGATTATTTTGACTTTTTATTGACTGATTTTCTGATCATTTTTTAAGAAGATGTTTTTCAATCAAAAATTAAGATCACTCTCTTTAGTGTGGCCGGGTAAATAAAACCCAATACTTTTCATTTTTTTTGCCAAAACACTCACCAGAGTTGCACTGATGTGAAATTGTCTCATCCGGAAGTCGGAAGTCGGAAGTAGATTTTATCGCAAAGATTCAAAAACTCAATAAGAAAACAGCATAAAATTCGCGAAATGCGGTAGATAATTAGTTTCTGGTTGAAGAAAAACCTATTTTCTGATCTTCCGGACCATTTTTTCAGGCATTTTTTCAAAATGTACAATTTTTAAATTTCCTGGAATGACGAAACTCGAAAGTCAAAAATGAGACATTCATGCAAATCTGGCACTCAAGCTTTGTTTGTCAGAAAATCAAAACAAAAGTTAAGAAAAAGCATAAACCGGTTCGGTCAAAAACGGTCTCATGGTTTATCACTTTCAGTTATGTTTCATCAACGTCACAAAATATTTGAAAATGGAATTCTTCATTGTTACGTGAGTACCCCCACTTCTAATGATCATACTTGCAATACGGGCCGGCTCGTAAGTCGCTTCAAACTCAATATTATGAGCTCAAAAATATACCAAAATGTAGATCTCAACAAGTTCTATATCCGTGACCTACTACGGACCGGATGGCAATTCTTTAATGGGCCGCGGGCCGGGCTAGAATGGCTATTTTGGCCATTCTCGCATTTTTAGCGCAATTTCCCGGCCCGCGGCACATTAACGAATTGCCATCCGGCCCGTAGTAGGTCACGGACATAGAACTTGCTGAGATCTTCATTTTGGTACATTTTTCAGCTCATAACATTGATTTGGAAGCAAGTTACGAGCCGGTACGTGTCGGCCCGATTCGGCTCGGTTTGCAAGTATGCTAATAATTCAAAAATCTTATTAAATCACCTTCACTCACACTCACTAAAGTATAAACTCATGTTTTTCTCTGTTTTAATGAATTGTTGTAGCAGTTTTCTTTTTTATTTATTTGGTTTCTATCATATTTTTCGAAGAAGAAATTTCAAAAATTCAAAACATCAAGTAGTACGAATATAATTACAGCCTTCACAATTTTGGCATTAACAACGTTAGAAGCGTGATTTGTGATAGAAAAGTTTTACTTTTTCCGGTTTTTTGAATGTTTTTAGTTCCGAGAAATTTCTTGACGTTTTTCATATAAACAGAAAACGATCCGCAAACTTATAAAAATAGAAATCATGAAACAGATGAAACTTTTAATGTTTCAAGTTTTTCAAATAAATATGAAAACTTTGAAATCATCACTATCTATAATTTCATCATTTCGTGATGCATTCCCTAGACTAGACTACATCCATCAAAACCCATAACAATTATCTCCAACCTATGATTCCTAAAGAACGAGTAATATTTAGTGAGTGAAATGACTAAGTGTCTCTTTTTCTAGAAAAACGTCATTTATTTCAGTGGATTTTTCCCATTTTTTTATTTTGTTGCACTATGTTTTGTTCCAAAATGTTTCTGAAGAAATTTGGATACAGTGACATTTGGACTGCACTAAATATGAAGAAAAAAAGCCCTCGTTCATTTTCAAGTGAATAGCAAAAAATCTTATTTTTCCAGCGATTTTTCCAGGTTTTAAATTGTCAGAGTTGCCAAATATCTCAGTATTCGAATTTCTATTTTCAAAATGTCCCGGAACCTTTTCTTGGTAATTTCCACCTTCTCGATTTCCGACGACTACGGCCTTCGCTTTTATTTTTTTTTAAATATTATTTTTCTAAAAATTGTCCATTTTTTTCCCAAGCATATTCCAAAAAAATGTTCGAAAATTACAAAAATCAGTGCTTTTTTCATAATAATATGAAAATTTTCGAAAAAAGGGTATTTTTCTAAACTGAACATCACAAAAATATGGCTATTATGAGTTAAATTTTTTATGTGCATAAGAAGACTGCGCCGCACACACGCGGCAACCACGCCCACTCCCATTTTAACGCTGTGTTCCATTTTTGAACACTGTCGCAAAAAATGGGCGGGGCCGCCGCGTGTGGGCGGCGCGGTCTTCTCATGCACAGAAAAAATTGGATTCATAATATCTCGTATCAATTTTTTAATTCAGTGACTTTGTAAATGCAGTTTTTGTAACATAAAATTTTTTTCTAGAATCTCTTATAAGCTCGTTACAGTTCTTACAACTGCGCTCCACCGAAATGCCCTTGAAAAATATCTCTTTTTCTCTGATTCTCTCATTTTCGCACACAATTTTCTTCGGTCTCAGTAGAGCGCATTTGTAAGATCTGTGCCGTGCTAACAGCTTACCAATGATATAGGTCCCGTCATTAGTAAGAGATGAGGAATCGTAATTTCAGAGCCAATTGACCTCAATCAATGTGTTATTTAGTACCAGTTCTTATTAGGAGTAGGCGATTTTCTATTTTTCAATGTTTTTCTCATGTTTTCATATCCTTTTTTTTCTGAAAAGTCGTACGAAAAAATTTCAAAAAATCAAAAAAAAATCAAACATTTTTGAATTTTTGAATTTGGCGCCAATTTTTCGGGCCATAAATTTTGTTGACAAGGCCCGGGCCGGGCCGGGTCTTGACAACTATGAAAAATATCTTGCTATGTATCATATCAATTTTTGAACTGAGTGAATGTCGTAAATTCAGTTTTTGTAACGGCAAAATTGTAACGGAAAACATTTTTATTTTGCCGGTTCCACCCAAACCGTATTTACAGACCTCACCCGTCGCACGGTTTTATCATCCTCTCTACACGGAACCTCTCTACATAGATGCTTCCAGTCATTATGAACAGTATCGAAATATTTCAAATAGCTGTTGTCACTATTACAGTACCATGCTATATATTTCTATTAGTTTTTATGGTAAAAGCACAAATGAAAAGAGTGGATGAGTTGGCGACACCATTCTTCAAATTGTGTATTTCTTCGAGTGTCATTGATTTGAGTGAGTACGGATTGACTAGAGTTAGGGTGTCTTCAAAAACGGATTAGGAAAATTTGGAACTGAAAACTTTATTTCAGTTTCATAACATTTAAGAGACAATGTCTCGCTCAAGCCACCAGGCCATGTTACACATAAACCAAAGTGATCCGTTTCAGCTGATTTTTTGATATGTTACTACCCCAGTAATTCTAAGATTTTTATACCATACCAGATTAGGCTCCGCCCCCTTTGAACTACCTAAACGATCGATTGAAGTTGAAAAATGAAAATTTTTCTTTCGAAAGATAGTATCAAAATCTCTTCAGAAATGAGTTGCCAGCCTTATTTTGTGCATTTTACAAGATAACTACTTTTTTCTAGCTCGCCTGCATCATATAGAAAAAATCACTTTTTTGAAAAAATTGTCAATTTTTTCATGTTTTTTGGATTTTTCGGCTGGTCGAAGTACTGTGGTCCGAAGTAAATTTATGATGATTAGACACGTATTTGCGTTGGCTATTTGAAAATATAAAGACTTTCCCCAGATTCCACTGTCAAGGTGAGTTATGATCAAAAAAGTGACGAAATTTGATGCTTTTCAACGTACCCCCCTCCATGGTAAAAAATGGCTGGATGACGAAAATTAAAAATATCTCTGATTTGAGCTATTCAAAGTTAGAATAGTGCTTACACAACTTTTCAGACAATTCATGTTTCAGTGAGTTACAGACACCTCCTCCATTTTTTCGAATCAAAAAGTTTGAGCTCTCGTAACTTTCCTAATTCTGACTTAAAATCTTAGAAACTTTTGGAAAACAGTGGAATATACTTCAAAAACGCAAATGAATAAAGAAATGTCAAGTTTTGTCGTTTTGTTCAACTTTCGTTTTATATCATATAAGATAGCTTCATGTGTCTACGATAAGGAGGTATTCTAGGGCATGAAATGCCAGCATTCTTTTTGTAGTCAATTTTTAACTATTCACTTGTGTTTTTGAAGTATATTCCACTGTTTTCCAGAAGTTTCTAAGATTTTAAGTCAGAATTAGGAAAGTTACGAGAGCTCAAACTTTTTGATTCGAAAAAATGGAGGAGGTGTCTGTAACTCACTGAAACATGGTTAGAATTGTCTGAAAAGTTGTGTAAGCACTATTCTAACTTTGAATAGCTCAAATCAGAAATATTTTTAATTTTCGTCACCCAGCCATTTTTTACCATGGAGGGGGGGTACGTTGAAAAGCATCAAATTTCGTCATTTTTTTGATCGTAACTCACCTAGACAGTGGAATCTGGGGAAAATTTTTATATTTTCAGAAAGCCAACACAAATATGTATCTTACCATCACAAATTTACTTTGGACCACAGTACTTCGACCACCCGAAAAATCCAAAAAACATGAAAAAATAGACAATTTTTTCAAAAAAGTGATTTTTTCTCTATGATGCAGGCGAGCTAGAAAAAAGTAGTTATCTTGTAAAATGCACAAAATGAGGCTGGCAATTCATTTCTGAAAAGATTTTGATACTATCTTTCGAAAGAAAAATTTTCATTTTTCAACTTCAATCGATCGTTTAGGTAGTTCAAAGGGGGCGGAGCCTAATCTGGTATGGTATAAAATCTTAGAATTCCTGGGGTAGTAACTTATCAAGAAATCAGCTAAAACGGATCACTTTGGTTTATGTGTAACATGGCCTGTAGGCTTATGCTCGAGCCAATCAGAGATTGTCTCTTAAATTCAAACTGCTGATAAGTTGAACGTGATTAGTTTACCCTAATTTCCAGCCACCCTCTTCACCAACTATTTCGGCGCCATGTTCCCTAAATTCGGTTTTTTCTCTGATTTCTACCTCGAGCTCGATGGAATCTACGGTCACATCTACTTTTCATCGCCTGGAGTACAGGGATCTGTCAAGCGATGTCTGTATCTGTTCTGGCTACAAATAGGTTGTCTGCCATGATATTTCCTGAGAACTATCAGAAAGAGAGTGGGGGAGTCAAAGCTACTATATCAGGCATGACGGTCTATTAGGTGTGCCCGTGACACAGTAGTTTTATGATAAGGAGTAATTCCAGATGTGGCTGGGGTACCGTCTACGGATAGCAATTGCTCTTCAGTTCATTCCGGGGTTGTGTATTGGAATGTTCACGTTTTTCAATACTACAGTACTCGTGGTCAATGAGAATGGAGGGGTAGTGCCGAAGTTTGTGAAGTGAGTCGGATCCAAGGCTGTCAAAACGGCTGTGGGGCAATTTTATATTGGAGTAGATGACCAGAAGATTACTGTAGAAGATCAGAAGATTACTGTAGAAGATCACAAGATTACGGTAGAGGACTAGAAGATTACTGTAGAGGACCAGAAGATTATTGTAGAAGATCAGAAGATTACTGTAGAAAACCAAAAATACTGTGGTTGACTAAAAGATTACTGTAGAAGATAAGAAAATTACTGTAGAGGATCAGAAGATTACTGTAGATGATCAGAAGATTACTGTAGAGAACCGAAAGATTATTGTAGCGGACCAAAAAATTTCAATAGAGAACTAGTATATTATTGTAGAAGACCAGAAGATTACTGTAGAGGATCAGAACATTACTGTAGAGGACCAGAAGATTACTGTAGGAGACCGGCCCAGAAAACCGCAGCCGGCCGTACGACACCCTTGGTCCGATTTAAATTGAATTTTCCATAAAAATAAAACCCTTACTATTTCACAAAGCTTACAATTCATTGAACATCTTTTTAGTTCATTTTAATGATGTCCAAGCTTAATTTTCAGCAAACAAATGACATCTACATTCTTCATATTTGGCGGCGCATTTCTATGTATTAATTGTCTCTATCTCATAATTGCTTACTGCTATCTACTCACCATACTAAAAAAGAGAAACAGTAGAATAGGAAAGAATTCAGGTCTAATCCACATATCAAAATCCAAACAGAAAGTCAGAAAAAGCGAGACGAGACTCTTCATCATGTGCACTATAATTGTGGCTGTTCAACTCACTATTTTATTATTTTTCTCCTTGAAACAACTGAAATTTTTCGAGTTGTCACTGGATGAGTTTTATCTGTTTTATAATGCATTGAGGTGAGAGTCAACTGCATATTGATACAAAAATTACAAAACAAATAAACAAATTCTTCAAAACAGAAATCATAATTTGTATTCCAGCGATCTCTTTGCCTGTATCAACCCTTATCTTCTCTGGATATTTTCTGACTCTCTTCGAAAATATGTCCTATTCAAGCTTGGACTTCGTAAGCATGGATCTGGAATAACTACTGGAGTACCAAGATTAACTATGCAATCGGTGGTTCCTGTTTCTTGATGGTTATATTAAATGCAGCTTATTGTTTCAATCATTATACCTTTCACTTTGTTGGTCAAAAAATATAAATAAAATCTGTTCCAAAACTATGAGACATTTAGCTTGTTGTTGAATGTTAAGTTAATTGCTGAAATAGCCACTAAAACTGAATTCAAGAAATCATATAAAGATCATCTCCAAATCTTCATTCATTAAGCACGCATGATATTTAATTTTGAATTAAATTTAAACGTTATCTCATTTGTTCTTACCGGTTTCATTCATCTCTTATTTCCAGTAACTGCATTTTGCCTAATTCAATCGTTCAACGTTCTTAAAAAACGCAAATTGTTCTTCGCGTCTTATTTTTTTTTCGTGATTTTATAATCGAAAATTCTCTGAAAAGATTACTATTGTAAATTACGCAAAACGGCACAAATTTTGCATTACTTACAACACAAAAATTTGTATTGTTATGTATTTTTTCACGAAGGTTCAACGTGGTTTCCATTTGCAAACAATTTTAAACAGGAATTCAATTGATAACAGCATTCTTTAAAAAAATCGTTTGACACGATGACATAGGATTAAAGATATTACTGATCGAAATTAGGTTTTGAGAATAACATTAGAAAACTAATTACACGAATAATAGATAAATGAAATCATAAAATAAAATAAAAGCATAACAAAACAGTTATTGTGAAGTAATTGTTTACTGTTGCTGTTTCAGTAATGAAAGAAGTGGAGATTCAGTCAAAATTTAGAAGAAATCAGAAACATCTTAACTAATCTTCCAAAAAATCGATAAATAACTGAGGCTTTTGAAACAGAAACCTACTGACTAAAAATATTATCTTAAAAGTTTTAATATTTTGAAGCTAGGATAATTTAATTCCACATGAAATTGAAGCATCATTACAAACAAAATGCAAACATTAGTTTTATTTTCTCAATTCCCAAAAACAGGAAAAATCTATGAAGTGTGTTTTCTTGCAAAGTCTACAGCAATTCTGAAACTTTTTTGGAAATTTTGGGATAGTAGAATTATTTTTTATTGGCATGACGGTCTATTAGAGCAAACTTGTAACGGTAGTTGCGAATTTCAAGTCTACCAAAAAATTGTGTTTCAAACATTCTTGTTTACAATAATCTTCTTAACCCGTAAGTATGAAATTATTGCCAACAAGATTTTTTAAAGAAATTTTTTGAATTTGCAGTTGGAACATAACATTCAAAAGTTTTGTTTCAGGTGCCTGTGGAAAGCTTGTTGCAGTTATAATCTCCGATCGGACGTATCTAGGAAACAAGCCCTTGTTTATTTTGTTTTCCTAATATTACCGGTTTCATCCATGAGGTAAAATAGTGGGGGCTGGTTTTAAAGCCACTTGATCGCCCTTTTCAATACTCAAACATGCATGATCATCTTTGTTGATCAGTTTTATTCCATTGCGAATGTATATACATATATATATATATATATATATATATATATATATAAATGCGAGGAAATTCTGTAAAAACCAGCAGTAATTGATGGGGGGATATTGATTCAAAAAGTGGATATTTTTAAACTGAAGATTCGAAGAAATAGATGCGAATTTGGAAAAGTAACTGGCGATTGATGAAAGTTATGAAGAACAAAAATATTACTGTTGTCTTACAATTTCAAAGACTTTCGTAAAGGAAAATGTTTTGCTGCAATCTATGGAAATGTTACAATTTATGAACGTCGTTGACGGAGACTGGCGACAAACAAATACACAGACGGAATCTGTTGAATATTATTAGTAAAGATAAGCTTTTTAATGATGAATATAATTAAATGAACATTCATGTACCATCCGAAACATTGAAACATGGGTTGTAGAAGTTCATATATCTTCGTTGATTATATGAATGAATATTGTCTATTTACACCGTTTCACGCACTCTATTAAAATGTTCGAAAGACAACATGATTTGTTTCCAGAGGTAGACATTGACAAATCCACTTGACAAACACAAAGTAAGCCATTAGAACAATACCAAAAATCATAAAACTTTACCGGTTTCAGTTCATGCATTAATACATATCTTAGGAATTATTCAAAGTGATTCAACGCGGGTTGTTAAGTTAAATTGTTGTTGGAAAACTTGAGAGAAATTAAATTTCCAGATTATATTTTAAAATAATCATTTCACTGTTTCTAGAGTGAAAGAACATAGCCGATGAAAATAGAAAGAACGATTCGTATTTTGTTGATGCTGTTTGTATTTGAATGACTTCTCTACTTCTCGGAACCAAATAACACAATTACAAATTATAATTCGTTAAATATTTAAAAAAAAAACTGTCATTCAACAAGAAATTACAAAAAAACAGAGGAACTGAAAATTATTTATTCTTTTTTTTAATCGCGAATGAGAGAGAAATATACAAATAGATTCAAGACTCGTTTTTACTCCCATTTTTTTTCTCATTTTCCTGTATTTCAGATGATCAAATTGATCTTCATCAGTTTGAGAGTGGGAACACTGGAAGATGAAATTTCAAAACTACGGGAAATACTTGAAAAAATACAATCGGAAACTGCGTTCAAATATTTTCTGTTTTACAATTTCGATAAAAATTTTGAGTGAAATGCGTTTTTGTTGATGATTTTAGATTGTTTTGTTGATGATTTTGGATACTACTCATTAGCTGAAATTAAAACTGAAAAATCTGTGACGGTATTTGCATCGAATTTTAACTAAATAAAGCTTCAAGAAATTTCAAACAGCGAATACAATGGTCACAGTATTCTAAACAAGTACTTGGAAAACTATCACTTGAAACTGAAAAATTTTAAGAGTTGTACAGTTTCAGATATATAATTTATGTTTCCGCTTGTCCACAGTTCACAATTGCTTCGATTTATAATTGTTTGATAGTTTTAATTTTCGGATTTTACCAATGACGACAGAATTCAACTTTTTTGTACATTTTGAAAGTGTTGAACAATGTTTTCAGTTTCATAATTCCCAGAAGATAATCACATTTTTGACTAATGCAGTTCGAAGCGTAGTTTACCGTTTTTATTAAACGTAGTTTACCGTGATTACCCTGAGGATTGGCAGAAAACAATGAAAAATAATATGTTTCAGATAAAGCATGAATTATGGGAAACTAGTAAAAATGGTCAATATGCATACAAGAAATCAATCAAATGAAACAGTTTAGAAAAGTTTTTTTATTTGACTATTCTTTGAACTACATAAATATCAAAGTTGAGATCTGTTTCTTTCAGGTTAGTTCTCGGAAAACGAACTTTCATAACCATAAGTTTCTGATATCGACAAAATACTGTCACTCTTTCCTTCACCATTCTTAGAAATGATAAAAAGCTGGGATGAATAACATAATTCAATCTGTGAATGGTTTCTGTTACGGTAAGTTTCAACACTCCAAGAGAATTATTAATAACTGATAGCAGACTATTCCCAAAATGTGTAAAAACTCACATATTTTGCAGAAAATGGTTTAGAATTGAAAAAAATGAAAATGATCCCTGGATCATATTACAAATAGACACTAACAACGGGTAGCTATAACATTCCCAAAATTTTAATTTTTTGAGAAATAACAATTTAAAAAAGGATGTACTGTCAATTTGTTTTACTGTTTAATTTTATTTAAGTTTCGTTTCGAAAAACAGACAAAATTTCCCAACAAGTCAGTGTAAGTCACTGTAGCTAAAATACAACACTATCCGACTTCACTCATTCAACAGAAACTCTAGAACCGAAAAAGGTGGTAACGTGGTAACGTTTTTATTTACTGAATTACTACCTTCAATCTCATTTGGAAACAGTGATAATTTGTATGCTTCATGACTCTTTCTTTTTCTTAAAACAGGTTTTGACGATAATCCTCGAGGGCATAGGTCGATTGCGGTACTGAAACATGAGGCAGGTTCTGACAAAAAAAACTACACAATAAATGTACTGACTGAGAAAAAATCATGAGATATGACAAAAATACACTCTTTAGACCGTTTCATGACAAAAATTGACTTTACAAGAATTAAAAAGCTTGGGAACACTGCCTTACTTGATTCCCTTTGGAAACAGAATATATTTGTAAATTTTCACAGAAAATAGCGCTCTCGTACTACTGTTTCAGCAACATGTTAACTCGAACTCGTCGTTTAATAAATTTAGTTCAGGATTGAATTTTAGGAAGTTTAGAAATGCAAACAGTCGCATAACGTAAATGCTAGGGAATTGTGCAATTTTTACGTTCTACGGTTAGTCCATGTCATTCAATAAGCTTATTTCATAAAAAAACACAAAACACAATTCGTAACAAGGCCCAACAATACACAGAAGACATGTTATTGCAGTGAAACTGAAAAAATACGTTCGACTTCCGTGTTATTGCTACCATCACATGAGATCCTCGATAACATGTCTGCTGCTCTCGTATAAAACATCCAGAGTTGAAGAGACTTGGTACCATTTAACATGAAGCTGCAGTTATTCCTATTATTGGTTTTTGTGGCAATTGGAGTCGCTTCAATGAACATCCAAGACCTGAAAACTGCCATTCAACAAGAAATAGCAGAAATCGCGTCCGGAATTCAAGATTTGAAAGATGCTATTGAATTGGAAGTTGAAGGAAGAAACATCAGAGATGTTGTCAATGCTTCGGAAATCGGTGGGTCATTAATTGTTTAATCGAATAAAAAAATATTTTCCAGAGGATCAGATTGAGACCTACACCGGATTGAGAGTGGGAATACTGGAAGATGAAATTTCAAAACTACGTGAATTAATTAAAAAGTTACAATCGGAAACTGCTTTCTGAAATTTTCTGTTTTTCTGTTTCGATAAATAAATTTCAAAAAGTTAGTGAATGATGAACATCTAATAAAGACATTAATAATTATTATTATTTCTTTGACTTTCTTCCTCTTTTACTTGATTCCCTTTAGAAACTGAATATGCCTATTTGTTAGTTTTTACAGAATTTAGAGCTTTACTTCTACTGTTTCAGTAACATGTGAACTTGATCTCGTCGTTTGAGAAATTTGGTTTACGTAGCATTGAAACAGAGCGGGATGCGGTTTTCGAAATGTCGGGAGGCGGAAAGCGGAATTAGTAGATTTTTTGGCGGGAATCGGAAAGCGGAAAATGGAATTCCGCTCAACCCTGTGACGTATATGTTCACATTATGATAAAACTACAGTTATGAAATAGATATCGCCACTGGTTTCAAGTTAAAGAATTCGTGAGAAGACGCATTGTAGAAACCAGTTATAGATATTTAGTTTCGAGAGTAACCATGAAAAGACGAGGATCGATTGAACATGTTTAAAAATTAAACTGATGTGAAACACTTGAAACAGTATCTACATGGAAGTTAGAGAAAATATATTGTTTTGCAATTTGACCACTGTTTCTATTGAACACAAAATATCTGTTTTGAAAACACAGTTACCATGATTTCCACTGAGAAACACAAAAACACCACCACTGCAAGTGTGGCTCATTGACAATCTGGTAGAAATGAAACAGTAAGAGTTATTTTTCACCTGTGCAAAAAGGGACCAATAATGTCATAGAGAATTTCATGTTATATTTCTAGTGTCAAATTTTCACATTTGCATTTGTTTAATTGAAATTGTATCAAGCCAAAAAAAAGTACATCCGAATTTTATACGAAACATTTGAAATCGTATGGCAACAGTGATTTTTTTTGAAAATATAAGTTGCCCAGATGGATTGATCCTAGTTCTTCAGAACAAAAATCAAGTTTCCATGGAAGAATTCACTTTTCAAACAGAAGATTTAATTCAGTAACAGGTAGCTTTGTCAAACATAGACTTATCAATTAAGTAATCATGATCGTAGCTATCATATAAGACAGGCCAAATTTCAAAATTTCAAAATTTGAAAAATTATTAACCCGTTCAGTGGTGAAAACGTGATTTTTTCACAGAAATCTTCAAATCACGTGTTTTCTAAATTTTCATAAGAAAATTCTCTTAATTTTTACACCGCTATTTCATTTATTGAAATAGTGAGAGAAATGGTTTTTTGTTCGATTAAATTAAATTAATTTCGTTTTTGTTTCGATTGAAATTATAATTACGTGACCTTCAACATTTCATTTATTCAAAACACATCCACAGAATAGACTCCAGACGAGAAAATGTGAACAGAAATGAGGAAATAAATAAAATCACAGAAAAGACTCAGGAGTCTATTCTGTGGAAAATTACAAAAAGAGAAAAGACGTTCGGGAAAACGTGAACCAGAAAGAAGTTTTCACAGATTTTCCTCATGAGGGAAATCTGTGAAAACACAAAATTCATTGAAAATAAGATTTATAACGTGAACTTCGATATGCGATATTGATAACATCCACATAGAGCTCATCGGAATTTTCGTATCGGAATCTTCTTCAAAGAATAGATAGTTCGAAATCTTTGATAAATCTCAGACAGCTGCACCCGAGTGGTATAATCTGGAAATTGATAATTGAAATCTGTCGATTTCTTAAATGACTCACTTTTTGAAACTTGGGATTTTCAGATTCTCCCAAATAAAAACATAAAGAATCCACTCGTTAATATAGTTCAAGATAAAGTGACTTCTGAAATCATCTGAAATTTATGCTCCTCACCTTCTTCTTATGATCAGTCAGACACAACCATTGAAAAACACACTCACACCACCAGAAAAAGTTGGTATGATTTGAAAAATATTATTTGGGGCATTTTTCCGAATTTACGTGACTTTTTGTCAGTTGTTAAAAATCCATTCCAACTTTTTCTGGTGGTGTGAGTGTGTTTTTCAATGGTTGTGTCTGACTGATCATAAGAAGAAGGTGAGGAGCATAAATTTCAGATGATTTCAGAAGTCACTTTATCTTGAACTATATTAACGAGTGGATTCTTTATGTTTTTATTTGGGAGAATCTGAAAATCCCAAGTTTCAAAAGGTGAGTCATTTAAGAAATCGACAGATTTCAATTATCAATTTCCAGATTATACCACTCGGGTGCAGCTGTCTGAGATTTATCAAAGATTTCGAACTATCTATTCTTTGAAGAAGATTCCGATACGAAAATTCCGATGAGCTCTATGTGGATGTTATCAATATCGCATATCGAAGTTCACGTTATAAATCTTATTTTCAATGAATTTTGTGTTTTCACAGATTTCCCTCATGAGGAAAATCTGTGAAAACTTCTTTCTGGTTCACGTTTTCCCGAACGTCTTTTCTCTTTTTGTAATTTTCCACAGAATAGACTCCTGAGTCTTTTCTGTGATTTTATTTATTTCCTTTCATCTTAATAAATAAGGTCACGTAAATATAACTTCAATTTAAAAACAAAACAAGAAGAAATAGAAGAAATAACCAAAAAATAATTTGACTTTTTTCAGGGGCCGCTCGGTTAATTTCACATTTAAAAATTCATGTTTTCTGACAGTAGAAAATCTGTAAAAGCTCATTTCTCAACCGAAAAACAACTTATCACGTTGAAAAAATAAAATTTTCAAATTTGGCCTGTCTTATATATTGTCAAAACAGTGAATTTGTTCTATGAACACCGTATATAAAGAACTGTCACATTTCAGAGACTGATTCACTTTTTCATAAAAATTACTTTCTAGAAAACTCGCAATAGAACAATTAATTAAAATTAATTAAAACGTTACAATCGGAAACTACGATCTGAAATGTTCTGTTTTTCAATTTTGATATACAAATTTTTTAATAAATGGTGAAAGTCTAATGGAGTTTTATGTGATTATAATTCAATTGAGCCCCATAATTATCTCTTTAACTTTCTCACTGTTTTAGTTGATACCCTTCAGAAACTAAATATATTTGTAATTATTTACAAAACATTGCGCTCTACTGTTTCAGAAACATGTGAACTCGTTGAAAAATTCAATTCATGATTGATGTGTAGAGAATTATAGAAATACGGCCAGTCGCATAACGTAAATGTTCTCACTATCATAAAACTACAGTTCTGAAATAGACATCGCCACTGGTTTCTAGTTGGGAGTTCGTGAGAACACGCATTGTAGAAAACAGTAATCGAGATATAGTTTCGAGAATAATTTTGAAAGGAGAGGATCGATTGAACAGTTCTAAAAATTAAACTGAAGTCAAATACATGAAACAGTATCTATATAATAGGAAAGTTAGAGAAAATACATTGTTTTTGCAACTGATTACTGTTTCTATTGAACACAGCGTATCTGTTTTAAAAACACAGTTTCGATGATTTTCACAGAGAAATACAATAGCACCAGCAATGCAAGTGTAACTTATTGACAATCTGGTAGAAATGAAACAGTAAGATTTATTTTTCACCTGTGCAAAAAGGGACCAATAATGTCATAGAGAACTTCATGTTATATTACTAGTGTCAAATTTTCCAATTTGCATTTGTTTAATTGAAATTGTATCAAGGCAAAAAAAAGTACATCCGAATTTTATACGAAACATTTGAAATCGTATGGCAACAGTAATTTTTTTGAAAATATAAGTTGCCCAGATGGATTGATCCTAGTTCTTCAGAACAAAAATCAAGTATCCATGGGAGAATTCACTTTTCAAACAGAAAATTTAATTCAGTGACAGGCAACTTTGTCAATTGTAGACTTATCAATTGAGTAATCATGATCGTAGCTATCATATATTGTCAAAACAGTGAAATTGTTCTATGAACACCGTATATAAAGAACTGTCACATTTCAGTGGTTTAGTTTCTCATAAAGATGATTTTCTAGAAAACTCGCTACAGAACAATTTTTTCCTTCTACTCTTATCTATATCCGCCCAACAAATTCTTCATCTAAATAGTGTAAGATAAAGCACACGACTAACTTTTTCAATGAAATGAAATTCTTTTTATTCTTCCTCTTTATGACATCAACGAACCTTGAATTACTGGACTTAGTTACTCAACAATGAATCAAATTCTTGAATCCGCAAAATAATTCAACAGAGAATCGGAATTGAGACATTGGATGATGAAGTGGTATTAAGCTTGAATTAATCTTTCCCGTATTTTCTATTTTACAAATAGAAAACTTTGAAGAAAAAAATTTTGCAAGCAGACCACATCCTTCATAGATTACAACTTAAGTTGTGTATTCATTCATATTAAAAAAAAATTTCCCGTTCTTGCACTTAATTGAATCTAAAATTATTTCCAACAATCTATTCTTCTGATGCAATACTGAAAAAAAAGAATGAAGAACCGTAAAACTGAATTAGTGTACTCAAATAAAATAAAAAATGATTTTTAGTAGTTTGTTATGAAAATGCGGTTTGAGTATGAACCGATTGATGTCATTGTGCTATGATACGGTGAAATAGATTAACATATTTTTTAAATCTGTTTCAGATTGGTTTTAAAAGTAATTCGAAATAGTTCTTCAACATTTAGAGCTGTATTGAAGTTTGAATGTACTGTGAAAAAAATAAAGTTTGGGAAAGGATACAATAGCACCAGCAATGCAAGTGTAACTTATTGACAATCTGGTAGAAATGAAACAGTAAGATTTATTTTTCACCTGTGCAAAAAGGGACCAATAATGTCATAGAGAACTTCATGTTATATTACTAGTGTCAAATTTTCCAATTTGCATTTGTTTAATTGAAATTGTATCAAGGCAAAAAAAAGTACATCCGAATTTTATACGAAACATTTGAAATCGTATGGAAACAGTGATTTTTTTGAAAATATAAGTTGTCCAGATGGATTGATTCTAGCTCTCAGAACAAAAATCAAGTATCCATGGAAGAATTCACGTTTCAAACAGAAAATTTAATTCAGTGACTGGTATCGTTAAATGTAGTATTATCAATTAAGAAATCATGATCGTAGCTATCATATATTGTCATAACAGTGAAATTGTTCTATGAACAACGTTTATGAAACTGCCATATTTCAGTGGTTTAGTTTCTCATAAAGATCATTTTCTAGAAAACTCGCTACAGAACAATTTTTCCTTTTACTCTTATTTATATCCTCCCAACAAATTTTTCATCTAACAAGGGAACCTTTTAAGTGGTACCTAATGCCATCAAAAACGACCTATACAGGGTGAAAGAGAATGTTTGAAAACCTATAAATCAACTTTCAAAAGTTGCTTACGTGACCTGTAAGTGTCTGAAATTGCCATCTGAAAATTGACCATTTTCACCATTTATTTGCTGCATTTCGCCCTCTCGCCTCCTCCAAATCCTATCACGTTTGTAATAAACTGCGGCGGAACTTTAAAAACGTGTTCGAGTGGCGCAGGTGGTTAGTGTCTAGGTGGAGGTAAATTTTGGGCTGGTTCGACCCCTTCGCCGTTTTTTTCTTTTTTTTTGTTTGATTTTTTTTTTTCAGTTTTTTTAATTGATTTTTTGGAAGCTATCATATAAGTCTTTTTTGTACTACCATCAACGTGATTCCCTTTTGAATCCCTTTCAATTGATGATTATAAGAGAGATCTGCCGGTTGACAGATGGAGGTGCCGCCAAACTTTTATGATAGCTTCCAAAAAACCAATTAAAAAAACTGAAAAAAAGAAATCAAACAAAAAAAAAGAAAAAACGGCGAAGGGGTCGAACCAGCCCAAAATTTTCCTCCACCTAGACACTAACCACCTGCGCCACTCGAACACGTTTTTAAAGTTCCGCCGCAGTTTATTACAAACGTGATAGGATTTGGAGGAGGCGTGAGGACGAAATGCAGCAAATCAATGGTGAAAATGGTCAATTTTCAGATGGCAATTTCAGACACTTACAGGTCACGTAAGCAACTTTTGAAAGTTGATTTATAGGTTTTCAAACATTCTCTTTCACCCTGTATAGGTCGTTTTTGATGGCATTAGGTACCACTTAAAAGGTTCCCTTGTTAAACAGAAGAAATGACATGTTTCCTATAACCATCAAAATCTTGAAAAACCGAAATTTTCAACAAAATTTATTTCTTTTTTTTTCGCGATTACCCCCAAATTTTTTTTTTGAAAAATTTGTTTGCATGAGTTCTTCTATTTTTTTAAGCTTTTTAAAACAGTCCAGCGACTTCACAGAAAAAATATTTTTTTTGACTCTCAGTTTTCGGGGGTCTGGTCAAAGTAGGAACATGACCAAAAAAATTTCCATAGCCTATCGAAAAGTCTATGAAATTCTCTATTTTTTACTTGTTTTTGCTTTTTTCGCCAGATGGGAGAACATTGAGAAAAAAAATGATGAAAAAAAAATTTTGAAAAAAAACTGATTTTCTAAAAATCTGAAAATCTCGAAAATTAGGTCCAGTCACCGGAAAAGCTATTAGATTTGTCATTTTTTCTGTAGAATCTATCAAATAAGCCAATAAATTCGTAAATTTTGTGGAGCCAGTCGGGAGTCATTCCATGTTAGTCAGAGGATTTAAAAGAAATGTGGACTCAGTGACGTCATATATCAGGGGTTTGGTGAAGAATGCGAAATATATAAAGTAGAAAATAGGAAGACAGAGGATTATGGATAGTGGCTTCCCAGAGAATAGAAGGCGGCTGGATACGGAGCTATGGTGTGAGCAATTTCAATTAAACAGGCAAACTAAATTTCACTTTAGTGATACAGTATATTTTCACTTGTTTTTTAACGATTTCAGTGTGTTTTGAGAAGTACCCTTGACTTATATCTGGGCTAAGTAGTAGACCATTTCTGTTTTCTATCTTTAATCCTGAGGAAGTTACTCCAGTCAGAAAAAACTATCCAAATCTCCTACAGACCCCAAATAGTCTGGTTGCACCAGACCCAATACGACTCACCCAAACTTTGGCACCACCAACTCACAACTCCTGTTGAACGCCAGTATCAACACATAAAAACAACTCATATGCCACGTCCCGAACACCAAACACCCGGAGAATACAGCGAATTTCATATTGTAACAAGGGTGTAATCCGAGAATCGACCAGATTCCAGCGAACTCCGCGCAGACTATCAAACTGAGCATGTCGGGGATTCCTGGAATGTTAGTATAGTGAAATGACAAAAATCCACAGAACCCAATACAATTGTTTTCTGCGTATTCGGTTATTGACTTTTTGAAACATGAAAACATTATTTTCACTCATTTTCAGAAAGACAAGAACTCATCTTTGGAAAAATGAAACCTAGACTTCCACGAATTCCGTGAATAAGATAGACCTACCCAAGAAAAACATGATCCGATAACACGCGTGTTCCCAGAATGGTTCATGAAACCAGAACGTTTTGAGAACGAAGAGATAGAAAATCTGAAAATTTGAAACATGAGGAAAGTTGGGATTTGAGATTGCTAAGGGAAGTGGTAGGGGTTTACCCAGGATGTGTGGAACGGGAATCAGTCGTGTTTAAATGTTCAACTCAATGAATTTGCTTGAAATTTAGACACTGTACGAGACTAAACGCCCTGGAACAAGAAATGCGAAAGTGGTACGGTTTCACGTTAATAGTATCAAAAGTTTCGGTCTAGATTTTCAGTTTATGGCTAAGTACTGTTGCCCTTGATCTATAATACTAACCTTAAGCTAGGTGGCTTCAGGACCTTACTGTCAGGGTTGAGACTTATGGTCAAAATTTCGACACCCTATTTCTCAATTTCATTCCTTGCTATTAAATCTCCTTAAACGCGTTCCCCCTTACCTGCGCCATGAATCCCATGGAAAAATACAGTATACCCAACACCAGATGTCTATCCACATGAATTTCTGTTCCAGTACAGTTGTATAGAACCGGACTGAAATTTCATTTATTGACATAACAGCAAGATGAGGAAACAAACTCTAAAAATGGCTGACCAAGGAAAATTTTGTAGAGCATTGAGTGAATCTGGAAAAGATACGGTACCAGGAGATGGGTATGAAAAATAATAAACCGCTATTCTGAAAAAAAAACTATGACATCTATATTTTCCGAATCTGCTTCTTCTTAGAATCAAAAAGAACCCAAGAACACGACAGAACAGAAACCACACACATACTCCATGGGAACAAAGGATCAGAAAACGAAATTATTTTGGTAACAAAATGCTCCGTGAAAATATTACTAATTCAGCACAAGGATAACTGTTGACAGTTAGATAACTAGCATTAGACACTCAAAATAAAACCCTTTGTTTAGTTTGAAAATCTCGCGCTGTGTGTCTGTCTATCCGGATGTCAAAGTTCAACCACATTTTGTTTTACTTGGATGTTAAATCAATACATTGACGAACAAAAAACCAAACAGAAATAGCTACAACGGCAAAATTATAAATTAGAAACTGCAATTTTTCTTCAACAAGAACATGCCGTTGATGTGTCGGGGTCAAATCACAACCAAAAAATTCAGAAAGAAGAAAACAACTTACAAATTTTCCTATAGTCGAGTGAACATGGTGTCCCAATGACTTCATGTTCAGATCAAGTAGATCACTGAGTGCGGTTATGGGAATCAGAATGCTTTGTGCGTCATAAAATAAATTTTGAAGAAGAGAACAATGAGCATAACATACATCGTTATAACAGAAATAAAAAACGAGTACATTAAAACTAGGGTTTTTGATGTTTTGTTTTGAATAATTCGCTGAAATCTTTGTTTTCTGACATGGTAACAATGGAAGAAACGAACAAGTGGATACTGAAGAAAAACGCATCTGAAAACACAAAACAGACTATGAAAAGAAGACGTAAAATTTCGGAGGGGAGAATCAAGGAACAGAGTGCTTCTGAACGTTTTTAGTTTTGTCGTTATTTATCCGATCATTGTATTTTGCGTAGAACTGAAAAACCGAAGCTTTTTGTATTTTCTGTTTTAATAAATGATGAAAAACAGTATATTTTCGAGCCATTTTGGTACGAAGTGAATTTTGGTGCACAGCTTATTATCTATTCCTGATTCCGAATCATCTGAAAATATTCTTTTTACTTTTTATATATTAGTTTTTTTAGTGATTTTAATAAACATATGAACAATTTGTCTGCTATTAGTAATCTCAAAAACGTAGACAAAAAGAGTATATTGAAAAACAGTCATTTTTCATGATGCACACTGTCTAACATGATTCGCCAGCATGTAACTTTCATGAGAAATCAGATTATCACTCTACACAGTATACTTGTTTATTGACCGTTATTATATCTGCTATATGTTTTTTGCAGTCTGCGTCGTCTGGATTTTAAGAACATTCCTTTTTATGAACTGAAATGAATGAATAAAAAAATAAACATTAGTTCTGCAACCGAATAAGTTTGTTTAACAAGAACTAAATTTTGATATGTTGGATTTGAATCATAAACAAGTTTAGGGAAAATTACTAATGCCTCAAGAGTTAAATGGTGTCTCAATGACTCCAAGTTTTTATCGAGGATCTTGAACTATTTGTTTTTTTTTCTGAGTCATGATGAAAAAAAAACAGAAAGGTCATCGAAACTTGCTGTTTTGAATATTTTCTTTCGAATAATGGTCTAAAACATTCGTTTTCCGATAGAAAGCAATGGGCACGACAAAAGGAATTGAGAAGAATAAAAAGACAAAAGGAACACGAAATATTACATCGGTTTGATTTATAGGGTTCTTGAAACTGTTTTGTCATCTTTACTATTAACAAACGCAAACGGCAAACGGCTGTATGTTTGTTTGTCTGTCGCCGATCCTACCGCCCTTCCTACTGAACCGATTTTCTTCAAATTTGGACCAAAAGATCAGAAATTTTCTCTTAATGATGCCCGTCTATTTTTTAGTTAGAATAGGTCTCGACTAGGTCACTAGGGAAAAAACGTGGTTCTCAAGCCTTTCAGTGGCTTTTAGTCAGAAAGTTAGACGTGACAACGGTGTCACGCTAGCTTCTGGTAAACAGATAATGAGCGAAAAGACAAGAAAATCAATAAACACAAGTTTTCGAGTCAACTACTATTTTATTGATCTCAATTTATGCAATTGCCAACAAGACAATTGCTACACAAAAAAGGTTGGGAAATGAATAAAACCTAATCCCTACTAAACAATTAAAACAATAGAAAAAAGGGGTGACAAAAACCACCCAAAAACTATAAACGGGTGAAACTTGACAAAACGGGTAAAAATCACCTAACTCTAGGTGACCCCAAGCTCAAGAATGATTACAAATCTCTTTTTCTCTTCACTTTGACATGTTCGCGCCGGAGAATAGATACAATGCGCTAGGGCGCAACTGCATCGAGCCCGCGAGTTATGAAGGCAAGTCTGAAACTTGAGATGACTTTATGGACTTTTTAGAGATAAAAACCGGTACGTACCGGACATCTCCGGGTCCTTTCGAGTCCCTTCTCCCGTGGCTTTAATGAATGACACGGAACACTCGTGAAGATACTAGGAGATACAAAAGGTGGAGCTTTTTGGGTTTAAATGAAAAACAAGATAACTAGTTAGCAAAACAACAGAAGAAGTTAAAGACTTCTCGATAAAGGTAAGGACAAGGGGGTAATCGTCGGTGGAAGGGGGGGGATAGAATTTAAGATTATAAAACAAGAACCAGATATAACATGAAATGATTGGATAATGATTAAGGCAATAAAGGTGAATAACAAAAGAATAACAATTTGGAAAATTATCAAGAAAACTATCCGTATTAGCGGTTTTGCCGAAATTTTGAATATGATCCCAATCCGTATGATCCCGATCTGCTTCCTCGACTATTGTGAGCTCGAATGGGCCCAAATCCAGATCCACTTGCTCCTGTAGCTTCATCAGTTTGATTATTTTCCACTGACTCCAAAGTCTCTAGTTTGAGATGTGGCCAGATAATCTTTTCTTCTTTCACAATGCGCTCCACAACTTCCCAGTATTTTAAGCATTTGGACCGGTCTGATACATTCAGTAGCGTCCTATTCAAATTGAACTTCACCGTGAAGTCTGGACCAAGCACGGTGAGTTTTCCCTCCAATCTGTACAGTTCTTTTACCAGTTGAGTGAATATTTCTCCTTCGGCGTGATCGAATTGAGTGACGTGGCCAAACACGACGATGACATCGATCTCTTTGGGTACAGCATGAATCGATTCCTGCCACGAATCCTTGGACTGTTCAGATGTGGAGAAAGGGATTACGAATACTGCCACATTCACTTCCTTAGTCTCCAAATTCTTTCTGATTCGTTCAGCTACAGTGTCTTCATCTTTCAATAGTTTCACATGTTTCAATGCCAAAGCGACCGATTTCAACTCGACTCCGGGAAAGCAGAACACCATGGCTGACATGGATTGCAGCAGTTCGGAGCCTAGACACTTTTCCAGAGTCATGGCATACTGCAATTCAAAGGCTTCTCTCCACAATACAATATCCTTCACCCAAATATTGAGAGTGGGACATTGCCCAAGAATCATCCAAGCCTCCTCTGTTGGTAATTCTGGGAACATTGGTAATCGTTTTTGCACGAGCATCATCATATCATCCTTTTTCAAGTCCTTGTGTTTCTGCAGAAGTTGAGACGCTCTTGCAAATTGTGTGGGCGAGTGGAACCGCAGATCCTTGTTGTTTGGAAGGAAGAAGACGCACGGTCTTTGGCATCGGCACCAGAATAGTTCACTGAAAATACATAAGTCATGATTATTGTCTTCAACCATTTTCCCCGAAATTTCTTCTACAGCTGTATTTCTTAACCGCGCGCGTCCCTTTTTAGTTTCAACTGGAGTGTTATCCATTTGAGGAGGAATATTACGCAGATTCTCAAATGGAACTTTCAGTAATTCCCGATTACCTCCAGCAACTGGAACAAGCATTGCTGAGTTTTCAGAACATGAGATTACTCTATATGGACCTCTCCATTTGTTTGTCAGTTTTGGGTAACGAGCTCCCATCTTCTCAGATGGAATTTCCACAAGTACTCTTGCTCCGGGTTGTGGATACGATTTCTGGGAAATGCGATGTTTTGCGTCAAATAACACTTTATGCTCTTGCTGTTCCTGCAGAGCATGCTCCTTAACAAAAGTGTATGCTTTATTTAATTCTTGCACTAACAAGTTCTTGTATTCATCCATGTCCACATAAGACACACCGCAGGCGTCATCCCCGATTTTTTCAAGTCCGCCTTTCGCGTCTCTGCCATACATTAAAAACATGGGTGAATCTCCCGTAGTTTTGTGGACAACTGAGTTGTATGCATATACTGCAAATGGAACTTGGTCGTCCCATTCTGCAGCTACCGCATTCTGCTTCTTTATTGTATGCATTAGTGTTTTATTGAATCTTTCTACACATCCATTTGCTCTACTGTTATAGCCTTTAGTGGTGATATGTTTCATCTTCACTAGTTCTGCGAACTTTTGAAAATGTTCGTTACAGAACTCCTTCCCTTGATCAGTTAATAATACTTCCGGAACTCTTCCTTCTCCAATGGCCCATCTCTCAATGAAAGCCTTCAACACTGTTACACCTTTCTTGTCCGGAATAGGAACCCCGATTCCGTATTTAGTGAATAAGTCTATGATTGATAGAATGTATCTATTCCCTTGGGTAGATAGCCCAACATCAATAAGGTCACACGCTACAATCTGCAATGGATACTCTGTTTTGTATGGATTCAAAGGAGCCACCATTTTTGTATAGTCATTTGTGTAAAGGCACTTTTGACAACTTTTCACGTGATTTTCCACTCTAGCTCTCATTCGTAACCAGAAGAACTTTTTATTCAATTGGCGAAGCATTTTCTCTGTACCAAAATGCCCAGCTAATTCTCCTTCATGAGCCTCCTTGATTAATGATGGAATGATTTCTTCAGGAACAACTAACCGACTACAGTTTTCATCTTCTGTGTTTCTCAGTGATTTACCTATAATCATATAGTTGTCAAGCCATATCCCTTTCTTTATTCCAGGGATTTTCACGGACCCTGTTTTCTCTCCATTTTCTAGCCTCCCTATAACCTCGTTCCATCCATCTTCCTTTCTCAACTTTTCCAGCCATTCACTAGTGTCGAACTTATTCCCTGCTTTTATCATTTTCACTTCCCCAATGATATTTGGCATATCTCCTGTTTCCATGTCATCTGGATCAATCAGTGGGCATCCTCCCCTACTCAGCGCATCAGCTACCACATTGGCTTTTCCTTTGACATATACAATCTTTGGGTTAAACTCAATCAACTCTATCGACCATCTCATTAACCTGTCTGCCAACCTAGAACCACGCATGAGTGATATCAATGGTTTGTGGTCTGTAAACACAATTACTTGTGAGCCATAGATGATGGTGCGAAATCTTCTCAAAGCGAACATCATAGCTAGTGCTTCTAGATCAGTGATGTGATACCTTGTCTCTGCAGAAGTCAACGATTTAGAAGCGAATGCAATAGGGTGTTGTTCACCATCATTTGCCTCTTGGGCTAACACGGCTCCCACTCCCTGACGACTTGCATCCGTGTATATTAGATACGGACGAGCTCCACTGATTGCTGTTTCAGGATCAGGTTGTCTTAGCACAGGTGCGGAACATACCGAGCTTTTTAACTGCACGAAAGCATTTTCTTGCTCGGTACCCCAGACCCATGCATTTTTCTTTGACGTGAGAAAATTCAACGGATATGCTATCTTTGAGTAACTCATAATGAAGTTTCGATAGTATCCTACTAATCCTAGAAAAGATTGCAATTGTTTGACGTCTTCTGGTCTAGCAAATTTCTTCATTTTGTCTACTTTGGCCTCTTCTGTTTTTACTCCTTCTGGAGTGATCATATGGCCCAAGTAGTCCACCTCTTCCCTTGCTATCCAACATTTGCTGGCTTTCAGCTTCATTCCACTTTTTTCGATTCTTTCTAGAATCGTTTGGACATGGATAGCGTGTTCTTTCATGTTCTCACTAGCAATTAGCAAATCATCGACGTATACAAAGACACAAGTCCCTAATAAATCTCCTACAACACATTCCATAGCTGCTTGAAAAATAGCAGGAGATGTGGCTAACCCGAATGGCAAAACATTCCATTCGAATAACTCTGATCCGATGGCAAATGCTGTAATTTCTTTACTTTCCTCTTTCAGAGGAAGTTGCCAGTACCCTGCAAGAAGATCAAATGTGGTGAAAACCTTCTTTCCTGCAAGTGAAAGAAGCGTTGTTTCAATGTTCGGTAGCGGATGCGCATTGTATTTGATAAGCAGATTCACTTTTCTGTAATCAATGCACATTCTCACTGATCCGTCCTTCTTCTTCACTAACACAACCGGACTCGCCCATGGAGATTTACTTTCTCGTATGACTCTTTGTGACAACATTTTCTGAATCATTTTCCTGATTTCCCCTCTGATCGCCAACGGAATAGGTCGCGCTTTCTGCCTCACTGGCTGAGCTCCCTCTGTCAACTCAATCTCACACTCAACAACATTAGTTCTGCCCAACTCAGTATCATCCGTAGCAAAGATATGTTGATAGTCTTTTATGACCTTCCACACATCTTCTTCTTCCTCGGACTTAGCACATGTTTTCTTCAACTGCTCACAAAGAATGTCCCATCTTTCCCGACTATTAACATTTGTCTCGATCAGATTGATGGTCTCCGTATCTTGTTCCAGAAGTTTCGACCTTTCGAAGAATTCTTCCAGCAGTTTCAGGTTTTCTTCGTTTTCTTCAATGACATCAAATCCCTCTACTTCTCCACTAGCTACAAGTTCACCTTTTTTCAGAAAAATTGATTTTTTTCCCAAATTACTCATTTGAACCCTCGCTTTTCCAGACTTTCTGATTTGATAAATAGCTGGTGCAAGACACGAAACCATTGGTGTAATCAGACAAAGACTCTTGTCTTTTCTAATTGTTCCTTCAACTGAAACCTCAACAATTTTCTCACTTCCTGGCGGTATTTTCACTTGTCTAACCATTCGAATATCTCGCGGTTTCTTTTGAAAACTCATCTGTATGCCTAACAACTCAAATTGATCAATTCCCAAGATTACAGTATCTCTGTCAATATCAGTGACATAGAACTTTAGATCCCTTGTGCGAGAATGGAGCGATGTTTCCACCTTTACTTGGTATAACAAGTTCATCGGAGTGTTGTTTGCAGCGTAAACATCGATCTTTTCTGGGTTTTTAAGAATTGCTTCTTTTTCCCATTCTTTCCCTCCATTCTTCTCCACAACTTCTTTCCAAGTGTTCTCCGAAATGACTGAAATGCAAGCCCCGCTATCAATCACAAAGTTTACTTCCGCTGAGCCAATCCTTCCTTGTTCAATTCGAACTGGTGTACGACTATTCTTATTTTGTTTGGATTTTTCAGCTTCTGGCATTTCCAGACACTCCTTTTTATCAAGTGTTTGCACTTTTGCCATATCCCCTTGGCTGTTTAGTTGTTGTGCACTTTTCTGCGGACAGTTTGGAGCAATATGTCCTTGTTCATTACAGCGGAAACAGACAACAGGATTGCTTTTTCTTGGTGTGCTTGACCCCGGTGCTCTCGAGCACTTTGGGTCATGACATCCAGTTAATCGACACTCTGAGCACTCACTAAACCCCACCGACTTATTAACCACATTATTACCACCAGCATTGTTTGTCGGAACAAACTTTCCCTGAGATCTTTCTCTCCAGTTCTGCGACGTTTCATCATTGCCTACAGTTTGCTTATTTCTTGAATATGAAGTGTTTTGGTTTGAGTAGTTGCTTTGCTGGTTTGAGAAATTTTGATTCGACTGCTGTCGATTCATTTTCTTCTCATTCTGCTTTGCTTTCCCACTTCTCCATTCTTCATCGAAACGCGTTGCTTCTTCTCGGCACAGCTCGTATTGTTCCATTTCAGGACATTTTCTCAACTGTGACCCCAGAATTTGCAACGACACATCGAATATAGAGTGTTCTTTCATTTCATCGAGCAACTTTGTAGTTTTCATAGAGGAAATTTGATGTTCTGGTACGCCTTTGTACCCAACCCGAACTATTTCATCCATTTGCAAACAGAAACTCTGAATGGATTGTTCTTTCTGTAGCTTTAGCCCTTGAAATTTGCTCTTAGCTCGGCGTGATTCTTCTGGTTCTGACTGACTCAATCGTCTTTTGATAGCGTCTAGAATGCGCGAAACCGAATATTTATCTGATTCTGGCAAGCCTTTGTATACTGTCAACGCGTTTCCCGCCAGGAATCTTGTTTCCAGAAAGCTTTTCTGTGCCTCGATATCAAAGAACCTATATTTCATGTAAAATGCCCTTTCAAAAGTTTCTGCATTGACAGAATTCTTTCCTGCAGAGAATACCGGAGGATCAGGCAGAGCTTGCGTCATTCTCCATTGCATATTCATGTTCGGCATTTCATGTCCATCATGGACAATCATGCTTCTTTGAGCATCTTGTTCAACTATTCTTTGATTCCAATTTCCCCCAGAATCACGCGATTCTTGGCGAGTAATTGTATCAATTATTTCTGACGTGTCTGCATTGTAAAAACGCGCATTTTCTCTTGACTCCCCCACTTTTCCGTTTGTCTCACCTTGCCGGTGCATTCCATGTTGTGGCGTTGATGTTGCGAACATGGAGTGCCTTCCCGTAGTCTGAACAATATTGTTATTTTTCTCAGTAATGCTTTGACGTTGCTCACCATAGCGAGTCAGACTATTTGACTGATTATTCGCCGCCACAGTGTCATTCTCCATTGAGCACTCATGTTTGACATTCCCTGTTCATTATGAACAATAATGTTTCTTTGAGCATTTTGTTCAACGATCCTTTGATTCCAATTTCTACCAGAATCAAGCGATTCTTGCAGAGGAATTGTATCAATGATTTCGGATGTCTCTGCATTATAGTAACGCGTACTTTCTTTTTGCTCCCCCGTTTGCTGGTTACACTCACCGAAACGAGTCGCCGAATTTGCACTATGAGCCGAATGCTTCACTTTCAACTCTTCCGACATCTTCTTTACTTTTTCCTCTTCGGCGAGAAGCTTATGTTGTTGTTGATCACACTTCATCTTCAATCGACATATTTCCGAACGAAACGAGTCCGTTTGACGTTGAGAGCGCTGCAAATATTCCACTTTGACGCTCAATTCATACTCCAGTTGTTCGTATTTCTCAAACAACTTGTTCAATTCCTCTTCGGTATGAATCTCATTTGCTTCTAGCAAACTCACCATCTTCGTTCTTTCTTGATTTCCTTGTATCGATTGACCGGAAAACACACTTGTTGCTGTTGGCTCCTCGAGTGACGTCGGCGGCTGCTGTTGACTTTTTCTCTCCAATTCATTCTGCAATGACAAAACAGTTTCATTCATTTTGACATTCATCTTTTCCCAGAATTCACTTTCTTTCTTTTTCCCACGGAATTGTTCTTCTACTTCTAGAACTTTACCAATGAGTGGCGACAACAATACTCTACACTGTTTCGTGCTGAATTTTGTCTGGTTTTTGATGTCAGTGCAGGTTTCATTGATAGCCTTTTCAATTTCCTCTAATCTCACCTCCTGGACTCTTTTCTCTTCATCTCCTTCCTCCATTGGTTCTTCTGACAACAATTCGTTTTCCAGTCGAATTCTTTCGTCCTCAGCCAATCGATTCGCCTCTTCTTCAGCCCTTCTCGTCGCTTCGTCTTCGTCGATGTCCGCCATCTTCTCGCAATGATAGAGTTTACCCTGGAAAATTATACTTGATTATTCAATTTCGCAAGGCTATATTGACGAAAAAGAAGTAAATTCACGATGAAATGACGATTATTTCGAAGAAATGATACAGCTTCTCCGAAAAATTCACACACAGTTATTCTCTGCGAACAATTTGAATTTTCCGACAAGAAAATACTTGAATTTTAGAAATTCGCAATGTTTTTGCCAAATTCTAATTCAAATATTAGCCTTTTCGAAAAATTTTACTGTTTCAGCACGAAATTTTCACCGAAAATTAATTTCCGACGAAAAAATCAATAATTTTCCCGGAAAATCGACGTTTCCGTTGAAAATTATGTGCCGAAATCAGTAAAACTGACAAAAATTGAGTGTGCTTCCGGGTTCACGTGTAGCAACACTTAATTTTGTAACAAGAGGCAGAGAAAACTGAATGTGCTTCCGGGTTCACGTGTAGCACACACAATTTCCAACAAGAGACAAATAAAAACTGACTGTGCTTCCGGGTTCACGTGTAGCAACAGACAATTCTTATACTAGAGGCAGCGAAAACTGATTTTTGCTTTCCGGGTCCACGTGTAAGCAAAAAACAGAGTTCTTATCACTTCGCTAGCCTTTCTTTCCGGGTCCACGTGTAAGAAAGTACTAACAAAATGAACAATTCTCGTCTTCCGAAGAAGATTTCGGTAACGAGAGGTCAAACAACGGCGTTCGGCCCCCAAGTCAGAAAGTTAGACGTGACAACGGTGTCACGCTAGCTTCTGGTAAACAGATAATGAGCGAAAAGACAAGAAAATCAATAAACACAAGTTTTCGAGTCAACTACTATTTTATTGATCTCAATTTATGCAATTGCCAACAAGACAATTGCTACACAAAAAAGGTTGGGAAATGAATAAAACCTAATCCCTACTAAACAATTAAAACAATAGAAAAAAGGGGTGACAAAAACCACCCAAAAACTATAAACGGGTGAAACTTGACAAAACGGGTAAAAATCACCTAACTCTAGGTGACCCCAAGCTCAAGAATGATTACAAATCTCTTTTTCTCTTCACTTTGACATGTTCGCGCCGGAGAATAGATACAATGCGCTAGGGCGCAACTGCATCGAGCCCGCGAGTTATGAAGGCAAGTCTGAAACTTGAGATGACTTTATGGACTTTTTAGAGATAAAAACCGGTACGTACCGGACATTTTGTTTCCGAAATAGGGAAATAGGAGTTCACGGGGGAGATAATTTTAGATCATTTTCATTCTTCAAATGAATTCATTTCTTCAAATTTTCAACACGGGTGGTGTAGAAAAGGAGGTTGAGCTTGAGCAGCCGTTAGGCTGCGTTAACCGACTGGTATTTGATAAAAACTTTATCAGGATAGTTTAATTTTATCACATAATCATAAAAACCTAGGTTCCCAATCATTAATCTTGTTTCTTTTCTATTTCCTACCTAGAAATTGAAGCGACCAAACAATGACTCTCTGTTTTAAAGAATTAATAAAAACAGCACGTCTTTTTGCTATTATTACAGTTGCTGTAATTTGTGCCGTTAGTCATTTATGCCGTGATAAATCTGTGTTTTAGACAATGATTGTTTTAGACAAAAAAAATTTTTTCTGCGTCATGATGAAAAAAGGAAGGTCGTCAAAACTTGCTGTTTTGAATACTTTATATTGAATAAGAATGTAAAACCTTTGTCCACTCCTGTTGATCTTAATTTTCCGAAATATGAGAAGTTAAAAACGGCAAAATATAAAATTTGTATGAATTATTGTGTTCTTGAAACTGTCTTTTGCTAGTAATTCGAAACCAACTGCCAAATTCAGAAAAACATGTTATCAGTAATGTTGTTCATAATCAAACAGAAAAAGAAATCTCTGGAAAGCATTCAAACAATGACTCACTGTTTTAGAAAATGAATAGAAACAATAGATCTTTTTATTATTTGTCTCTAACACATGTTTAGTTTGAAACAAAAAATTGATTGGATTTCGGATATTTATCGATAACTAGTCAAAGTTCATGTATTATAAGAGGACCACGGCAACAAAGATAGCAAACGTCGGTTTTAAAATGAAATTTTAAAAGATATATTTTCGGTGTCAACTATTTTTGAAATGTGTGAAATTAATAAATGCTCTCAATGCATACTTCGTCTTTCAAACATTTGAACTTCCTAACTAGTAGAAATGTCCATTGAGAAGGACGGTGAGCCCATGTCGCATTTAGAGTGCGACAGGAACAAAGGAAAGGAGAACAACTCACTAACATGTAGTAGTAGTATTTCAAATTTCGGAACAGTTGTGCAACAGAATATATTTATGAAATACGAGATTTTGGTGTTTTGACTCAAAAAGTTCCAAAAAATTACCAAACACTCGAATAATCATGATATCACAGCGATTTTGTGGTTAACATTAGAAAATGAAAAGTAAGAGTTTAAAATAAAAGAGCAGTTCAGCAATGATCGACCTATAGAATATATACAGTCACATTGCTCATAAAGATTGATCACAACAATCTGACATTTTCAAATGAAATTTGTGGTACAATAATGTTTTAAGTATTTTTTGGAGTAATTCTTTCCATTAAGTCTGGGTTTACTACTGAAAACAATTTACAGCTTTTTTTGCAGCAATTTTTGGAAAAAGTGGTTTCGGGGCATTTTGTGCAATAATGCGATGGAATTGATGAATTTAATTAGTTCAACAGCGATTTTAGTGATATAAAAGCACTTGAAGATTATTTTTATGGTGCAAAAATTCATAGAAATTTTCTACCCGGGCCGGCCCGGGTAATGACATGTATGCCCAAAACTTTATTGTTGTCACCGCTGCAAAACGATCAAAATATAGATTTTTCAGAATGAAATTCAATGTTCTATAAAAATATTAGGAGAAACACGGCAACAAAGAGCAAACGTCGGTTTTAAAATGAAATTTGACAGATATATTTTCGGTGTCAACGATTTTTGAAATGTGTGAAATTAATTAAATGCTCTCAATGCGTACTTCGTCTTTTCATTATTTGAACTTCCCAACTAGTAGAAATGTCATTGCGACCATTGAGAGGGACGGTGAGCCCATGTTACATTTAGAGTGCGAGAGGAACAAAGGAAAGAACGAAAACAACTCACTAACATGCAGTAGTAGTATTTTGAATTTCAAAACAGTTATGCAACAGAATAAAGTTATGAAAAGCAAGATTTTGGTGTTTTGACTCATAATCAAAAAGTTCCAAAAAATTACCAAAAGGTCGAATAAACATGATATCTCAGCGGTTTCATTGTTAATACTAAAATATGAAAAGTAAGAGTTTAAAATTAAAGAACAGTTCAGCAATGATCGATCTATAGAATATGTACAGTCCCGTTGCTCTTAGGGAGTGATCACAACAATCTGACATTTTCAAATGAAATTTGTGGTACAGTAATGTTTTAAGTATTTTTTTGGAGTAATTCTTTCCATTAAGTCTGGGTTTACTATTGAAAACAATTTACAGCTTTTTTATAGATCACGTCGAAAACCCAGTTATTGATTGATTTGTAAAAAATACAACTTCATCTGATACTTTTTTTTACAGCAGCCGTCCGTGTTGCCTACTTTTCTAGTACCAATGACTTTTGTTCTGAATTAAAACACACTGAAGCTGTGCTTGCCTGTTTATGGTTGTCAATAAGATATCTACAATTTTTTTTGGTCTCTAGTAACTCAAAACAAACTGGAGTATAAATATGAAACTCCTGTAACAGTATTGTAATAAAAATATAACTAATAAAAATAAAACTTATTTCCGATCGAGATCACCGATTGCTGAATATCAGAGAACGAACTATATAACAAATTCTTGAAACACTCTCATCCTCTTTTTCCGCTGTCGATTTCCATATGCTTTATCAGTTTTTCTATCTCAAAAGACGTAATTTTGAAAATTTTGAAAAACGAAAAAGACGGCCCTCATTAAGAAAAAAATTTCTGATCTTTTTGTCCTGGTAGCATATTGGAACAGAAATTTTTATCTTTTAACTACCACGTGACTCTTTCAAACATATTTTCCCTTTTTTCCCTATTTTTCTTCAGTGATTTCGTCTCCCTTTTTTTATTGATTCTCACGGCTTGAGATGAAACAAACAACAGATGTCACAATCCCATGAAGACATGTCAATCGATCGCCACATTGTCTTTTTCGGTATACTATCTTAGTCATTCGTCATCTTCACATACATGTCACCTGGTCCCATATCTCATTGGGAAATCTTATGACGCTCTCTTTTTGGTCTACAAGTTCTTCCCCCAACCGAAATTTTTTACGCAACAATTAGGCCCCGCCCATTGCTCATAACTACTAGTAGAGCAGAATTTTGTCATTTCCACTCTCATTCCGGCCTACTAGAAGGTCATTCATATATTTTTCTCTTATTTCACTCTCATTCTTTTTTCCTATGAGTCTGGGGTTGAGCTTGTCTCTTCCGCTGCAGGGAACCTTCTAGATTCTTTCTTATCTTAATTCACTCTCATCCTTTTTTTATTCTTTTTTCTTATGAGTCTGGGGTTGAGCTTGTCTCTTCCGTTGCAATAATAAATTCAAATCGTAGATTATGTATGTATCATGATTTTGTAACAGTAATTGTATTTTACAAGCTATGAGGTACAGTAGCGAGCATAAGTGAGTACCCCTAGGTACTTTTATGTGTAACTCAGCTGAATCATGTCATATGGTTCCACTAAAAGTAAGTTTCATTCTTCCCCATCAATCTGAAAACGATATTCATAAAACCACGTGTCGACACATTTAGTACCTACTAATTGATAACAACAAGGTTTCCGAGTTGACAGCGACGAAATAATCATCTTCAGAAAGATCTTATCACAAAAAGTTCTTCTTTCTTCTCAGCCATCTCCCCATTTCCCATTATCTCTCTTCCCTGTAACTTCTTGTGTCCGACTACAAAATGTTGCCCTCCGTCACCGAGAACCAATGGAAAAGAAATGGCGCGACACAGGGAAACATATCGGGATCAACGACCACAAAGTGTCTCTCTTCTTCTCTTCTTCTCTATATTTTCTTCTGATAAAAAATCAGTTAATGACCTCACAACACAAAAGTTCTTCTTCTTCTTCTTCTTCTCAATGGCGCCATGCCCGATAGATAGTGTGTTATTTGAAGAGAAAACCAAGAAAAATGAGTGTTTGTCCTGAAGATAACGGAGAAATGATCTCTGGTTAGGCTTGGAATTCCAGGGCAAATGTGTGTACTTGTGGGAAAATAAAATTTAAGAAGGGGTCCTTTTAATTCAGAATTCTGAGATGAGTTGTTTTTGTGTAAATAGTAAACATAGTAGGAAGCTCATGACTAATACAAAAACGGACACAGGTTTAAATTTTTTTACTGTTTCAAAATGAGCTCGAAATGAGACTGCTAAGTTTTCAATTTGGTAATCCCCTCTTATCGTGTGTATTCAAAAAAATAGGAACCATGCGGCCTAAATTTGATATATCTAGCATTAAAATTTTTAAAAAGTTTTCTACTGTTGCATGTAGCGGTTAAAATGAGAAAGCACTGTTTCAGAATTAATAACTCAGCGGTAATACTATGAAAAATTGAAGCTTTGAAGTCTAAAACTAATACAACTACCGTCAGAACCGGTGGATCAAAATAAAAACATAAAATTGACGAGAATCTAGTTTTATCAGTGATCGGGACAACTTATTTTCAGACATCATAAATTGATGGAGTTGAACCGGATTCAGTCATCAAATCGATTTAGACTTGTTCAAATACAGACAGAAGCAGTTAATACAATTTCGCAGATTCTACACATCACTAGTATTTAGCATGGCACTAGTTTAACCAGTTCGGAAAACCGTAAATATTTATTAAGTTTCAAAAAACTTAGATATTTTTGACATTTTGCTTGCGTTGTTTCTTTGGAGTTTTCCCCATTTTATTCCATATTGTGAGAATCTTTTTCCTCCTTTCATCGTCTGTGTCACTCAACACCACACATCCCAATTCCAAAAGAATAAAAAAAGAGAGGAAATCTAAAAATCAGAGAATATGATAAGAAGAGGTAAACAGTCACATTTCGTTCTTATCAACCAATTTTCATCTTTTCTTTAACAAGACGACAAGAAATTGATCGAATCGGAAGATCACTAATCGTTTTGACACTCAAAGTCAGTATTTGTTACTTTTAATTCGAATTAGACCAGAGTTTTTTTTCAAATTGAGATGATTGAATGGAAACATTAATCGAATTAGATAGACTGAAGTTTATGGAAAACAATGATATGACGGGATCCAGTTACATTTTATGGAAATGGGTAAAAAAAGATAATAAGACAACTTTCAAGGGAACAATGACTAAAGTATACAAGACAAGAGATAATCAAAAACCATTGTATCGCGAGACAATTCCAGCTGGACACAGCATATCTTCCGCAATGCCATTTTGACGTTTCTTCAAAGATTTCTAAAACGAATGCTGAAAATAAAACAAAGTCTAAATTATTAGAACCGTGAAACATGAAAAAAGTTAAAAATGAAATGAGGGAAGAGTGTACTTGATTCACAGTGAAAGGTCATAGAGATAATCTTTTTGCATAGATTTTTCTATTTTTTTCACAGAAAAAGAATTGACTCGCGAGATTCTCGCAATGTCCAACAAGAATGTATGAGGGAATGAAACATAAATGGAACATACTGGAAAATTATGCTCAGATGCTGAACGATAACCAAGTAACTTTCACGAAAAAATGTTTCAAAATGATGACAGCCCGAAACAGAAGTTCAACAATACAGTTAATCAAAAAATTATGTTTTAGAACGTTGCGACAGTAAATTTGTTGTATATCTTTGTTTTTTCTTTTTTGTGTATCATGAAATCAATTTTATTACAGGTAAAAAAAATAACTAGTTAATAGAATTTATATTTATTTTGCCACCGATAGTTTACTTGAATATATATTTCATAAAGTTATTGAAAAAAAATTGGAAATGAGAGTAAAGTGAGCAACGTGAAACAGGTTCAAAAATGTGTTTAAAAATTTTCTTTAGCAACATTTATTGCTGCAAAACATAACATTTTTGGTTTGATTAGTAATAAAACATTCTATTTCATTAAATTGATATAATCTCAAATTTGAGAATGGATTGATGATAATTTCATTTGTTTCATACTTCATACTGATTTCATAATGATTCTATTTTCTTTTTCATTTCAAAAATCTTAAACAAGTTTGTTAATTCAGAAGGTCACTCAAGTTAATGTATTTCTGGGTACTTTATAATACTATCACATGTAATCAGACGGAACTCGAGTCAATTTTTCAATTAATGTTTCGAATCGGCTTCAAATTATTTTACTGTTATTTTCTGAATTACGAGATAGTCAATTATGAATTAAGTTTGAACACACTTTTCTTACTCTGATCTCAAAAATATAAACCCCCGGTTGATTTCATTCAATATCACTTTCCAAGCTGACGGATACAAATGAACAACCAGAAAATACGAGAAATGAGTGTTTTATATTAAACCTGCAGCAGTCAAAAAATCCTTTGCGATTGATGTAAATAGTCCATACAGTAGCGAGCATAGGTGAGTACAAAAATATTATTTCATGTGTAACTCTGCTGAATCATGTCCGTTTTGCATAGACTTTTTGGCAGGTAGCTGAAATATTCAGATAGAAAAAATAAGTGTTTTTTTTTAATTTCATTACTAATGTTATCGATAATTACACAATTTTTCATCTAATTTTTTTGTAAATCAAAAAGTATGAGAAAAACAATTAATCAAAAGTATGAGAACAACAAGAGTTATGTCAAACTAAAGTAACAGTTTTATAGAATTTTTAAATTCCGTTTTAAAACACGAAACTCGTCATCAGTGTAAGAAAATATCGACAAACTAGATAAAATATTTTTGAAACAGAACGCAAGCGTGATATTAACAAACAACTCGCAGAAAAGTAGAACTAGCCAAGATTTTTTTCATTTTAGTTTTCGAGTGATAATGTTTATTTTGAAAAGAGTTACGAGCTGATAAAAAATGGGTAGTTGCTTCTCATCATTTTTTTTCTGAAAACGAAATCTGTTATAGACCTCAGAAAACAGAGTAAAAGTTATTTTTGTTTTCCTTATTGTCGGTGTGTCTGTGTGTGCCATTTGACAATGATAGGAAGAGAAATCAGATAATATACATAAGAGAAACCTGCAAATATACTATAAACTTTACTGGTTTTACACTGTTTCAAGAACCTAATTTTCGAGCTCTCGACCACAAATTATGATACATGTTTATCTGATTTGCCAAGAAACTTTCAAAAATGCATTGGAAGTTTTATAGCCACACGAAAAAACTTAATTGGTAGGATACTAACAATAAATACTTTGAAGACTCGTTGAAACAGTAAAGTTTTAACAGAAAGCTGAAATGTTACAGAGAATATCGTATAGTTATTGTGTCCCAAATTTATAATTTAATGTGTGTAGATAGTTAGAAGAAGTTCAGTTCAATTAGAACATCATTGGTTCAAATCATCAGAATTAAAAGTTACAGAAAAAGACATTCATGCTTTTCGTAAAAACCGACAAATTTTCTATGAATTTCAAAGATTGTGAACTTTTTCCTGTTTTTTTATCCGAGATCATTTTTTCTGTTTCTATTATCATTATTTTTGAACCGACTATGATACCAAACTGATTATTTTAAAATTACCGGGAAACTAGTTTCTTAAAATGTTCACTGTATCAAAACTATTATTTTCGTTTGAAAATTTTCTAAACGAGTTTATGATTCGAAATACTATCACCGTTTCCAACCTTATCTAACAAATTGGAATTTTCAATCGATCAATATTGAACATTATCTCTGGCACTGCCACACTTTTCTTTTCTCTACATTTTGATCCCAATACAGAGATCAAAAATCTCAGTCAAGACTTTGCCCTCTTCTGTTAGTTCCGACAAAGAAAAGTTTCAGATAGAGAGAGATATATCGTCCGATTTTATTTCTATTCCATCATCTCACGTCAAGCTATGGAATCCATTGGAACGAAAGACAAAATCAAATAAGACAATAGAGAAACAGAGATACCAAAAAAAAAAACAAATTTTCATCTCTCTTATCATTCATATCAATCTATTTTCTTTGTTTCTCTGAGTTTCCAATCTTTTACCTCTGAATCGAAAAGTTACAGAAATAGTTTAGAAGATGTTAATGGACAATGAGAGAAACAGAACAACTAGAGACTGAAAGATAAAGGAAAACAGTACATACAAAAAATGTAAAAATGAGTGAAAAGAAGTGGATCAAAATGTGATTAATAGAAGAGCTGATGAAGAGAAGAAAAGGAAAACACAAAAATATAGAGTTATTTTATGGATGTAAGGCACGAATCTCATTGACAGAAAAAGAAGGGGAGGTGAGAAAATTACCATTCTGAAACAAGAATTATTGTAAATTTACTGTTTCAAAAATTCCATTTTTTTGTTCTCTTCTGAAAGAAGTCAATCTTCATTTCATCCAATATCTCCTTTTTAAGCAAATTTAAAGGAAACGTCATTTTCCTGAAATCCGCATTTTCCTGGGAACCATTGGTGCTTCGAAAAGTTAAATCTTAATGATTTGAACCCGGCTTAAAAATCCCTTTAAATTAGGAAAAAACGACTTACAAAACTCACTTTTTTTCAGTTTCAAGTAGTTTTTAGAAACTTTGAATCCATTTTTATTATAGTTTTTTTACCAGGTTTTCATTAATTATTAACTATGTTTCCGGTTATTTACCACTTCTGATCTCGATAATTCTGATTATATATGGTTCCACCAAAAATAAGTTTCATTCTTCCCCATCAATCTGAAAACGATAGTCATAAAAACACGTGTCGACACATTTAGTACCTACTAATTGATAACAACAAGGTTTCCGAGTTGATCTTATCACAAAAAAATTCTCCCTTCTTCTCTTCCATCTCCCCATTTCCCGTTATCTCTCTCCCTATAACTTCTTGTGTCAGACTACAAAATGTTGCCATGCGTCACCGCGAACCAATTGAAAAGAAATTTCGCGACGAAGGGAAACAGATCGGGATCAACAACCACAAAGTGCCTCTCTTCTTCTGGTAAAAAATCAGTTAATGACTTCACAACACAAAAAAGTTCTTCTTCTTCTTCTCAATGGCGCCATGTCTGATATAGAGTGTGTTATTTGAAGAGAAACCAAGAAAAATGTGTGTTTGTCCTGAAGATAACGGAGAAATGATCTCTGGTTAGGTTTGGAATTCGAGGGGAGAGTTTTGTGCTTGTGGGAAAATAAATTGTTAAGGAGGGGCCCTTTTAGTTCAGAATGTGTTAAGCGCGATTCAGGACTATTGTTATTAGAAAAGTCATCACTAATACATCACTAATAAGAAACAGATCTTAAAATTGTTTTACTGTTCCAAAAAATCGCCGAAATGAGACTGATATGTAAGTTCCCAATTCGGCTATATTTACATCATGTGGTTCATTCAAAAAATACAAGTCATAAGGACGGAAACTAATACAACAACCGTCATAATCGGACAAAAACAGAACCATAAAAATGACAAGAATCTAGTTTTATCAGTAGTTGGGACAATTTATTTTCAAACATCAAAAATTGAAATGCGATTTCAAGATTGAAAGTTTGGCTTCGAACGGAATTGAAGAATAATTATTTGTTTCATTCTTTCTAATTGAAATTCATTGAAAAATTCTGAAACTTAATTATACATGAAATCAGTGAAGAAGTAATTTTAATTCAGTATCAGAAAGAAAATTAAAACAAAAGTTGCAGTTTCTGAGAGTTTATTTAGTCATCTAAGCAATCATCAACCAATTTTGGAACAGAACTTACCATTAAACAGTGAATTTCCGCATTTCAATTTAGACTGAGATTACTTGCTTACAAAACTAACTGCAGATTCGAGCATTGCTAGTTTTCAGGATTACAACTCAGTTTAGTAAGTTCAGAAGACCGTAAATAGAACTAAAATCGTTTTTCGAACAACTTTAGCACCTTCTTCATTTTAAGACCCAATTTTGAAACATTCAATAAATTGATCTTGTAAATGAAACTTAACAACCATCAATTTTGATTTTTTTTTAGTTTAGTGAAATACAAATTTTGAAATGTAAAAAACGAGTGTATATGAAAGAACTCAAGGAAATTAAATACTTTTGTCAGTTATCGCCGATAATAACTTTCACTTTTCAAAATTTTCAGTGACTACCCCATTTTGATGCTGAAGTTCATGAACGAATACATTTTACGCCGTATGATTTAAAAAACAAATCAAAATTGTGAAAATTTATTTTGTCGGTTTCCAAATAAACATACATGTGCAAATGTACTTATGTAGTGATTATGTTGAGTATGTATTCTACAATTGTAAATACAGTTTTTTTTTACAACAAAACATGTTACATACATGTGTCAGTTATGAGCATAAAACAATGTTTCAGTGTGCTTATTTATTTGAGAAATTGTAAGTTTTTTCAGTATTTACAATTTAAATATTATTGTAAACTATTCTTTGAAACAATCAAAAAGTTATTTTGAAACATTTTTTAATAATGTTTTGAAACAGTTGTTCTCAATATTTGAAAAGCAATGCGCTAAAAACGTAAATTGGTAGAAAAGAGCTCCATAAAAACTTCCGCATTCACTATTTCATGTTTGACAGTTTTAGATTTTTTATTTCGCATTGTGAAAACTTTTTTCTTTTTGACGTTTTCAAAAACAACATCCGTTCTAAAGACGGTCAAGCTGAATAAAATACGGACGAACTTGGAGGAATCTAGAAAAAAAAAAGAAAACACAAAATATCATAGTTTCACAATGTTGCAAATACGGCAAACTATTATATCGATTTCAGATGCGCATCAAAAACAAGGGAGAAGCTCGCTACTCTATAAACATAGAGCAAATCACAAAATTAGTATTCACCAAATTTCCGTGAGAGTTCAGTTTCAAGAATCCAGTATAAATTATGATGTCCGCAAACTTCAATAATACGAAAGCAGAGGTTAACGGATAGGTTGTCGAATTTTTAAGGTAATAAGATGAGTAGCAATAATGAAGGAGAGTGCGAAGATGACTGTTGAAGAAGGGAAAGAAGGAAAACACCTCTTATAGTTAGTCGACAGCAGCTGGACCTATTTTTGAAAAAATAACACAATACTTCGGCTGCAAAAAACAGTAAATTTTACAAAATTTTTTATTTCTTTTTGCTTTTTTAAAAACAGGCATGCTCGTTGCAACTCTGGTTTGAGCCTATTCTGAGCTACAAATACAAACGATGTAAATCTTCTACAATGAAGCAGAGCTGAACATCAATAAATGTTCCTTGCTCTTCTTTGATATTTTTCTGAATAAACATTTGCATTTAGTAGAATACCAATCGTGTAAGGCAAATTCCAGAAATATATATTTCTGATGTTCAATTCGGGTTCATTCATCTTTGAAGAAGTAGTTTGTTTGAAAACTATATTAATTTAAGGAATTGCCGAAACTGTAATGTTTGGGTAAACTTTAGTGTAATAAATTTTCGTGTTTCAACAAACCGTGTTGAGTGAGATGTATAAAGTTCAACATTTATTTTCTTTTTTTGTACTGGCTTGCTCAGGATGTTACAGCCAACCATTTTATACACCGATTAATAGAGACCTGTTACAGTAATTATGCACTCAATTTTTTGTGAAGATCCTACAATTTGTACGTTATGACGCTTTCATTGTTATTTGAACTGTTAAATAAAATGCAAACGTTTTTAATAGTCTTCTCTATATCATATAATACTAATTTCTTTCAGCAAGTCATCAAAAACGAGATAGATATGAAACCGGAATATTTTGGTCGTGCTGTTTCCTATCAATTCACAAATAAAAACATGCTTGGCAACATTTGTTATTTTCGATTTAAATAAATAAAAGAATTTTGAAACTGGACAGTTGAATAGAACAAAAATGGTAATCGATTTAGATAAGACAAGTGGGTGTAGCCAATCAACTATGGTTTCTCTATAGAAATATAAAATGTGTCTGTGAAACTGGAAAACTGGGTTTATGGTTACGCATCTGTTATTATCATACTTTCAAATCGGGCCGAAACAGGCCGACACGGGCCGCCGCGTAACTCGTGTCAAACTCAATATTATGAGCTCAAAAATATACCAAAATGTAGATCTCAGCGAGTTCTATGTCAGTGACCTACTACGGGCCGAATGGCTATTCGTTAATGGGAAAAAGTGCCAAAAAACGCGAAAATGGCCACAAAAGTCATTCTAGCCCGGCCCGCGGCACATTAACGAATAGCCATTCGGCCCGTAGTAGGTCACTGACATAGAACTCGCTGAGATCTACATTTTGGTATATTTTTGAGCTCATAATATTGAGTATGACACGAGTTACGCGGCGGCCCGTGTCGGCCCGTTTATGCATGTATGGTTATTATGCATGTATGGTTATTATGGTCTCAATTGTCAATTGAACGATTCAATTCCTACAAAACCACTTTTTAAAAAAGTATGTCAGAAGGTTGCCAGAGTAGTATTATGTTGGACACTGTATTTCCTATTTATTAACTGTCAAACTTTACCACGTTCTGCGAACGCCATGTCTATTGATTTCCCAATATATTTGCAAAAACAAAAAGTTAAATTTACGTTTCAAAACACCAGTTAAAAGGAATTCAATAAATTGATAGCACTACATAAAAACAGAAAATTGTGAACAAACATACCGTAAAATCTAAAAGGTTCAAAAATAATAAAGAATGAATAACAGATTGACGATTCGCAAAAAAGGTGTTGTCTTTTTTTCTTATTCACTTTGAATCATTGAATCATAATGTTTTGAGATTTATGTGTTACGAACAAACTTTATGTCTGCACTGAAAAAAAAACATCGGTTTGATACATTGATTCAACTGAATATACCTGTGAGAAATTAAACAACAAGATTCCAATGAGAAATAGAATTTTATGTTGAGTTTTGCAAAATGTAACCTTAGAGAAGTCAAAATAGCTTATTTGTTTTTAGAGTACGACACGGAGAAACTATTTTAACATTCTTTTTACGGCTCAAGAACTGCAGTGAAGTTTTGCTATTCGAAAATCGTCTAACTGCAACAGTGAATTTACAGTTTTATGTTAATCGCAAATGCTTACTTTTTTATTACTTTGCTACTCACAAGTCAGCTATTTTTTCCAATATCAAGAGCATCATAATCTTGCATTAGTCACTGTTGGTAAAAAATCGAAGAATATGTATTTCCGTTTTTCGCCTTCATGAATTATCTGGTTACTGAATAGTACCAATTCATTTGAATGGTTTATCAAATTGATTACCTGAAATCGGATAAAAAACAAAAAACCGTAATCGATGAAACCCAATAGAATATGTATGTTTTGTAAAATAATATTCTGGGATATTCAAATCAAGATATTACCCATTCGCCGGTGGCTGACCTTTTGCTCAAAGTTCGGTCCGGGGACGCGGAGTGGGTCTCGTTGCGAAATTTCGATTTACTGCGGCTCTTGACCGTACTTTCGCCATAAAAAGTTTTATACTACGGTAGTCGCGTCAGGACCCACTCCGCGTCCCCAGGCCGAACTTTGAGCGAGTGGTGCCATCGGCGGAAGGGTAATAGGTGAAAATTATCATGAAACCAACCATATGTTTCGAAAGTTATCAAACTGAAACAGTGAACATTTATTTTTTTTACAGTTCCAATAGTGTATTAAAAAAACAAATGACTACGCTTACTGATGTTCGCTGGATAGCTTTATTAACTCGCCACAGTTCTTACAACTGCGCTCCATCGAAATGCCCTTGTAAAATGTAAAATGTCTGATTTTCTCCGAGTTTCTCAATTTCGAACACAATATTCTACGGTTTCGGTAGAGCGCGCTTGTAATGACATGTTAATCTGGGCAAATTATTTGAATTCTTGTTTTGAATGTTTGATAACTTTGGTGCAAATTGACCAATCTGTTCAAAACTTTCTAGGTTGTTTTTAATTACCGATTCTTACATTAGGCGACTCAATTCAGGGAACAGGGTTGTGCGATCACGGTGAACTGAAAACGTGGTCAAATAATTTGCCCAGCCCTGATGTTAATACCTCTAACAACAAACTAATGTTCATGTTTCACTGTGCGATAATTGTTTTTTATCGGAATTAATCATTTACGTCGTTTCGATAGTTGTTTTTTTCATTTCTGATAATTGTTTTTTATCGGAATTAATCATTTACGTCGTTTCGATAGTTGTTATTTTTCATTTCTGATAGTCAAATTACACTGTGTTTTTGCAATTTATGATATTTTGATGATCATTTTACGCCATTAATCGCGTGACAAAAAATGGCTAACTAATGATTAGGAACTCAACTGCGAAGTAAAAAAAACTTTAGTTTCATTGTCGTGAAACAGCTACCTACTTTGTGAAACAGTAACCCATCACGCATCTAAATTTGTTTAATCTACCATTGCAAATTGTGGTTTCGTTTTCTTATCTCTATACATTCTATAGTATTGCCAACTCCAGGGAAACTGGTAGAACTCGCTTTATGTTTAACATTTTCTGACCCTGGCTTGAATAAAAAGAATTCAATACATTCTAGTTGAACCCTTTTTTACAATTCTACGGTGGAAGAAGTGAATTATAATAAAGATAATGATAAAACATATCAGTATTTTGAAACATTATTTTTTGGTCTGAGAACCCTTCAATTTTGATTTGTGACCTACAAGGAGGTCTAAAAATAGTAAACGTAAAAATAAACTTTTTGTGGAACTTCTATTAATCAAAGTTTACATAATATTGACAAAAAACGAGTAGAGGTATAATAATTCACATTTTGCAGTAACATCAACAAAAAATAATGGCGAAAGCTACTCACGTAAAACATTAGTTGAGAGCAAAATCGGAAATGTATGAAGAACAAAATAACTTCTAATTTAAAAAAAACTCATAACATGATGCAGAAACCGAAAACTGCTCATTCATGTTGTCTTCATTTTTTCCCACTGTTTCACATTTGTTAGAAGAAAGAAATATTAAGAATTTTAGCATTTAATTATATGTTCATATTTGTATTTTTTAAAGTTTTCCAAACAAAAATTCTAGTTAACAACAATCTTAGTAACCTAACCGAGAAAAAGTTTCATTTTTAAAAAGCCAAGGTTCTGAAACTGAAAGTTAAAAAATTTTATGTTTTAAGATTTGCAGTTTATGGTGCCAGAAGTCATTTAGGTACTCTGCTGTGAATCTTGGGTACGAGTATTTCTAAAATTAAAATAAAATTGAATAAAAAATATGTACAAAAATTTGTTAATGCGGTGAAACAGTTACATTAGTGAAGTACAGATTTTGAAATGTAAAAAAATAAGTGTATATGAAGGAACTCAAGGAAATTAAATACTTTTGTCAGTTCCACTGTTTCAGGCTCTTTCTATTTATTTGATGTGAAAATTTTCAAGGCTTCGGATAACGGATTAATCCAAAATGAATCAGAAAGCAATAAGGTTTTTTCTCCGGTTTAAAATACTTTTCTGATCGAAGTAAATTAGAGAAAATGACATGGTTGTCTGGTAGCAATGGGAGAAATTACTATTGGTTTGAAAAAATTTGAACGGCAAGTGTTGTTTCAATTCCTGTTATAGAAAATCAATAAATAATTAAAAACTGTTCAAAACTTGTTAATCCGACAATTTGTGTTTGATTTAATAGAATTATTGTTTATTGTAATGAAAATGAAAATGAAAAATCCGAACAAAAGTCCATAGTATATCAAAAATAATATTATGTTTCAGAACGTTGTGAAAGTAGATTTGTTCAATAACTCGTATTTATTGGTTATCATGAGTTGTGTTCTTTTTTTGACACTAAAAATAATAAGTTCGGAATAATATGTCATCATTAGTTTATTTGAATTTATTTTTTAAAATTAAAATAACAAACGCTTTTTCAAGATTTTCAGTGATTCCCCCACTTTGAAGTTGACGTTCATGAACAAATACTTTCTACGGCACGTAAATGAAAAATGATGATCTAAAAATTCTACTTGTTGCTGCAATTACAGCTACAGTTCTTCACAACAACTCGTACATACATGTGTTAGTTTTGAGTATAAAACAATGTTTCAGTTTGTTTATTTGTGAGAAATTGTAAGTTTGTTCAGGTTTTCAGTATAAACTGATATACATTTTATTTTTTCTTATCAATCCCAGATGGCTAATCAGGTTCTATGTATTCCACGTATTCACTAATATACATGTATGTATCATAAATCTCATTTGTATAAGGTTCAATACATCATCACCTAATTTTTTCTAATTTTTCTTGTTTAGACTTGTTTCAGACTTAAAACTTAATACATTACAGGGCACATTATGATACCATCTGAAAATATTTGTAAATTTAAACCGAAATGTGAATAATTTTTCAACTAGTGTTTCAAATTGGCTTGATATTGTTATACTGTTTTTCGCTGAATTCATGTTAATTTGAATATAACATTCCTTTTTTAAAGAGTATTAGGTTTAAAAAAAGTATAACAAGTTTAGGCTTTATTCGGGTAGAAATGGTGAATTCTTTGAACAGCTGAGTCTGCTCCAGGGTGATGCATTTGTTTCAAATTTCACTGTTTCTGTTCTGAAGATAAATAGCAGTAATAGAGGTCTTGGACCGTTTCCAATTCGAAGAAAGAGATGCATAGTTGCTTGGAAAATAAATTAGCTATCGTTTAATTAAACAATTCTAACTACACGCAAAAAAAAAACCCATGAAACAGGTTTTCAAATTATTTTTTGCATAAACATTATCAAAAACATATTGTCTACTGTTTCATGTATTTTTGAAACTGATGCAACCAATGGGGTTTCTTTAATTGTGTCATTGAATATGTAAAAAGTGAAGACGCCCCTCTCTAATAAAGGTGAACTCCGAAGGTTTCGTTGCACAACAAAAGTTTATCTCAGTTTTTATGTCTTAAAATTACACAGAAACCTTCAGAAATCGATAATAGCAAAGTAATGAAAATGACAAAAATCTAGTTTTATCAGCAATCGAAAGCAGCATATTTTCTGATATCTTAAATCGAAATATGTTTTATTTCTGTGTTCATTAGGTTGAAAGTATTTTTTTCGGAAGAGCACATGTTTTCGGAATGCCGTGACTATACCAAAATCAAGAAACCGGAAAGTATTACTTTCAAAACTATGTGATTTCAATTTTATATTCAGGAATCTATACCCGTTCCAGCGATTCGTTTAGTATCGGGTCACAAAAACAAAAATATTACCATTTGAAGTCCCTTCGCAGCTTAGAAATATCACTTTTACTTTTTTCACTATTTTGAGAAACAGTGAATTCTATATTTTCAACATCCCATTCTTCTTATCATTGCATTTTGCCTCTCTTTCTCCCCAGAAGATCTTCCCTCTTTGTCACTGAGCATAAGACATCCAGTTCCGAGGAGCACTAGTTTTCAGCTTGACCAAGTTCAGTTTATTTCTTTTTATTTTTTTTCTCCCATTGTATTCCGTATTGTTAGATTTCTATTCAGCTTGTCCCTGGGAAGAGGCAAAATTTCGTACTTATCAACCAATTTTCATATTTTCTCTTCATTTCAAAACGAGACAACAAGAAATTGATCGAATCGGAAGATCACAAATCGTTTTGACACTCAATGGCAGTATTTGTTACTTTTAATTCGAATTAGACCGACCGTTTTTTGAAGATAGACGGTACGGGAACATCGAATTAGAGATGGTACATAGACTGAAGTTTATGCAAGAGGATGATATGACGTAATCCAGTTACATACATATAACGGGAATGTGTGAGAAAGGCGAATAAGAAAACTTTTGAGGGAACAACACATCGGAAGAGAATGTAACATTATTATTAACAACTTCGTCATAAAATCCCATTCTGAAACAGTGGGAAAAAGAAAGCCCATGTTGGAACAGCTATAATCACTATAATTTATTTTGAAACATTGTTTGACAATGTTTTGAAACAGTTGTTCTAATTATTTGGAAAGCATGGAGATAAATTATAATCTGGTAGAAGGAAGCTTGAGACAAACTTCCGCATCAACTATTTCATGGTTGACTATTTTAGATTTTTTTTATTTCGCATTGTGAAAATTCAAAGATCAGGAAACAAGATGCACAACACTTTAGATTAAAATTGATAGACAGAAATAAACTTTCTGAAACACTCACTTTTTCGATATTTTTTTACAGTTTCTATTAACTACTCGGCTACTTCCCGCAACAGTTACGCAGCATTCACAGCTTTTGCAACAGTTACGCGACACAATCGCTACAGTTCCACCGCAATAACGACAAATCAAAGCATATGCAACAGTTATGCAGCATTCACGGTATTGCGACTGATGGTTCCCTTGTTTTTGGGGCATGCACCAGTTGTGCAGCAATCTCACAACAGTCGCGCAGCAACTGTATATTCGCTCCAACGCAAATTGAACTGTGGCTGCACTTTTCTTTTTTTTCTAACGTATATTTCTTGTCTATTTGACAAATTTTTTAATTTTTTAACTACTTTTTAACTCTATTTTTCAAAATATTATTTTTCAGAAGAAGGATATGTGTCAGGATGGCAAAAATGAGTCACATAAATGCAAATTGGAAGTAAAACGAAAGGTTGGCAGTTTAGAAGGAAACCTTTTATCCTTACTTTTGTTCTTTACTTTCAGACTACCGGAATTGGTGCAACAATGTAGCTGATCAACAAAAATTAACAAATTCGATAAAAATTTGGATTTTTCGAAGCTACAGACCATAGGAACTTGGAGACTTTCACCGATGGCTGGCCACCATGGATTTAAAATGATGTTTCTAACTATAAGTTTTTTGTTTTGCTTTAATTTTTTAAAGTTTTACTTTCAAAATAAATATTATTTGTTATTTTTGTTATTCTGTTTACAAATTAATTATACTGATGAGAAACGAGAAGCAATGAGCGCATGCAGCACGCCGGCAGCACTGATGCAGCAACTGTGCAGCTTTCATGCAACACTTGTGCGCTTCTGACGCAGCAGGCGAGCGGTCCACGAATGACTGCTGCGTTAGTGCTGCGCAACTGTAGCGAAAAGTAGCCGAGTAATTACTGTCATATCGTATATTAAAAGTATTCAAGACCTGGATATTAATTTCCTGTAACCGAACAAAAATTTTAAGTCGCAGTCATATGTGTTTCATTTCATTTATTAGCCAGTGTCAGTTGAGTTTTAAGTTTTAGAATGGTTATTAACAATAGTCCAATATCAGATATTTTTCAGATCCTTGCGATTTTTTTACTCTTCTGAAACATAAAAAATATGAAAATTTGTGTTTCAAGTTGTAGAAATAAAGTTGGAAAGAATTACCTTTCAATGCAATTTTTGACTTTTCCTTTAAAAAGTAGGTAAGCTGAAATTATTGAATTCCAGAGATGCAAAGAATACAAACTTGAAAACACGGTTTGAGACTAACAACAGAAAATTTACGTGTATGTTCAATCTCTTTTGACTATTATATTATGATTTCAATATGATTTGTGTTTCTATGGAACTGTAATTGAAGTCACCCAGTTATTCAAACCATTCAGTATGCTTTGACGCTTTCAAAAACAACAAATTTGTCTCTGAAGCTATTCATTCTGAAGACAATCAGCAGAATCAATTACGGATGAATTTTGAGGAAATCTGATAAAAGGGAAATACAATATATTTCAGTTTCTCAATGTTGTAAAATGGCAAACTATTTTATCAATTTTAGATTCGCGTCGAAAAGAACTGAGAAGCTCGCTACTCTATAAACATAGAACAAATCACAAAATTAGTATTCACCAAATTTCAGTGAAAGTTCAGTTTCAAGAATCCAGTATAAATTATGATGTCCGCAAACTTCAATAATACGGAAGCAAAGATTAACGGATGGGTAGAATGAGTTTAAGCTGATCTAATGAGAGGAATGATGAAAGAGAGTGCGAAGATGACTGTTGAGGAAAGGAAATAATAATAATAAGGAAAAAACCTCTTAATTTTATAATTTTAAGGAGAAGGCATGATGATAACCGCGAATGCAGTCCGTCTCACGATACTCCAACTCCTGTTCCTAATAAACTTAGAAATTTTTATTAATTTTATAATTTTAAGGAGAAGGCATGATGATAGACCGCGAATGCAGTCCGTCTCACGATACTCCAACTCCTGTGCCTAATAAACTTAGAAATTTTTATAAATTTTATAATTTTAAGGAGAAGGCATGATGATAACCGCGAATGCAGTCCGTCTCACGATACTCCAACTCCTGTTCCTAATAAACTTAGAAATTTTTATAAATTTTATAATTTTAAGGAGAAGGCATGATGATAACCGCGAATGCAGTCCGTCTCATGATACTCCAACTCCTGTGCCTAATAAAGTGTTTGTCTATTGTTTCCTATCATTTTCCCGTCCCCCATTTCCCCTGTTTTATCACTTTCTATTCACTTATACTCAATGAACCTGTATTACTCTTATACCATCGAACCACCTACACACTCATTGAGCTCTCACTCCCCAGGGGCCTCTCTAATTAGAACTAACTTGAAAATTGATAAGAAGCCATTCTCCTTGATTCCAGGTCCATTTCTCGTTGTCGTCCTAGTCGTTGATTGTTTGTGGAGTTCTCTTGTGTAGATGTGTGGTCGTATCTGAAAACTTATCAACATTAAAATCATCAATCAAAGAGATAGAGGAAGAAACCAAGAGAGTTTGGCTAAAAAAAGTAACTTGAGCAAGAAATAAAAAGGAGGTGTAAGTAGCACAGGTAGGTATGAAATATGAAATAGGTATGAAATAGGAAAGGAATGCTATGAAAACCAGAGAGAGACCAAAAAGAGGGGACTGCTCGGTGTAAGAGTGAAAGGGACAACTGACTGTGTTCCATATGGCTAGTCTTATATGGTCAGGGGGCGTGTCCTATTTGCTGCCATCTAATAGATTTCCCATAGAGGTAAGTGACAGGTGGAGAAGAAAATAACAATAAGAACACAGGACGTCTTCTTCACGTTTATAGTTATTGATTTGTCATTTTTGTTCACACCTGTCGGTATGACCTCAATTGGCATGTTAACCAATGAATGTGAAGAAGACGGCCTGTGTTCTGCCATAACGGTTCTCTGGAAAATATATCGATTGACGGAAGGAATTCAAATTTTAACAAGTGTTTTGTTCAAAACTGAAAAAAAATGTACCTGATGTTAGAAAATGTTGTGCCTCAGTGATCTTAGCGAGTTTTTTGACTAAAGTAAAGCGCAACTAGTTTTTCCAATCTGTTCTTGCTAATTATAGGAAGTGGGAAGTAGCGGGAACGATGCAGATCCGTAGGTCCACGTGTTTAGAAATAAAAGTATTAATAGCTAAAACAAGTTGAAATTTTGAACACTAGTCAGATACAGAGTGAGCATAACAAGAGAGCAACTGAAACACTAATAGAAATCAAGAGCAAGATTTTCGAAATCATTCGGCATGGGGGGAGCTTTTTTTGAATTGTGCGAATTTGCTAAACTCATCAGTTTTAAAATATGAAATAAGAATTCAAGAAGTAACTTGACATGGAATGTATTTTGACTGCTACCCCTAAAGTACTGATTTTTTTCGCTCATTCGATAAGTGTTCTCGAGACAAAATGGCCCATAAAGGCTTTTCCTGTGACGTGACCTCGTTTTTGAAAAATTGAGATTTTTCGAAAATGAAATTTTTTCGAAAAATTTTTTTCATTAATTTTTTTCATTATTTTACCGGATTGTTCAGAAAATGGGCTTTACACATAATTGTAGCAAATTTCATGTAGTTTTTGACAAAAATATGACACTAGATTGCAAGTTTTCTCATGTGGTGGAAATTCAATTGCTGATAACTCCTCTAAAACTAAAGCAAACTTGTTCAAAAGCTTAGAACAATCCAAAAATAACTATTGCTTCTCAAAAATCATACGTTTTTCAGGATCAAAAAATTATTTTTTCATGAGTGTCATATTTTTGTCAAAAACTACATGAAATTTGCTACAATTATGTGTAAAGCCCATTTTCTGAACAATCCGGTAAAATAATGAAAAAAATTAATGAAAAAAATTTTTCGAAAAAATTTCATTTTCGAAAAATCTCAATTTTTCAAAAACGAGGTCACGTCACAGGAAAAGCCTTTATGGGCCATTTTTTCTCGAGAACACTTATCGAATGAGCGAAAAAAATCAGTACTTTAGGGGTAGCAGTCAAAATACATTCCATGTCAAGTTACTTCTTGAATTCTTATTTCATATTTTAAAACTGATGAGTTTAGCAAATTCGCACAATTCAAAAAAAGCTCCCCCCATGCCGAATGATTTCGAAAATCTTGCTCTTGATTTCTATTAGTGTTTCAGTTGCTCTCTTGTTATGCTCACTCTGTATCTGACTAGTGTTCAAAATTTCAACTTGTTTTAGCTATTAATACTTTTATTTCTAAACACGTGGACCTACGGATCTGCATCGTTCCCGCTACTTCCCACTTCCTATAATTAGCAAGAACAGATTGGAAAAACTAGTTGCGCTTTACTTTAGTCAAAAAACTCGCTAAGATCACTGAGGCACAACATTTTCTAACATCAGGTACATTTTTTTTCAGTTTTGAACAAAACACTTGTTAAAATTTGAATTCCTTCCGTCAATCGATATATTTTCCAGAGAACCGTTATGGCAGAACACAGGCCGTCTTCTTCACATTCATTGGTTAACATGCCAATTGAGGTCATACCGACAGGTGTGAACAAAAATGACAAATCAATAACTATAAACGTGAAGAAGACGTCCTGTGTTCTTATTGTTATTTTCTTCTCCACCTGTCACTTACCTCTATGGGAAATCTATTAGATGGCAGCAAATAGGACACGCCCCCTGACCATATAAGACTAGCCATATGGAACACAGTCAGTTGTCCCTTTCACTCTTACACCGAGCAGTCCCCTCTTTTTGGTCTCTCTCTGGTTTTCATAGCATTCCTTTCCTATTTCATACCTATTTCATATTTCATACCTACCTGTGCTACTTACACCTCCTTTTTATTTCTTGCTCAAGTTACTTTTTTTAGCCAAACTCTCTTGGTTTCTTCCTCTATCTCTTTGATTGATGATTTTAATGTTGATAAGTTTTCAGATACGACCACACATCTACACAAGAGAACTCCACAAACAATCAACGACTAGGACGACAACGAGAAATGGACCTGGAATCAAGGAGAATGGCTTCTTATCAATTGTCAAGTTAGTTCTAATTAGAGAGGCCCCTGGGGAGTGAGAGCTCAATGAGTGTGTAGGTGGTTCGATGGTATAAGAGTAATACAGGTTCATTGAGTATAAGTGAATAGAAAGTGATAAAACAGGGGAAATGGGGGAAGGGAAAATGATAGGAAACAATAGACAAACACTTTATTAGGCACAGGAGTTGGAGTATCGTGAGACGGACTGCATTCGCGGTTATCATCATGCCTTCTCCTCAAAATTATAAAATTTAAAAAAATTACTTGAGTTTATTAGGCACAGGAGTTGGAGTATCGTGAGACGGACTGCATTCGCGGTTATCATCATGCCTTCTCCTTAAAATTATAAAATTTATAAAAATTTCTAAGTTTATTAGGCACAGGAGTTGGAGTATCGTGAGACGGACTGCATTCGCGGTTATCATCATGCCTTCTCCTTAAAATTATAAAATTTAAAAAATTACTTGAGTTTATTAGGCACAGGAGTTGGAGTATCGTGAGACGGACTGCATTCGCGGTTATCATCATGCCTTCTCCTTAAAATTATAAAATTTATAAAAATTTCTAAGTTTATTAGGCACAGGAGTTGGAGTATCGTGAGACGGACTGCATTCGCGGTTATCATCATGCCTTCTCCTTAAAATTATAAAATTTAAAAAAATTACTTGAGTTTATTAGGCACAGGAGTTGGAGTATCGTGAGACGGACTGCATTCGCGGTTATCATCATGCCTTCTCCTCAAAATTATAAAATTTATAAAAATTTCTAAGTTTATTAGGCACAGGAGTTGGAGTATCGTGAGACGGACTGCATTCGCGGTTATCATCATGCCTTCTCCTCAAAATTATAAAATTTATAAAAATTTCTAAGTTTATTAGGCACAGGAGTTGGAGTATCGTGAGACGGACTGCATTCGCGGTTATCATCATGCCTTCTCCTCAAAATTATAAAATTTATAAAAATTTCTAAGTTTATTAGGCACAGGAGTTGGAGTATCGTGAGACGGACTGCATTCGCGGTTATCATCATGCCTTCTCCTCAAAATTATAAAATTTATAAAAATTACTTGAGTTTATTAGGCACAGGAGTTGGAGTATCGTGAGACGGACTGCATTCGCGGTTATCATCATGCCTTCTCCTTAAAATTATAAAATTTATAAAAATTACTTGAGTTTATTAGGCACAGGAGTTGGAGTATCGTGAGACGGATTGCATTCGCGGTTATCATCATGCCTTCTCCTCAAAATTATAAAATTTATAAAAATTTCTAAGTTTATTAGGCACAGGAGTTGGAGTATCGTGAGATGGACTGCATTCGCGGTTATCATCATGCCTTCTCCTTAAAATTATAAAATTAATAAAAATTACTTGAGTTTATTAGGCACAGGAGTTGGAGTATCGTGAGACGGACTGCATTCGCGGTTATCATCATGCCTTCTCCTTAAAATTATAAAATTAATAAAAATTACATGAGTTTATTAGGCACAGGAGTTGGAGTATCGTGAGACGGACTGCATTCGCGGTTATCATCATGCCTTCTCCTTAAAATTATAAAATTTATAAAAATTTCTAAGTTTATTAGGAACAGGAGTTGGAGTATCGTGAGACGGACTGCATTCGCGGTTATCATCATGCCTTCTCCTTAAAATTATAAAATTTATAAAAATTACTTGAGTTTATTAGGCACAGGAGTTGGAGTATCGTGAGACGGACTGCATTCGCGGTTATCATCATGCCTTCTCCTTAAAATTATAAAATTTATAAAAATTACTTGAGTTTATTAGGCACAGGAGTTGGAGTATCGTGAGACGGACTGCATTCGCGGTTATCATCATGCCTTCTCCTTAAAATTATAAAATTTATAAAAATTACTTGAGTTTATTAGGCACAGGAGTTGGAGTATCGTGAGACGGACTGCATTCGCGGTTATCATCATGCCTTCTCCTTAAAATTATAAAATTAATAAAAATTTCTAAGTTTGTTAGGCACAGGAGTTGGAGTATCGTGAGACGGACTGCATTCGCGGTTATCATCATGCCTTCTCCTTAAAATTATAAAATTTATAAAAATTACTTGAGTTTATTAGGCACAGGAGTTGGAGTATCGTGAGACGGACTGCATTCGCGGTTATCATCATGCCTTCTCCTTAAAATTATAAAATTTATAAAAATTTCTAAGTTTGTTAGGCACAGGAGTTGGAGTATCGTGAGACGGACTGCATTCGCGGTTATCATCATGCCTTCTCCTTAAAATTATAAAATTTATAAAAATTTCTAAGTTTGTTAGGCACAGGAGTTGGAGTATCGTGAGACGGACTGCATTCGCGGTTATCATCATGCCTTCTCCTTAAAATTATAAAATTTATAAAAATTACTTGAGTTTATTAGGCACAGGAGTTGGAGTATCGTGAGACGGACTGCATTCGCGGTTATCATCATGCCTTCTCCTTAAAATTATAAAATTTATAAAAATTTCTAAGTTTGTTAGGAACAGGAGTTGGAGTATCGTGAGACGGACTGCATTCGCGGTTATCATCATGCCTTTTCCTTAAAATTATAAAATTTATAAAAATTACTTGAGTTTATTAGGCACAGGAGTTGGAGTATCGTGAGACGGACTGCATTCGCGGTTATCATCATGCCTTCTCCTTAAAATTATAAAATTTATAAAAATTACTTGAGTTTATTAGGCACAGGAGTTGGAGTATCGTGAGACGGACTGCATTCGCGGTTATCATCATGCCTTCTCCTTAAAATTATAAAATTTATAAAAATTTCTAAGTTTGTTAGGAACAGGAGTTGGAGTATCGTGAGACGGACTGCATTCGCGGTTATCATCATGCCTTTTCCTTAAAATTATAAAATTTATAAAAATTACTTGAGTTTATTAGGCACAGGAGTTGGAGTATCGTGAGACGGACTGCATTCGCGGTTATCATCATGCCTTCTCCTTAAAATTATAAAATTTATAAAAATTTCTAAGTTTGTTAGGCACAGGAGTTGGAGTATCGTGAGACGGACTGCATTCGCGGTTATCATCATGCCTTCTCCTTAAAATTATAAAATTTATAAAAATTTCTAAGTTTGTTAGGCACAGGAGTTGGAGTATCGTGAGACGGACTGCATTCGCGGTTATCATCATGCCTTCTCCTCAAAATTATAAAATTTATAAAAATTACTTGAGTTTATTAGGCACAGGAGTTGGAGTATCGTGAGACGGACTGCATTCGCGGTTATCATCATGCCTTCTCCTTAAAATTATAAAATTTATAAAAATTTCTAAGTTTGTTAGGCACAGGAGTTGGAGTATCGTGAGACGGACTGCATTCGCGGTTATCATCATGCCTTCTCCTTAAAATTATAAAATTTATAAAAATTTCTAAGTTTGTTAGGCACAGGAGTTGGAGTATCGTGAGACGGACTGCATTCGCGGTTATCATCATGCCTTCTCCTTAAAATTATAAAATTTATAAAAATTTCTAAGTTTGTTAGGCACAGGAGTTGGAGTATCGTGAGACGGACTGCATTCGCGGTTATCATCATGCCTTCTCCTTAAAATTATAAAATTTATAAAAATTACTTGAGTTTATTAGGCACAGGAGTTGGAGTATCGTGAGACGGACTGCATTCGCGGTTATCATCATGCCTTCTCCTTAAAATTATAAAATTTATAAAAATTTCTAAGTTTGTTAGGCACAGGAGTTGGAGTATCGTGAGACGGACTGCATTCGCGGTTATCATCATGCCTTCTCCTTAAAATTATAAAATTTATAAAAATTTCTAAGTTTGTTAGGCACAGGAGTTGGAGTATCGTGAGACGGACTGCATTCGCGGTTATCATCATGCCTTCTCCTCAAAATTATAAAATTTATAAAAATTACTTGAGTTTATTAGGCACAGGAGTTGGAGTATCGTGAGACGGACTGCATTCGCGGTTATCATCATGCCTTCTCCTTAAAATTATAAAATTTATAAAAATTTCTAAGTTTGTTAGGCACAGGAGTTGGAGTATCGTGAGACGGACTGCATTCGCGGTTATCATCATGCCTTCTCCTTAAAATTATAAAATTTATAAAAATTTCTAAGTTTGTTAGGCACAGGAGTTGGAGTATCGTGAGACGGACTGCATTCGCGGTTATCATCATGCCTTCTCCTTAAAATTATAAAATTTATAAAAATTTCTAAGTTTGTTAGGCACAGGAGTTGGAGTATCGTGAGACGGACTGCATTCGCGGTTATCATCATGCCTTCTCCTTAAAATTATAAAATTTATAAAAATTACTTGAGTTTATTAGGCACAGGAGTTGGAGTATCGTGAGACGGACTGCATTCGCGGTTATCATCATGCCTTCTCCTTAAAATTATAAAATTTATAAAAATTTCTAAGTTTGTTAGGAACAGGAGTTGGAGTATCGTGAGACGGACTGCATTCGCGGTTATCATCATGCCTTTTCCTTAAAATTATAAAATTTATAAAAATTACTTGAGTTTATTAGGCACAGGAGTTGGAGTATCGTGAGACGGACTGCATTCGCGGTTATCATCATGCCTTCTCCTTAAAATTATAAAATTTATAAAAATTACTTGAGTTTATTAGGCACAGGAGTTGGAGTATCGTGAGACGGACTGCATTCGCGGTTATCATCATGCCTTCTCCTTAAAATTATAAAATTTATAAAAATTTCTAAGTTTGTTAGGAACAGGAGTTGGAGTATCGTGAGACGGACTGCATTCGCGGTTATCATCATGCCTTTTCCTTAAAATTATAAAATTTATAAAAATTACTTGAGTTTATTAGGCACAGGAGTTGGAGTATCGTGAGACGGACTGCATTCGCGGTTATCATCATGCCTTCTCCTTAAAATTATAAAATTTATAAAAATTTCTAAGTTTGTTAGGCACAGGAGTTGGAGTATCGTGAGACGGACTGCATTCGCGGTTATCATCATGCCTTCTCCTTAAAATTATAAAATTTATAAAAATTTCTAAGTTTGTTAGGCACAGGAGTTGGAGTATCGTGAGACGGACTGCATTCGCGGTTATCATCATGCCTTCTCCTCAAAATTATAAAATTTATAAAAATTACTTGAGTTTATTAGGCACAGGAGTTGGAGTATCGTGAGACGGACTGCATTCGCGGTTATCATCATGCCTTCTCCTTAAAATTATAAAATTTATAAAAATTACTTGAGTTTATTAGGCACAGGAGTTGGAGTATCGTGAGACGGACTGCATTCGCGGTTATCATCATGCCTTCTCCTTAAAATTATAAAATTTATAAAAATTTCTAAGTTTATTAGGCACAGGAGTTGGAGTATCGTGAGACGGACTGCATTCGCGGTTATCATCATGCCTTCTCCTTAAAATTATAAAATTTATAAAAATTACTTGAGTTTATTAGGCACAGGAGTTGGAGTATCGTGAGACGGACTGCATTCGCGGTTATCATCATGCCTTCTCCTTAAAATTATAAAATTTATAAAAATTACTTGAGTTTATTAGGCACAGGAGTTGGAGTATCGTGAGACGGACTGCATTCGCGGTTATCATCATGCCTTCTCCTTAAAATTATAAGACGCACTCTCTGACTCGTTCGATCACCCATGTTCACCCGAAAAAAGTCGACCATCTCCGATTTGCCAATCCTTTTGATCAAAGATAGTACCAAGTGTTCTTAGCAAATTGGGGTACTTTTTGGCCAGGTCCGTCACCTGGGTACCTAGAAAAATCAAAAAATCGATATTTTTCGAAAATTTTTCCTGAAGGAGTTAGGAATGAAATCTCAACGGGAAATTAATGTAGACACTATTTTAAGCATTTTTTGTGTTCAGAACAAAATTCCAGCTCAACACCTTCATAGTGAAAATTTTGAAAATTTATGAAATTTTCGGGTTTTTTTCATGAAATCGTTTTTATCTCGGCAGGGACACGAGAAGACGGGCTTTTTTATTTTAAATTCGGAATCTACATAAAATTTGGTATTGGAAACATGCTGTCCCTACTCGTATCTCTAGACCTAAAAAAAGATTTTTTGGAAAGTATGAGAAAAACTTGGATTTTAATTTTCGAGGTCCTCCGGTAAATTATTTTTGATGTTCCAAAACAAAGGTTTTTTGAATTTTTTTATTCAGTCATGTCATTTTATTTTATTCCGAACACGATTTTCGATCATACCACAAAAAATTTTTCGAAAAAATTGAATTTTTTGAATTTTTGAAATTTTTTCCTGAAATGAATCATTTGAACTGAAATATGAAGGATAACATTATAAAATTAGAAGGATATGATTGAAACATAATTTAGGTTTATGAAAAAACTAATTTCCATCATCGGGTCATCTGCAACGTACGATTTCATGATGAAATTTAGAGAAATGTTCAACTACGGTAGTTGATGCATAGGAACTTTGTACTTGCAACGTTATTTGGCAAAGGACTGTGTTGAAAATGACAGCACACATAAGAAAACTGCAAAAATTGATTAATATAGCAAGACTTTCGAAAAAAAAATTGAAAAAAACCTTTTCTGACTTCCAAAAAAGGTCAGACCATTGAACATGTATGAGTCTCTTTTTTTCAATTTTTTTTTTCGAAAGTCTTGCTATATTAATCAATTTTTGCAGTTTTCTTATGTGTGCTGTCATTTTCAACACAGTCCTTTGCCAAATAACGTTGCAAGTACAAAGTTCCTATGCATCAACTACCGTAGTTGAACATTTCTCTAAATTTCATCATGAAATCGTACGTTGCAGATGACCCGATGATGGAAATTAGTTTTTTCATAAACCTAAATTATGTTTCAATCATATCCTTCTAATTTTATAATGTTATCCTTCATATTTCAGTTCAAATGATTCATTTCAGGAAAAAATTTCAAAAATTCAAAAAATTCAATTTTTTCGAAAAATTTTTTGTGGTATGATCGAAAATCGCGTTCGGAATAAAATAAAATGACATGACTGAATAAAAAAATTCAAAAAACCTTTGTTTTGGAACATCAAAAATAATTTACCGGAGGACCTCGAAAATTAAAATCCAAGTTTTTCTCATACTTTCCAAAAAATCTTTTTTTAGGTCTAGAGATACGAGTAGGGACAGCATGTTTCCAATACCAAATTTTATGTAGATTCCGAATTTAAAATAAAAAAGCCCGTCTTCTCGTGTCCCTGCCGAGATAAAAACGATTTCATGAAAAAAACCCGAAAATTTCATAAATTTTCAAAATTTTCACTATGAAGGTGTTGAGCTGGAATTTTGTTCTGAACACAAAAAATGCTTAAAATAGTGTCTACATTAATTTCCCGTTGAGATTTCATTCCTAACTCCTTCAGGAAAAATTTTCGAAAAATATCGATTTTTTGATTTTTCTAGGTACCCAGGTGACGGACCTGGCCAAAAAGTACCCCAATTTGCTAAGAACACTTGGTACTATCTTTGATCAAAAGGATTGGCAAATCGGAGATGGTCGACTTTTTTCGGGTGAACATGGTCTGTTGATCGATGCTCGAACGAGTCAGAGAGTGCGTCATAAACTTTATAAAAATTTCTAAGTTTGTTAGGCACAGGAGTTGGAGTATCGTGAGACGGACTGCATTCGCGGTTATCATCATGCCTTCTCCTTAAAATTATAAAATTTATAAAAATTTCTAAGTTTGTTAGGCACAGGAGTTGGAGTATCGTGAGACGGACTGCATTCGCGGTTATCATCATGCCTTCTCCTTAAAATTATAAAATTTATAAAAATTTCTAAGTTTATTAGGCACAGGAGTTGGAGTATCGTGAGACGGACTGCATTCGCGGTTATCATCATGCCTTCTCCTTAAAATTATAAACTTTATAAAAATTACTTGAGTTTATTAGGCACAGGAGTTGGAGTATCGTGAGACGGACTGCATTCGCGGTTATCATCATGCCTTCTCCTTAAAATTATAAAATTTATAAAAATTTCTAAGTTTATTAGGCACAGGAGTTGGAGTATCGTGAGACGGACTGCATTCGCGGTTATCATCATGCCTTCTCCTTAAAATTATAAAATTTATAAAAATTTCTAAGTTTATTAGGCACAGGAGTTGAAGTATCGTGAGACGGACTGCATTCGCGGTTATCATCATGCCTTCTCCTTAAAATTATAAAATTTATAAAAATTTCTAAGTTTGTTAGGCACAGGAGTTGGAGTATCGTGAGACGGACTGCATTCGCGGTTATCATCATGCCTTCTCCTTAAAATTATAAAATTTATAAAAATTTCTAAGTTTGTTAGGCACAGGAGTTGGAGTATCGTGAGACGGACTGCATTCGCGGTTATCATCATGCCTTCTCCTTAAAATTATAAAATTTATAAAAATTTCTAAGTTTATTAGGCACAGGAGTTGGAGTATCGTGAGACGGACTGCATAATATTTTTGAAATTTGAAATTAATTTGAAATTTGAAATTAATTTGAAAATTTTTTTAAAAAAATTTCAAAAAAATGTTCAGGCGAGATCGAACCTACCCTCTCCCTCCCTCTCACCCTCCGCGCAACACCTAACGCCCTCCTCTCCCTCTCCCTCCAGGCCTAGGGGGGAGAGGGAGAAATTATCGTACCCAACTACTAAGTTTCGAATTTCGCGTTAATTTTATTGTAGCACAGATGTTTTATATAGACTTTTTGTTACCCTCTAAGTAATATATCGAATATGAGTTTGTTGTTATAAAAATACTTACTGTGTAGTTTTCCTAATTATTGAATTGTGTCCTACGTAACTTTAATTTCGAGTTCAAAAAATAATTCTGATTCAAATTAGGAACAAATTGAATAGAACAGTTTGGTTATAATAGTTACTTGGTCCATACTGACACAAAAAATTCTCAAATGATCGAAAATCCTAAAATCCTATATTTACTCTTGATCAGACCTTTCTATTATGACTTTCTGCTTCATGGAACTTTTATATAGCCATATATTCTATTTTTCTGCTTGTGCGCAATTTATTATAGATTTAGATTCCTAGTCAGATGAATGCTCAAACCTCATATTCAGCATCAAACAAAACTGTTTCTGAGTGGCGATTTTTTTAATTTGCAGTATGAAAATGGAGTTCTCTCATAATGAAAACAATTTCCAGATTGCTGTGCAGTTTTGATATTTTCCAACAGTGGAGGTAGACTGAAATAATGAAAGTGGTTCGAATCACCGAAGAAACCAGTATTCGGGAACTGTGACTCTCCAGAAGTGTAGTTGTCAGATATCTGACAACTTTGGTATGTCATTTCTACGTGTTCAAAATCAAAGTTACTGTTACATAACCATCATTCAAGAAAAACTTATTAGTGTTTTTTGAATTTCTTTTTGAGCCTCCAACGTGCCTTTTCTAAACGCGATAGTTGTTTCAGCACAAATCTTACAGAGGTGTCTGCAAATACTTCAGATGACAACGATGACTTCGAGAAAGGCTCGTTTTCCAGGCTCAGAATTTTCAGAAGCTGACTGTTTCTCCAACTGGAAGACTATAACGCCTAGCTCTTCGATTATGTTTTTCGAGAAGAAATAAAAGTTCAAGATTGGATCAAAAACATATTCTTAGAAACTTGCTCTAGTATCAGAATTTTTTTGATTTTCCAGAATCAACAACTAATTTTCCGTTGAACAGCTTTGACGAAGATGTGTGCATAACGATATGATTTTAAGTCAGGAGCAATGTTGTAATCCTGCTCAATTTTCTTATCGAACCACCATGAGCTTAGAAACTTACAGCACGAAGAAGATCGTGCATTCGGCATCTGGAAAATGTGATAACGTTTAAAAACAGTACATAGTGAAACCACCACAGTTGGCTATGGATATGTTATGTTTTCAATGAGACATTAACAATTAAAACATTTATGTTTTTCGGATTTTTTAAAAATTTTGCAAAAAATCTTGGAAAAATGAATGATTTTGAAGGAACACCTATCAAGAATTTTATTTGGTTTACTATTTTACTACTGAAATTTCAATAATCACACTGACCAAATATTGTTGTGTAGGATTCAGAACGTGGGTGAACTTCTATTTGAATTTTGTTGTGCAAAAAAAATTTCAGTATAAAAAACACAGAATCAAATTTTGAAAATAAAAGTATCTAACATATTGAAACTATAAAACGGTAGTTTTTACCATTTCATTCGAAACTTCATGAAGCACATTTTTATTCCAATTGATGCTGTTTCCCATTCATCACATAACTGATTATTGATAATAGCGTTATTAGGAAGCCGTTTGATACACAAGTTTTTGTTAAGTCATTCAAACTGATAGTTTTGTTCTTGTATGCACTTTCTGTGCTAATGAAACAAATCCTTATCACTGACAGCGAGTCGCCGGAAACATTATTATTATATAAATACAGTTGACATCTGAAAACTGTAGTTGTTTGAAATATTGAATTTTTGTTTCCAAAATTTTGATTGTTCTATTAGCGGCCCACCCCCTCTTACAACTGCGCCCCACCGCAAACGAGAGAGTATCGGTGAGAGAGGCAGAATTTTTTCTCGCGCGAACAAATATTTTTACCATTTTGACCTATTTTCGCTGTTTTTAAGAACAAATTACATAAAAACTTTCGAAAAATAGTGAAAATAATTGTTGGCGCGAGAAAAAAATCTGCGTCTCTCGCCGATACTCTCTCGTTTGCGGCGGGGCGCAGTTGTAACGAATTTGCTCGGCTAATAATGCCATGAAAAAACTTCAGTTTGGCTGATATTCTTGTGGATTCAGAATAAAGATTCCGGTGAGTTTTCAACGTTGATTCGTTTAAAAGTTCTCGCTGCAGCATTGGAATTCTAAATTCAAGAACAATAAAATACACATTATCACTTCACAGCCATTTTTGTGTTTTTTTAGTAAATTCGGAACTGAACAAATCTCTGACCCCGAAGCAGATCTCTGAATGCAACACATTCTCGGGTCTGACTTATGGCAAATTCAATAAAAATAAATACTTACCGAGATAAATAGTTGTGTTTGAAACAGCTGACGTATGTAGATACTTTTTTTTTTAAATCTGATTAAAACTAATTTACCATTTCATCACCAGCATAAAAAATATAGTGAAATCCGATTCCATTCTATTGATTCTCCAACTTGGATTATGGATTTTAACAGTTATCTGAAACTCAAAACTTTTTTTATTTCAAACATCAACTAATGTTCTCAATAATTATCAGAGTTAGATGATTCTTCGGATGATTTTAGGAAAGAGTCCATTTTGAAGCTCTCAGCAACTTTCGAATGAGGTCTTCTTCAGTTGAGACACTAAAACGTTTAGCTCCTCGATTCCTTTGGTCTGAAATACAACTACCCACTCTAAAAACATTAGCTGGTGACAATCATTTGGTGAAAAGCATGGTTTTGAAACATGAAATAATTTTTTCTTAGAGAACTCATATTTTCTCGTCCAGATAAATGTGAAAAATTTTCAAATTACTTTTCTGTCTCATTTTCTGATATTCACGAATCTAAATCTAATTCAATCTAATTGTAGAGCTGTAATTTGTTGAGTATTCAATCAATCTAATATAACGTGTTTTTTGCACGATTTCCTCACTGAACCACCATGAGCATAAGGAATCCCAGCGCGAACATTTTCGAGAGCCTTGTTCAAATCTTGATTTTGATAAGTGGATAGTATTACGGTGTCTTCGCTGTTCGTGCCTCTTGTTCATTAATGTAAGTTAGAAAATGAAAATATCTTTTCAATGAGAATGTAAAAGTTGGATTCATTTCCGGGAGCTGTATAAGTTTTTAAAGGCCTTTTTTAACGATTTTACCAAACAAGAAATCTTGGTCTAGAGAATTGTTTCATCATGGTGTCTAACCTCAAAATTGCTGCAGTTCTGGAATAATTATTCTCTATTCTCTTGATCTTGTTGTATTGGTGTGATTTTGAGGATATTGCTGGTAGATAAGTATTTAATTTTAGTTTAAGTTTTGGTTAGTTTTTATATCGAAATTCATGAAAGGTAATACGGATAAGCTGGACGCATAGTTTTTGTTATTTTTTATAGTTACCTGATGTTTTGCTACAAAAGATATTCTTCACAACCTGAGATTTCTTCGAAAGTTCTTTATGGTTATATCGACACTCCCAAATTTGCAAACAAAACATTGATGTCATTGCTAGTTTTGCTCTCTTCATTACATACTTGTTTGTACTTTGAAACTACAAAAAAGTTTGGAAATTGACCAGAGATGAAAGAGATGTCATTGATCTCAAAATATCTGTGTTTTCTTCTGATTTTTTAAATTCACTCTGCAGATTTTTAATTCAAAAAAATTATCTCAAAAGAAAAAAGAAAAATGTTATCAATAATGCAACCGTGGCCATAAAGAATGCGACACTTGCAGTTTTATTTGAAAATAGTGAACTTTGTGAGTGTGAGATGGTCTCGCTGATACTAATGAAACTGCTCAGGCAAGATTAGCTGGCGACAGGCATTCGGTGAAAATTATTGTTATAAAACAGCCTGAATATTTTTCTCAAGAACTAAATAATCTCGGTTTCATATTCTGATTTTCGAGAATTGGAATCAGACTTATTCTAATATGTCGTATGAGAATAAAATGTTCGGTCTGAAAATTTGCATTTGCATGTTTAGCAATGTAAGTTAGACGGTGTTTTCAAGGAAACTGTAAAAGTTGGATAAAAACGTTGATGGAAAAGAGAGGGTGCTAGATTCCAATACTGCGACATTTATGTATGTATATGTTAGTAAATATAATATGAGACCATGGAGTTCTATAGATTTGGATTTTATTGTTCACTTCCGGGAGCTGTTTAAGTTTTTTAAGACCTTCTATTTTACCAAACAAACAATCTTTATCAGGAAAATCTGTTTCATCATGGTGTCTAACCTCAGAATTTCTGCGGTTCTGGAACAGAGATATTGGGAAGTGAAATTTTTCTTATCCGGATGTCGGAAGTCGGAAGTTGGAAGCGATTTTTCTTATCAGGAAGTCGGAAGTAAAATTTCTTATCCGGAAGTCGGAAGTCGGAAGTAAAAAAAACACCCGGAAGTCGGAAGTCGGAAGTAGATTTTTTCGCAAAGATTCAAAAACTCCTAGAAAAAGTTCATAAAATTTGCGAAAATCAGTGGAAAATTAGTTTTTGGCAGAAGAAAAGCCTATTTTCTGTCCTTTTAGACCATTTTTCCATGTATTTCTGCGAAATTTACTTTTCCGAAATTTCACCGTTATGTAATGACAGAAGTCGGAAGTAAGTGAAAAAAACCCGGAAGTCGGAAGTCGGGAGTCGGAATTCCTAACAACACTGTTCTGGAATAATTATTCTATATTCTCCTAATCTTGTTGTATTGGGGTGATTTTCGAGATCAACAACTCGTTGTTGAACATTCACATCATCTTGAGTAGTTTTTGAGATACATTACAAGAACTACTTTAGTCATTGAAAATTCGTTTATTTACTCTCTTTTAGAAACTGCTAATACACGTTCGCCAGTTTCTGACAACTTGCTCAAAATTCAGCCCTGGGAAGTCCATAATGATTGATTGAGATGCTAAATAAACAGAAAACTGAAAAAGGTGTGATTCTGGTTGCGGAATTTCAGTTTACGCCGGCTCTCAACCGTACTTTTAAAATTTATACGGTAGAGAGCCGAGGCAAATCAAAAGTCCGCAACGAAGCCCACACACCGTCCCTGAACCGAGCTTTGAGCTAGCGGGCAGCCATTGACGAAATGGTAATAACTTTTCCTTATTTACACCTCTCAGCTAAGACAGTTAACCAAGTCTATGGAAACAAAATTATAAAATTTCAATTTTTACATACTTGTCAAAAATCGGGCCGGCCCGGCTCGGCCCGTCGGCCCGGCCCGGCCCGGGCCGGGCCGAAATTTCTCTCGGCCCGGCCCGGCCCGGTCGGCCCGGATTCAAAAATGGGTACCCATTTTTACCAATTTTTTTTTGAAATTTTTCGAAAAAAAACAGTAAAAATGCTTAAATTATCATTACATATTCACATTTTGATTCAATTTTAAATGTTTATTCGAAAACTATACTTTTTTCAAAAAATTTCCAAAAAAAATTCAAAAACTCAAAATGTTTTGAAAAAATGTTTCAAAACGGGCCGAGCGGGCCGGGCCGGGCCGGGCCGAGATTTTTCCTGATTTCGGCCCGGCCCGGCCCGGCCCGGCCCGGCCCGTGACAAGTATGAATTTTTATCTGTTGTAGCTGTAACGGAAATATTCTTTGTTTGAGGAAATTGTCGGTTTTACTTTTGTTCAGTTTTTGTTTTGAATTGGTAGTACAAATAAGATCGAATCCAGTTTACGGCTGGATGCGTTTTCTTTGTAATTTTCAGTATTTGTCTGATTTTTTGCTACAAAAAACCTTCATAGCCTGAGATTTTTTCGAAAATTCACTTTGGTTACATCGACACTCTGAAACTTGTATATACAAACAATTGTTAGTTCTGCTCTCTTGGGATTTTATTCAGAACTTTTTTTTCCAGCTCACCAATAAAAATGTTAACCCTCTGTAAATTTTAAAATAATCTGAAACACAAAAAAAAATTATTTTAAGAAAAGGAAAGATTTTATCAATAATTATCAGAATTCGATGATTCCTCAGATGACAATGATTTTGATGATGACTGTTTTTCCACACACTCAGCAGGCTCAGAACTTTCAGATGATGTTTTTTTCTTTAATTGGGACACAAGAACACTCAACTCCTCGATTGCTTTGGCCTGAAATACAAATCATTTTAATATTAAAGTAGACAACGGAATCAGAATTAGTTGAAGATACTCATTCGGTGAAAAGCATTGTTATGAAACAGTCTAAATATTTTTTCTTAGAAATTTGGGAAAACCCAAAGAACTTCTGTTTCATGTTCTGATCTTCAAGAATTGAAAAATAATTCAATCTAATATAACTTCCTCTAGAGTTCACCTGCATAATAATATGATTTTTAGCCAGAAGCAATGTTGCAATCTTGCTCAATTTCCTCACAGAACCACCATGAGCATAGGGGATCACTGCACGAAGGTCGTCGAGAGCCTCATTCAAATCATGCATTCGGCATCTGGTAAATGAAATATTAGTTGAGAAGGTTGCGGTAAGAACTAGCATGGGTGAGCCTAGTGATCACCTTACCCTGAGGTCAGAATTGACAAGAATATCTGCCTATATAATCCTAAATAACTCATAATTTTCGGTTATTCCTTAAGTGAACAAATTATTGTTTATACTCCACCCATTAAGGAAAACGTATCAGTTAGCTTTGTAAATTAGCCTAAATTGTGTTTTTATTGAAACGGTGAAGAGAGAATTGCCAGATAGAAAATAGTCTCTATTTTGGAAATTTGTGAAACATAAATTCTTAAAGTAATTTTTCAGGGAATTTATTTGATTTACTGTTTTGACACTGACAGTTCAGTAGGTTAAACAGCAAAAATCAATGAGAGAATCATTTGACGACGTAGTTTTGTACGGATAATAGATTTTTCCAGTTGGGCCATGATTGCGAACCCAATCATTTGGTTTTAAACTAAACGTGAGTTTACACAATCTTGAATTATGAGTCAAATTACGGTATCTGGACTTCAAAATCTAAAGTGCTTTTGAGAGAGTATTCAGTTTTTTAGACTTCTCAATAGAAACATTGGCATTCTCCTGTTTTTGTATTTCTATTTACCATTGCGTTTTTTATATTGAGATAAAAAGAGTCAAGAGAGGGATCCCGCGCGGACAAAATGAGGCCAGGATTTTCAGAAATTTCAGATCGAGATTTCTAGCCAATAAGAAGAACTCTGCAAATTTTGACAACGCCATTCAATTGAGCATATTCGGAAGTATACGTGTGCCAAGTTTAATCGAATTACCAACCGGTGTATGAAAAAGGTTGCCTTGTAAGTTAAAAAATAGAGAGCGATTTGAAAACAATCGGATAAAAAGCAGACACTTTGGTCCATCTATTATACTGATAGCAGACACGGTGAGAAATTCATCGAAAGTGCAAAGTTGAAAACATTGCGCACTACTCGATCATTGGCGCATTTCTCGATTCAGAAATTTGCAAGCCTACAATAATTGAATTTCGATACAAAAATGGAATATGGAATGGAGAGGAAATGCAAGAAAATTGACCAATTTATAGTTCTGAGTAGCTACTAATGACTAACAAATCATAAAAAGTCAAAATTTTTAAAATTTTGAAAAAAAAGGTTCAATTTTTTTTCAAATTTCTAGATTTTCCAACAAAATTTTCTAGATGTTCCTTCAAAACCGCATAAAACCAAACTAAAAGCACGATTTCTCACTCACCTCTCCCTCAAATTGCAAATTTTCAGTCTTTTGACTCTTCTTTAAAAAAACGTAATTTCCATTTTTTTGTATGTTTAAGTAAAAAAGTTAGAATTTGTTTCATAAATAATCGGTTAGAAACAGGAACTGTAGGTCTCCCAAATACAAAGTAAAAACATGGAAAAGCGTTTCAAAAATGAACGAATAGAAATAGAAAAAATGAAAAATCTTTCAAATCACATAGGAATTTTCGAAAAACGTTTAAAAAATTAATTTTTTAGTTGTGAAGATTCTTTTCCCGGTTATTTTTCCTTTGTACTAGCATCATACTAGCTTTCACAAGTACACTAGTCTTTAGAAATATTTGAAAACAGGAAATTCTCGAAAACTCATTTAGCTCAGCTAGAATGTCTCAGAATTAAAAGTGTGAATATGACAAAATTTCTAAACACTGCAAATAAGTTACTGTTACAGAAAGTTCCCATTAAAACTCCACGTTTCCCTTCTATCAATTCCAAGCAAAAAGGTTCACTCACCTCTCCCTCAAATTAATCGAAAGTCTCACACCAGGCTCCGTGAACGACATCTTACTGCTCATGTTCTCCATTTTCAGCTTCTTTTTCTTCTTCTCTCTTTCTTTTTCTTTCTGAAACAAAACTCCGCCCATTCACTTATTCATTTGCTACAGTATCCCCCTCCAGAGGTCCCTAGGGAGAGTGGAGGGTAAAGTGAATAAGAGGAACAAGACAAAAGAAACAAGAGGAGAAAACGAGAAGAGGGGGGTGTCAATAGTGAAAAATGAGAATGGCAGATTTGATAATACGAAGTGACAAGTGCTCCCGGTTTCGGGGAAGAGAATTGAGAAAAGAGAAAATGTGCTACAGATCAGAAATGGAAAATAGGAGAGAGTGAGAATCAATTTTGCTGTTGAAACAAGATTTCCATTATATCAATATTCTCCCCCTGTTTCAGCACTATGATTATTGCTGTCTGGGCACCCTAAGCTGGGTAGATTTCTAATTTCTAATAAAATAAAAGTAAAGAAAAACATGAATAACATTTGGAACGCATCATAAAATTATTATGAAATGGGAATTTGGATGTTTTGAAACCGACTTGCTGGGATAGCTCAAGCTGCCAGGATACTTCAATTTTTTGAGTCTTATAAATCTTACCTTCAGCCATCATTCAACATAGAGGCTTAACATTTCTAATTAGTGCTTTCAGTGACTTAATTACACACTAGTCCATTCGTTTTCAGTCGAATTTTTTAGTCGAAATTTAAAAATTTGAAAGCATATGAAGAATTATTGACAAATCTGACTGTGATGATCTTTTGTAATGATCCAGAAACGGCAAGAATCTACATACAAGTTGTTTTCAAACTTCAAGACATCATTCAGTTGTTTAAAAAATCCTGCTTCATACCTTTCTTATTACTCACTTGTAGAATTTTCTTGGCTATTTTGAGCATGACGATGTTTTAATTCAATCAACTTTCTGAAAAGTAATTAAGTTAGCTCAACGCATTATTAAATTTTGTATTTCCACAATAGTTTAATTGATAGGAATTATCACTCATCAATTTCTTTTTTTTATTGTCATCAAAATTTGCAAAACACGAGGAAGTTTCACGCTGATCTGGGCAGCACTAGCCCACACATAACATGGATACTCTTGACACTTTTGTGATACAGAAAAAAGCATAAATTAAAATTTTCAGTGGATGACTTTTCAAGATTCATTCAAAAAAATTTCCCATTAGCAACTATGATCAGTTTCCTGTATTTCAACAAGTTACTTTTAGAAAATACTAGATTCTCAAGAAAACTGCTTCAAGAAAATGGCAAATATAAAAGTTATTAACATAAAGTTAATGAGATTGTCTCAGGAATTCTAATACATAGAAGCTAATATCTGGGAGGAATCTATTGAAAACGCATAGATTATGCAATAGAAATAAGTAATGCATCCGGGAGCTTATTTGTAAATCCTTGGAACTTGTTATAATGAATAAGAATAGTAAGAAGGTGGGTATTTTACTTAGAAGCATACTTGCATCGGGCCGGGCCTGGCCTTGAAAATTCTCAACCGGGCCTTCGGGCCTTGCCGGGCCGGGCCGTAAATTTGCAAGTATGCTTGGAAGAGCATGGAGGATTGGAGCTGTGGCAATGTAACAATTGTGGAAACAGGGAAAAAATAGAGCTCTTGAAACAGAAAGGAAAACTTTTTTCAATTGACAAGAAATATGACTAATTGTCCATACTAGATGTTTTTCGAGATGTCATTCTACTCAATTTAATAACTAGACTATAAACAAGCCGAACTTAATTACTTCCGGTAATTAATTTATGTATGAACACGTGAAAAATATACCAACATTTCAAAAGAGTAAATGTTAATTTAATAATAATAACTACATATTAACAAAACACACTCTCCATGAAAGTATCAAAATCATAAAACAATCTGTTCAAATGCCCTTCCCTTGATGCAACAGATGGTCGGAAATGCTTCAAAGGATGGGAGTATCTTCCATTTGAATCGTCATAACTCCCTCCCTCTTTTTATGAATAGAGATTAGATCTCAATTGGCGGATGTATCAATTCAGAGCTTGCGGCAAAACGAGAGGAAAACGGGTGATTATGCGGGAAAATATATAAAAAGAGAAGTGAGTGTTGTAAAAAGAGAAACTTAGGATAATATTTTCTGATTTAGTCAATACGAATAAGGGCTCTAAGGATAATGGGGGATTGCAAAGAAACAGTAGTTTCTGTATCATTCTAAAAAAGATATCACTCAAGTGGAACGGAAAAATAATCAAAATACTGATTTTCAAGATTTTCTGATTTTACTGTTCCAGATTTTCATTAGAAGTTGGTTGGATTTACAATGTCTGCTAGCTTGTTAGTGTTAGTGATAGAAATTCTGATTTATATAGCTCGTTTTAAAAACTGCTTCAGAAATATAGGAAACATGATTGTAGGTTTTATTAAATCATTCCGTCTGTTTCAGTTATGCAGCAAATTGGAACTAAAGAGTCAAGCAAACAAATTTTCCAGTCAGATGTTTTTTAAAGTTATCTACTATTTTCCCAGAACAAGAGAAAAGCAAATCAACCTTGTGAAACAGAAAGAGTTAGTTTCAAAATATCCAGTGTTGGGAAATTCCGAGCCAGCCGGGGCCGGATTCAAAAATGTGCACAATTTTTCTCAATTTTTTTGAAATTTTCATCAAAAAGTAGTCTAAATTCTCCAATATTCTCGTACGCTTCAATTTTTATCGATGTTCCAAAAAATAGTCGAAAATTCGTCTTTTTTGGAAAAAAAAATTCAAATTTTTTTTGAAAATATTTCAAATTTCTACAGGAGCCGGGCCGGGCCGAGGAAAATTCTTCAGTCGGCCCGGCCCGGCCCGGAATTTCCCAACCCTGAAAATATCCAAAACAGAAAACAATCTGTTCCAATGCTCTTCCTTTGATGCAACAGATGGTCGGAAGTGACCAAAGGATGGGGAAGGGGTGTCTTCCATTCGAATTGTCATAACTCCCTCCCATTTATATGAATAGAGATTAGATCTCAATTGGCGGATGTATCAATTCAGAGCATGCGGGGGAAAAAGGAAAATGGGGTAAAATGTTGTGTTTTTGGAGAGAGCATAAATGAAGGTAATTAAGGTGCAAATTATCATTTTAGAGATGTTGGGGGCTGTCTTTTACTGGTTTCTGGGATATTTAAATAAAGAATACCCGTCTATTGAAACAGAAAAAAAACGAAAAAATCAAAACAATATTCGAGATCTCCAGAGATTAATTATTGCATTTTAAGTCATCAGCAGCTTCGAATTGCATTGTTAATTATATTATATCTTTACACTGGTTCCGTAAAAATTACAATTGTGGAATCACGCTTTTAATTCTGTGTATTCTGCGTAATCTACCTTGTTAGTGATGAAAATTCCGATCAAATTTTAAGTGGAGTCACAGAAAAAACTAGTTCTCCAAGAAAACTGTGGAAACAAATGAAGTAGAATTTCAAAATACAAACCAGACAGTTATTTAGCAAAACTGAAAACAGAACATTTTCTAAAAGCATTCAAAGCACGAAGCAATCCGTTTCGATGCAACAGATGGTCGGAAATGCTCCAAAGTAGTGTGTCCTACCATTTGAATTGTCTTAACTCTCTCCCCTTTTTATGAATAGAGATCAGATCTCATCGAGCGGATTTATCAATTCAGAGCTTGCGGGAAAAACAAAAAGAGAGAAAATGAGCAACAAGGGGAACAATGCTATGAATTGTGCAACCATTAAAAAGTTAACTTGTTAAGATCACCGCGACAAAAACTAGAGATGTGAGATTATAATTATTTCTAAATCTATTTCACCGAAAATCAAAGTTAATTAAAAAGAGAATTGATGTATTATTGATGTAGACTCAAATTCAACAGTTTTTCTGAGACAGGAAACTTGTTTCACTGTTACCATTTCCCGTTCAATTGAATACAATGAAATGTTTGATCTGAAAGAGTACATAACTTGGAAACTGATCAAACCCACTACTACTTCCTGTGGAGGACTTGCGGACAGTACTTGAAATTTACCAAATTTTTCTGGAAATATAAATTTTTAGAAAAAGATGAAGAATATGCTGTGAAAAGCGTCAAATTTGAAAAAAGAGTCCTTCTAATCTCATATGCTGAATTTATCGCTGTTTCCAAAATTAGATAAGCCAGAAAAACAATATTGCAAACTATTAACAGGTTTACACCCATGATGAAACATTTATTTAATGAGACAGCCTCTTGGAAAAATGCGAATATGATACTAACTTGGTGTTGCTAAATGATTTCCATCCCACTAACACTGAAAAAAAACTTGTTTCAACTTTCGATGATCAATAGAACCAAAAATATTTCAAGAATTTTATAAAAGACTATACAATGTCTATACAACTATAAAATTGGACAATATGATGAACCTGAAGCTCTCTCAGATTTTCTAGGAACTTATTATAAACGACTAGATTCATACAAATAACAAAATGTTTCAGTTGGAGAACAAAACTAATTGTTGTATGTAGAAAAGCAAGTTGCATAATAATGCGCGCCCTAGGATTTAATTAAACGTATTTGAAACGCTGACTGTTGTGATCATCACGAAACAGAAATATTTTCAGTTAGGTATTTGAAAATTTGAAACTAGAGTACGCCTCCTTTTTTCAATGTTTTATTCAGATTCAAATATTCCTTGTCATATATGATGAGCACTGTCACTTACAGTTCATACATTTTACAAGTGTTTGGAACAGTAACAAAGTTAAACTTATTTCAAGTCAAACTTTTCTCTGAAAACATTTTCCAATGTAAAAATAAATGGAAACCGAGTTTCAGAAACAGTCTTTATCAAAAATAACAAGATATTATCAACATTTTTTATGTTTTTCCAGAGGTTGAGAAACAGTAAGAACACAATTCCAAAACACCCCGTAAATCATTCTTGAATTATCTATAGCACACGAAATAATCTGTGAATTTTCATTGAATTGAATATTGAAAAATAATGTTTCCAACTACTTTTTAAATAGTTCCGAAACCGAAGATCACTTTTGGAACAGTCTGAAATTATTATATGGGTTACAAATATCACACAAAGAAGAGCAGTATTATTAAATTTTGTTTCAGAGAAAAGAAGTGTTAGAAATAATGGAAACAGGTTACACAAGACGTATTGATAGGAATGGCAACAAGTTGAAACAGCAAGCTATTGAATAGAAAATTCGCTCAAATTAGGTTGTAAGTCAGTTGAATTCATGCTTGATAAGTCAATATAAAGAATGTGTCAATGTTTCTGATAAATTGGATATATGGAAAGCATGTGCGAAAGTCGGAAACCAATTCCCCGTTTTTCTGAAACAAAGAAACTTTTATCAATTAAGATTTTGGGTATTGCAAACAATTGGTTCCGTCACGAATTTTTTCTGATGGATAGAAAAACGTTTGTAAAGAAACTTTAAATTCCTCTGTTTCAAGTATTAATCATAGGCGGTCTACAGTGCCCGACAAAACCATAGGTTCACTTTTCAAGTTGAGTTTTCTCGCGATTTGAGAAGTTTCAAGAAAATTGTGCACGGACAAAATAAGACCCCTTAAATACTCTAAAATTTAAGCAACATTACATTTGAATACCTATCATCGTACTCAGAATATGATGAAAAATGTTGAAAAAGGCCACTTGCCAACGCGACAAAACTATAGGTTCACCCCAAAAAATCAAAAATTGAAAAAAGCAAATTTTCCCAGTGAGTGAATCAAAATGTTATTTTATCAAATTTAGAATCTTCGTCAAAAATTGAGCAAGTTAAATATATTTCTAAAACATTTTCAGTAGAAAAATTTTGAGAAAAACGCGAATTTCTGGAAATTTTCAATCTTCTTCGTTTTCCATCTGTTTCGTTCAAATAAGTTTTATCTAGAATCTAATTTTTGTTCATACTGAATGTGATACTTATGCGTAAGAGATTAGTACATCTTTTTTTGAATATTTAAAACTTTTTGAACAACTTCGGTTCTGTAGAGTTGGAAGTTTTTTGAAATTGGGCGTGGATTTACTCGAGAATTTTTGATATTTTTCATTTTATCTCATTTTTTTCTGATTGCCATAGACAGAACTGGTCTTATTGTACATTTTATTAACATTTTTCCTAGAATAGCTTCACTTTAAATCAGCAAAAAAACAGGCAACATATTTTTTTGCTACTTCGTTAGGAGGTAAATTAATAGCACTGGGGAAAATTGTTGCGGTTGCAGTACGATTTTGGAATTGAAACAAATCAATAATGATAACTTTTTTATATGCGGAAATATTGTTTTAATTGCTCATTGAACACATTTTAAATGAGCTGATGATTTTGCTTCAATTTTTCTGATTTAAAAACTCTTTTGCTACATTTTTTGCTGATTTAAAGTGAAGCTATTCTAGGAAAAATGTTAATAAAATGTACAATAAGACCAGTTCTGTCTATGGCAATCAGAAAAAATGAGATAAAATGAAAAATATCAAAAATTCTCGAGTAAATCCACGCCCAATTTCAAAAAACTTCCAACTCTACAGAACCGAAGTTGTTCAAAAAGTTTTAAATATTCAAAAAAAGATGGGCTAATCTCTTACGCATAAGTATCACATTCAGTATGAACAAAAATTAGATTTTAAATAAAACTTATTTGAACGAAACAGATGGAAAACGAAGAAGATTGAAAATTTCTAGAAATTCGCGTTTTTCTCAAAAATTTTTTACTGAAAATGTTTTAGAAATATATTTAACTTGCTCAATTTTTGACGAAGATTCTAAATTTGATAAAAGAACAAATTGATTCACTTACTGGGAAAATTTGTTTTTTCAATTTTTGATTTTTTGGGGTGAACCTATAGTTTTGTCGCGTTGGCAAGTGGCCATTTTCAACATTTTTCATCATATTCTGAGTACGATGATAGGTATTCAATTGTAATGTTGCTTAAGTTTTAGAGTATTAAAGGGGTCTTATTTTGTCCGTGGACAATTTTTTTGAAACTTCTCAAATCGCGAGAAAACTCAACTTGAAAAGTGAACCTATGGTTTTGTCGGGCACTGTATTTATTTTTTACTAGTCTCACGTCTCCAAAAACTAAAAAACCTTGCTGAAACTTCAACTTGAAATCCACATTTTCAAAGAAATGCCGAGTGAAACTGAAGATTGCAAAAGAGCCAATTCTTTTTTATTCCATAAGAAACTCGTTGAAAAAACAAACAATCTTCTTTAAAGCAATCAGCTAATTTTCTTTTTGAAACAGAAAAAAATAATTTCTTACAGGTTTTGCAAAAACCAAACAACTTCTGTTTCATGTTCTGATCAAAAACTAATTTCCCGTGCTTGCATACTGACTACTACAACACTGACCATAAAGAATGTGACATTTGCAGCTTTATTCGAAAATGGTGAACTTTGTGACTATGAGATGGTCTCACTAATACTAATAGAACTGCTCAGGCAAGATTAGCTGGTGACAGGCATTCGGTGAAAAGTATTGTTTTGAAACAGCCTGAATATTTTTCTCAACAACTAAATAGTCTCTGTTTCATATTCTGATTTTCCAGAGTTGAAAACTTCATTAATCCGATATTCACTCTGATTTCCATATGTTTAGCGTTGTAAATTAGATGGAGATGAGAGATATTTTTAATGAAACTGTGAAAGTTGGATAAAGATGGAGAATAGAGGATGCTAGATTCCAATAATGCGAAAAGCGACATTTACATATGTTAATAAAAAATGGAACCATAGAGTTCTATAGATTTGCATTATATGTATAGCTAAATTCCGGGAGCTGTTTAAGTTTTTAAAGGCCTTTTTATAACGATTTTATCAAATCAACTATCTTGTTCAAGAAAATCTGTTTCATCGTCGTGGCTTACCTCAGCGTTTCTGCAGCTCAATAGTTATTTTCTTTGTATGATTTCGATTTTCAAGATCAACAACTTGTTGTTGGGCGTGAAAACTAGCCTCTCCCTGTTATTTTTTCTTCAGTTTTTATTTCGTTTTATTTCGAATTTCATGAAAGGTATTACAGATAAGATTGTAGATTATATTTAGTTTCCCACTGGACACATTGTTTCTGTTATTTTCAGTAGTTGTCTGAGTTTTTGACAAGTCTTCGAAAATTCTCTTTGGTTACACCGACATTATGTATAATAAATACAAGTCATTGCTAGTTTTGCTCTCTTTAGAATTTGTTTGTATTTTGACACTGCGAAAAAATTCAAAAATTGACCACGAGGCAATAGACATGTGTACATGATCCACCTCTTCACTTTTTTCAGGAATCGGATATTTATTCAGAAATTTGTTAATAATTTTAATAGTCCACTTTCTAATAAAAGTGGTAAACTTTTTGTAAATATAAAAATAATTTGAAACTTGAAAAAATTATCTCAAGGAAAAAGAGTTTATCAATAATTATCAGATTTCGATGATTCTTCAGATGACAATGATAACTTTGGTGATGACTCTTTGTCCAGACTCTCAGCAGACTCAGAACTTTTGGATGAGGTTTTCTTCTTCAATTGGGACACTAGAACGCTCAGCTCCTCAATAGCTTTGGCCTAAAATAGAAAACATTAGAGATGAACAATAGCTGTAGATGATCTATCGGTGAAAATAATTGTTTTGAAACAGAAAAAAATAATGTTTTCTTAGAATTTAAAAAACCAAACAACTTTACTGTTTCATATTCTGATTTTCAAGAATCGAAATCTAATTTAATCTAATTTGTTTCAATGCTTATATATATTTATTGACAGAGATTTGCATAACCTGCATAATAATATGATTTTTAGCCAGAAGTAATGTTGCAATCTTGCTCAATTTCCTTACAGAACCACCATGAGCATAGGGAATTACAGCACGAAGATCGTCGAGAGCCTCGTTCAAATCATGCATTCGACATCTGGAAGATGACAATTTGAGGCAAGAATCAATTAGCTTTGTAAACTAGCTTAAATTATGTTTTCAATGAAACAGTGTGAAAAAGTGTTTTCTTTTTAATTTATAAAAAATCGTTGTCTTAAATTCTCTAGGTAAATTTTTCAAAGATTTAATTTGATTTACTGTTTTGATACTGACAGTTCAGTAGGTTAAACAGTAAGAATCAATAGATCGGAATTTGATTCTCTAAATGAGAAATCTTGAGTTGAAAGGATTTGGACAAGAAAGTCTCTAATTTTAAGCGGTTACGGTTTTTGGACTTCAAAATATAAAGTGCCTTGTGAAAGTGTTCAGTCTTTTGGCCTTCTCAATAGAAAAATTGTCATTTCCATGTTTTTGTTTCTCGTAAAAGTAAAAAAAAAATTGGGAAACGTTTCATAAAACGGATGAAAACATAAAAAATCAATTCATCACTGACAGCATATTAAATTTCACAACTTTCGAAATATTCGGAAACAGGACTAGCGTCCCCCGCCTCCCGGCGGGCTCCGCAGTACTCGGCTGCGCCTCGTGCGCGGTGCTTAGCAAGTTTTGTATTCAAAGATTAGCTTGCTCGACTTGAAGGAAAATGGAATAACCTTTATTTTTCCCGAATCCAATTATATCAAAAAATCCTTCACGTCGTCACATTTTAGAAAACGGCTCATAACTTTTTATGGCGTGGATCAATCCAGAAACGGACAACACGTTTGGAATCCTCTATTTTTTCTGAATCCAATAATATCGAAAAATCCTTCACGTCTTCACATTTTAGAAAACGGCTCATAACTTTTAATGACGTGGACCAATCCAGAAACGGACAACACATTTGGAATCCTCTATTTTTTCTGAATCCGATGATATCGAAAAATCCTTCACGTCATCACTTTTTAGAAAACGGCTCATAACTTTTTATGACGTGGACCAATCCAGACACGGACAACACGTTTGGAATCCTCTATTTTTTCTGAATCCGATGATATCGAAAAATCCTTCACGTCATCACTTTTTAGAAAACGGCTCATAACTTTTTATGACGTGGACCAATCCAGACACGGACAACACGTTTGGAATCCTCTATTTTTTCTGAATCCAATGATATCGAAAAATCCTTCACGTCATCACTTTTTAGAAAACGGCTCATAACTTTTTATGACGTGGACCAATCCAGACACGGACAACACGTTTGGAATCCTCTATTTTTTCTGAATCCAATGATATCGAAAAATCCTTCACGTCATCACTTTTTAGAAAACGGCTCATAACTTTTTATGACGTGGACCAATCCAGACACGGACAACACGTTTGGAATCCTCTATTTTTTCTGAATCCGATGATATCGAAAAATCCTTCACGTCATCACTTTTTAGAAAACGGCTCATAACTTTTTATGACGTGGACCAATCCAGACACGGACAACACGTTTGGAATCCTCTATTTTTTCTGAATCCAATGATATCGAAAAATCCTTCACGTCATCACTTTTTAGAAAACGGCTCATAACTTTTAATGACGTGGACCAATCCAGAAACGGACAACACATTTGGAATCCTCTATTTTTTCTGAATCCGATGATATCGAAAAATCCTTCACGTCATCACTTTTTAGAAAACGGCTCATAACTTTTTATGACGTGGACCAATCCAGACACGGACAACACGTTTGGAATCCTCTATTTTTTCTGAATCCGATGATATCGAAAAATCCTTCACGTCATCACTTTTTAGAAAACGGCTCATAACTTTTTATGACGTGGACCAATCCAGACACGGACAACACGTTTGGAATCCTCTATTTTTTCTGAATCCAATGATATCGAAAAATCCTTCACGTCTTCACATTTTAGAAAACGGCTCATAACTTTTTATGACGTGGATCAATCCAGAAACGGACAACACGTTTGGAATCCTCTATTTTTTCTGAATCCGATGATATCGAAAAATCCTTCACGTCATCACTTTTTAGAAAACGGCTCATAACTTATTATGACGTGGACCAATCCAGAAACGGACAACACGTTTGGAATCCTCTATTTTTTCTGAATCCAATGATATCGAAAAATCCTTCACGTCTTCACATTTTAAAAAACGGCTCATAACTTTTTATGACGTGGACCAATCCAGAAACGGACAACACGTTTGGAATCCTCTATTTTTTCTGAATCCAAAGATATCGAAAAATCCTTCACGTCTTCACATTTTAAAAAACGGCTCATAACTTTTTATGACGTGGACCAATCCAGAAACGGACAACACGTTTGGAATCCTCTATTTTTTCTGAATCCGATGATATCAAGAAATCCTTCACATCTTCACATTTTAGAAAACGGCTCATAACTTTTTATGACGTGGATCAAACCCGAAACGGACCACACGTTTGGAATCCTCTAATTTTACTGAATCCGATGATATCAAGAAATCCTTCACGTCTTCACTTTTTAGAAAACGGCTCATAACTTTTTATGACGTGGACCAATCCAGAAACGGACAACACGTTTGGAATCCTCTATTTTTTCTGAATCCGATGATATCAAAAAATCCCTCACGTCTTCACTTTTTAGAAAACGGCTCATAACTTTTTATGACGTGGATCATACCCGAAACGGACCACACGTTTAGAATCCTCTAATTTTACTGAATCCGATGATATCAAGAAATCCTTCACGTCTTCACTTTTTAGAAAACGGCTCATAACTTTTTATGACGTGGATAGAACCCGAAACGGACCACACGTTTGGAATCCTCTAATTTTCCCGAATCCGATGATATCAAAAACAGAGGCGAGGAAAGAAAAGGCGACGCTTTGCCAACCGTCTCTCCCCTTTTTTTCTGTCGATTCCCATATGCTTTATCAGTGTTTCTGTCTCAGAAGACATCATTTTGAGAATTTTGAAAAAAGAAAAAGACGTGCATCATTAAGAGAAAATTTCTGATCTTTTGGTCCAAATTTGAAGAAAATCGGTTCAGTAGGAAGGGCGGTAGGATCGGCGACAGACAAACAAGCATACAGCCGTTTGCGGTTGTTAATAGTAAAGATATTTCTTTCAACAATCTTTTAGAAAGTTCATACAAAAAGAACAAAAACAAAAATAAATTGTTTCGATTTGAACCACCGCCCTGCTGATTCTCACCCCCGCCCTCAACCACTGCGCCACCGGTGCACGAAAAGACGCCTCATGGTGAGCGTAGAAAAAAGGGGCGCTCCTCGCAGCTGTACAATGACACATACAATGACAAAATGGTCAGTGTATTCGAAAAAAATGTCAGTGGAGATTCAGGTTTCTCCACAGAATCGTCCTGCTTGAATATTTTTTGATCGGACTTTTTGGTTCCATTAGATCTCGAAAAGTTTAGATCGGTGTCAAAAATTCAGAGCGATTCAGTGAATCCAGTGCTCAGGACAGCGAATGGAAGAAATCCACCGCATGACCAAAAACCACGAAAATCACAAAGTCCGGTTTTCTGATAGTTTTACCAGATAAAATATATTGAATTTTACATGGATCGATAGAGTTTTTTTTTCTACACATTTCTTTTTTTTTTGGATCCTGAAATTTCTGAAAACTGAGCGAGTTACAGCCGGTGAAAGAAATGAGCGGGAATTTCGGGGTACTGTAGTTTTTTCGATTTTTTCGGCAAATCATCGGCCGTAGCGGGCAGGGGGTGTCTTCAATCACAATTCTGACGCAATAAGATGATTCCCCATCTCATTTCACATCTATACACCAAAATTCAAGAAAATCTGTCGGATAGAACTCGAGATATAAGGAGGAAAGTAAAAGAAATCGGAAATTTTCAGAAATTTCAATATGTTCACTTTTCCCTCTGTAAAATTTTTTTGGAAAGAGGTATCAACATAATTTTTTTTTCTCCGCTTAGCCCTGTTTTTTCTCTACGTAGTCATATAAAAATCTTATTTTTAAACCCAAAACTAAGCCCACAACAAAAATCGAAATTCTAAAAAACAATAAAAAACCAAAACTTTTCAAGCCAAAATGAAATGACTTTCACTCTACGGCTCATAGCTCGGCTACAAATGATGGAATCACCACCAAATTTTCCAGGAATGACGGGACGGCGGTTTCCCAATGGCCACAAAAAGAATTAGGTGAAAAGCTCGAAAACGGGCAAAGTTATTAGCCATGCAAAAAGGGGGACAATTTGGTCCCTCTGCGGCAAAAAATTTTGACAGATGCGCCTTTAAAATATTCACCCCTCATACCTAGTGGGGTTAGAAGAAGAGGTGTGCAGAACTTCGTGAAACCTGTCTCTTTTTGGAAATTTGTCAAACATCGCTATCAAAAATTCTCAAGGTAAACTTGTTGATGGATTTTATTTGGTTTACTGTATTATTTCTGGCATTTCACGGAATTAAACAGTATGAATCAATACAATAGGGCAACTCTTTACTGATCATAATTGAGGATAAATTCGAGCCAATCAGATCATTCAACCATCTGGTTTTGAACTTAACTTGAGTTTACACAATCTTCTAACGAGAAATTCTGAGTCGAAAGGGTTGAAGCTAGAGAATTTCTGATTCTAATCAATCACAGTTTCTGGACTTCTAAATTAATTGTGCTTTCGGTAATCTTTCAGTTTAGCTGCCGCAGTAACATTTCTTTATCAAATTTACATTTTACTGCTCGTGTATCTCAATGTAAAAACATTCGAAAGCATTTCTTAAAAGATCGGATAACAACTGGAAATTTGGTTGTTCCATCATACTGAGAGCAGATTAGATTTCGCAACTTCAACATTTTTTAGAAACGGGAAACTCTCGAAAACTTCTGATTTAAAACGGTTACGGTTTCTGGAAACGTGGAGAAATTGAATGGTCTGTATTCCAGTATCGGCCTTACATGTACAATAAAAGCACTTTTAGATTATTTTGAGAGCGGATTCTTGAAGTAATGAATCTGACGCTTGAGTAGGTCCCAATAAAAATAATAGAAAGCAATTAAAAAATGAACGAATAGAAACAAGAAATTTGGTAACTCCACCTCATTTAACAAAATGAAATAATCTTTCATTTAAAGAAACACACAGGGATTTATTGAAACTGTCTCGTGAGGGACCGTTTTTAGTCTTTTGTATCTATATGTTTTTCCTTTCGTCCCAATAAATATATATTTGCAGATTAGCTTTCGCAACTGTAGAAATGTTTGGAAACAGGAAATTCTCGAAAACTCATTAAGTTCTGGTAGAATGAAATGAAATCTCCGATACAACTCGGAATAAAATGAAATTTCTAAATATCCCAAATAAAGTCACTGTAACAGAAAGTGCTTTTATAATCATCCGTTTAACTTCTATCAATTTCCGTATAAAAAACGCACACTCACCTCTCCCTCAAATTGATCGAAAGTCTCACTCCAGGCTCCGTGAACGACATCTTACTGCTCATGTTTTCCATTTTCAGCTTCTTTTTCTTCTTCTCTCTTTCTTTTTCACTGAAAATGAAACTCCGTCCATTCACATATTCATTTGCTACAGTATCCCCTCCAGCGGTCCCTTGGGAGGGTGAGGGGTAAAGTGAATAAGAGGAAAAAGACAAAAGAAAAGGGGAGAAAAGGAGAAGAAGGAGGGGGTGTCAATAGTGAAAAATAAGAATGGCAGATTTGATAACTCGAAGTGACAAGTGCTTCCGGAGAAGAGAATTGATGGAAGAGAAAATGTGTTACAGATCAGGAACAGCGAGAGAAAGTGAGCATTAATATTTCTGTATTATCACGGAACACTTCTTACAACCGTGCCCCACCCAAATCAAAGAAAATTGTGTACGAAATTGAGAGATTCAGAGAAAATGAGACATTTCTCAAGTGCATTTCAGTGGAGCACAGTTGTAAGAACTATGTCGATCTAATCGAAACGTGACTGGGAAAATTTAGATCACAACAATATGTTTCCTTCTGATTTAACACTACGATAACTGCTGAGTGGGTACCGTAAGGTTAGTAACTTCTCTTTAAACCGAATAGTTACCCCTAAATTAAACAAAAGTAATCAAAAACATGAAAAAATTTAATCGTGATAAACATTATTTTATCTCAACCGTTTTTGGCATAAAATTCGAACTTGAATGCAAGTTTTTGTCGAAAATTTAAGATTGTAACAAAATGTAATTGACAAAGCTGATTGTGATAAACTTTTATGATGATTCTGAAATGGGAAGAATCAACACACAAGTTTTTTTCCAAGCATCAAGATAGAATCTTGTTTTTGAACAAATAATCCTGCTTCATATCTTTCTCGTTTCTGACTTGTATGTATCATTCACTTGGTTCCATTGACGCGATTGATTCAATAAACTTTCCGAAAAGTAATTAACTTTTCCCAACCCATTGTTGAGTTTTGTATTTCCCAAATAGTTTAATTGACAGGAATCTTCACTCATCAATATTAACGCAGTTTTGAGTTTACAATAAATTTGCAAAACACAGAGAAGTTACCTTCGACATATTTCCACTTTGACCTCTACTAGCCGACGTCTAACATGGGTACTCTGGACAGTTATGTGATACAGAAAAAAAGTTAAAAATTAAAGTTTTCAGTAGATGACTTTTCAATTTTTACTCATTAATTACCTATTAACAACTGTGACAGGTTTGCTGTATTTCAACAAGTTACTTTTTGAAAATACTAGATTCTCGAGAAAACTGTTTCAAGAAAATGGGAAATATAGAAGTTATTAACATAAATTAATTCAAAGGAATGCTCAATATGTGTGCACAAAGAGGTGTCTATAAATGTATTATTGACAAATCTGACTGTGATGAACTTTTGTAATGATCCAGAAACGGCAAGAATCTACATACAAGTTGTTTCCAAACTTCAAGACTGAATTCAGTTGTTTAAAAAAATCCTGCTTTATATCTTTCTCATCACTCACTTGTATCATTTTATTGGCTATTTCGAGTTTGACGATGTTTTAATTCGATTAACTTTCTGAAAAGTAATTAAGTTAGCTCAACGCATTATTTAATTTTGTGTTTCCCAAATACTTTAATTGACAAGAATTATCATACATCAATTTCCTCCTTATTTGAACTTTTTATCGAAATTTGCAAAAAACAAGAAAGTTCCGGGACTTTGATATATTTTTTACTTGGGCCGGGTGCTTATTAGCCTACACCTCACATAAGCTCTACTTTTGACAGTTACAGAAAAAAACATAAATGAGCATTTTCAATGGATGACTTTTCGAGATTCACTCAACAAATTTCCCATTAGCAACTGTGACCTGTCTGTTTTTCAACAAATTACTTTTTGAAAATACTAGATTCTCAAGAAAACTGCTTCAAGAAAATGTGAAAAGTAGAAGTTATTAACATAAAGTTAATGAATTCATCTCAGGCGAAGCAAGTATCTGAATTCTAATATTTAGAAGCTAATATGTGAAAAGAATCTATTGAAAATGCATAGATTATGCAGTAAAAATACGTAATGCACCATGGAGCTTCATTAGATATCCTTGGTACTTATTATAATGAATTGGAATAGTGAGAAGGTGAGTATCTTACTTGGACTATCAGAAGTATTCTTATGAAGGCTGTGTGAATGTTACAATTGTGGAAACAGGGAAAAACAAAATTCTTGAAACAGAGAGGAAATCTGTTTCAGTTGACAGGGAAGATTACCATTTTTTCTTGTTAGATGTTTCTCGAGCTGTCATTCGACTGAGTTTCGTAACTGGAACGATTATTATTTCAAATTTTCTGTGCAAGGAACACTCGCATTGCGGCCATTTCTTGCGACAGTGTTAAAAAATTGAACGCAATGCTGAAAGGGGAGTGGGCGTAGCCGCCGCGAGGGGGCGGAACGAGCGTTCCTTGCACAAAAAGAATTGAATTCATAATGTAAGCAGGTCAGCGACATTGAGATGATAGTAATTTTATGAAAACAAGAGGAAAACATATCGAAATTGTAAAACAGTAAGATGTTATCTTTACTAATAATCATACTTGTCAAAAATCGGGCCGGCCCGGCTCGGCCCGTCGGCCCGGCCCGGCCCGGCCCGGCCCGGCCCGGGCCGCCACGGGCCGGGCCGGGCCGGGCCGAAATTTCTCTCGGCCCGGCCCGGCCCGGTCGGCCCGGATTCAAAAATGGGTACCCATTTTTACCAATTTTTTTTTGAAATTTTTCGAAAAAAAACAGTAAAAATGCTTAAATTATCATTACATATTCACATTTTGATTCAATTTTAAATGTTTATTCGAAAACTATACTTTTTTCAAAAAATTTCCAAAAAAAATTCAAAAACTCAAAATGTTTTGAAAAAATGTTTCAAAACGGGCCGAGCGGGCCGGGCCGGGCCGGGCCGGGCCGGGCCGGGCCGAGATTTTTCCTGATTTCGGCCCGGCCCGGCCCGGCCCGGCCCGGCCCGTGACAAGTATCTTTACTAATAATATTCAACAGAGTATGTCTGTCGATTTATTTGTTGCATGTCATAACTCCCTCCGTAGTGCACCGATTTTTATGAAACCTACATAGATAGATTGGAAATTTCCCTTAGATTATGCCCGAACTTTTCTTTTTTCAAAAATAACAAATTTGACGTCTTCTGGAGACGATGTCGATTTCAACAGTAGAAATCGTTCAGAAAAGATGTGTCCCGACAGGGTGGTTGAAAGCTCAAAACTACTGACTCGATGTTTCTTGACTGCATTCTCGAGAGCGCCGCGGCCGCGCGTATTTGGTGTAGCGGTCTACGCAGATGACTCTCACCCATGGGGTAGTGAGTTCGTTCCCGCCAGGTCCGAAAAGTTTTTTGGTTTTTTTGTTTTGATAAGAGCATAGACAGTCTATGAAAGTTGTAATTATGGTCGAGATTTTATAAAAAAAAGGGTGGAGTAGCTATCTTTCTGTTGACTCTGTACACACCGCTACAATTCTGTCAGAAGGGATGATTGAGGTCCAACTTTGACGGTGTTTAAAAATTCACAATCCTACAAACACCGAGTCAGAAACTGATAGTAGTTAACAATAAACCTTTCGTCCGAATTTTCATGGGGAAGTCATACGGCATTGTCGCCAATCGTTTAAAAACTCAAAATGTTTTTCTTTGTTTTTTTTAGTTAGTTAGTTTTTATTTGAGATGATGAGCCAAAAACCACTAACACAATCACAATAGAGAAAATAAAAGAAAACGACCAGGAACTTAGTAGGTAGACATGTTAAGAGTGAGATATTTAGGGGAATCAAGAAGTTTTGTTTTCTTTAAGAACTTTGAAAATTTTTGTGAAGCACTCAGGTACGAATGAAAAGGATTGAAATCAAAATAGATTGAATAAGGGGCTTCTTTAACTTTTGAACTTAGAAATATGTGAAATAGTTTTAGTTTCGAAGTATTCTAGAGAAGAGAGGCGGCATCGCCGCCGAACAGTCCAAAATTTAGGAAGCAGAACGTTTTGGATCAAATTAAACTAAAAGAAGATTTCCGTGTATATGAAACAAAATCTTTAAAGAATTTGAGGGAGGGAGGCGGCATCGCCGCTGATAAGTCAAAATCTTTAAAAGAATACTTTAAACGCATCTTTTGAAGATGAGAAAAGGAAATTCTCTTTTGGTAAAAGGATTCTCAATCAGGCAAAGAACACATTCCCTGTATTTAGTACAGTTAATTCTGAGACCCGTGATTTCTGAATGAGGAACTTTGTCGTAGCTCGGTTACCTTCAAAAAAGAAGCAAATTTTAGAATAAGAATCTGTTTAAATATGGCCTTAGTTTGCCATATCTGCCATATTCTGAGGAGGGTGGCGGCATCGCCGCCGATCAATCAAAAGTTGAAACTTTATATTTAGAGGATCGCCTGCCTATTGATGAGAGGGAAAAGAGTAACCAAGTTCCTGTTCTTCTGAAGTTATTTGTCGAAACCTTATCAGAAAAGTAGGAGTGTTTAAATTGTTTTCTCTGGAACGGGTTGCTCAGCTAATAAAAACTACCAACAATCGAAGAAAAGTTATAGGACCAGAAGAAAAAGAGAATTCTGATACCCCGATTGTTTGAACCATGTGAGAAGCGCCGCAGGCGCTGTAACACCTAGAAGGGTGGTGTTGAGAAGGAGGTTCAGTCGCCGTTAGGCGACGTGAACCGACTGGTGCTAATAATATTCAACAGATCCGTGTGTCTGTTTATTTGTTGCATGTCATAACTCCCTTTGTAGTTGACCGATTTTTATGAAACCTACATAGATAGATTGGAAATTTCCCTTAGATGATGCCCGAACTTTTCTTTTTTCAAAAATATCAAATTTGACGTCTTCTGGAGACGAGGTCGATTTCAACAGTAGAAAGCGTTCAGAAAAGGTGTGTCCCGACAGGGTGGTAGAAAGCTCAAAACTACTGACTCGGTGTTTCTTGACTGCATTCTCGAGAGCGACTCGGCCGCGCGTATTTAGTGTAGCGGTCTACGCAGATGACTCTCACCCATGGGGTAGTGAGTTCGTTCCCGCCAGGTTCGAAAAGTTTTTTGGTTTTTTTGACAGTCAGTATATGAAAGTTGTAATTATGGTCGAGATTTTAGAACAAAAGGGTGGAGTAGCTATCTTTCTGTTGACTCTGTACACACCGCTACAATTCTGTCAGAAGGGATGATTGAGGTCCAACTTTGACGGTTTTTAAAAATTCACAATCCTACAAACACCGAGTCAGAAACTGATAGTAGTTAACAATAAACTTTTCGTCCGAATCTTCATGGGGAAGTCATGCGGCATTGTCGCCGATCGTTTAAAACTCAAAATTTTTTTCTTTGTTTTTTTTAGTTAGTTAGTTTTTATTCGAGATGATGGACCAAAAGCCACTAACGCAATCACAATAGAGAAAATAAAAGAAAACGACCAGGAACTTAGTAGGTAGACATGTTAATAGTTTTAGTTTCGAAATATTCCAGAGAAGAGAGGCGGCAACGCCGCCGAACAGTGAAAAACTTAGAAAGCAGGACTTTTTGGATCAAACCAAACTAAAAAAAGATTACCGTGTATATGAAAAAAAATCTTGAAAGAATTTGGGGGAGGGAGGCGGCATCGCTGCGGATAAGTCAAAAACTTCAAAAGAATACTTCAAACGTATGTTTTGAAGATGTGAATAGAAAATTCTCTTTTGGTAAAAGGTTTCGCAGTCAGGCAAAAAAACACATTCCCTGTATTTAGTACAATTAATTCTGAGACTCGGATGTCTCTACCATTAAATAAGCGACTAGGAACATAGAGAATGAGATGACACTACTCAAGAAGTAATGGTGATTTCTGAATAAGGAACTTTGTCGTAGCTCAGTTTCCTTCAAAAAAGGAACAAATTCTAGACTAAGGATTTGTCTAAATAAGGACTTAATTTGCTATATTCAGAAAAGGGAGGCGGCATCGCCGCCGATCAGTCAAAAGTTAAAACCTAATATTTGGAGGATTGCCTGCTTTTGATGAAAGAAAAATAGAGTTACCAAGTTCATGTTCTTCTGAAATAATTTTCCGAAATCTTATCAGAAAAGTAGGGGTGTTTTAATTGTTCTCTGGAACGGGTTGCTCATCTAATAAAAATTACCAACAATCGAAAAAGTTATAGACCAGAAGAATAAGAGAATTCTGAAATCCCGAGTGTTTGAACCATGTGAGAAGCGCCGCAGGCGCTGTAACACTTAGAAGGGTGGTGTTGAGAAGGAGGTTCAGTCGCCGTTAGGCGACGTGAACCGACTGGTTTCCTAATAATAGCTATCAACCAAACACACTCTCCATGAAAGTATCCAAAGCATGAAACAATCTGTTACAATGATCTTCCCTTGATGCAACAGATGGTCGGAAATGCTCCGAAGGAGGGGTGTCCTCTCATTTGAATTGTTATAACTCCTTCCCCCTTTCTTATGAATAGAGATTAGATCTCAACGAGCGGATGTATCAATTCAGAGCGGGAAAACGAAGAGAACAAGTGATTTTGCGGGGAAATGTATCTTTACTAATAACATTCAACAGATCCGTGTGTCTGTTTATTTGTTGCATGTCATAACTCCCTCCGTAGTGGACCGATTTTTATGAAACCTAGATAGATAGATTGGAAATTTCCCTTACATGATGCCCGAACTTTTCTTTTTTCAAAAATATCAAATTTGACGTCTTCTGGAGACGATTCCGATTTTAACAGTAGAAAGCGTGCAAAAAAGGTGTGTCCCGACAGGGTGGTGGAAAACTCAAAACTACTGACTCGGTGTTTCTTGACTGCATTCTCGAAAGCGCCCCGGCCGCGCGTATTTGGTGTAGCGGTCTACGCAGATGACACTCACCCATGGGGTAGTGAGTTCGTCCCCGTCAGGTCGGAAAAGTTTTTTGGTTTTTTGTTTTGATAAGAACATAGACAGCCAGTATACGGAGGTTGTAAATATCTTTGTTATAGTCGAGATTTTAGAACAAAAGGGTGGAGTAGCTATCTTTCTGTTGACTCTGTACACACCGCTACAATTCTGTCATAATGGATGATTGAGTTCCAACTTTAACGGTGTTTAACGGTGTTTAAAAAGTGTTTTTTATGAACTTTGAGAATTTTTTGTGAAGCACTTTCAGGTACGAATGAGGAGGATTGAAATCAAAATAGACTGAATAAGGGGGCTTCTTTAACTGTTGAATTTAGAAATATGTAAGAAATATGTTTCTAGAGAAGAAAAATGGCATTGCCGCCGAACAGTCCAAAGTTTAGGAAGCAGAACTTTTTGGATGGAACCAAACTAAAAAGAAGATTTCCGTGTATATGAAAAAAATATTGAAAGGTTTTGGGGGAGGGAGGCGGCATCGCCGCCGATATGTCAAAAACTTCAAAAGAATACTTTAAACGTATCTTTTGAAGATGTGAATAGGAAATTTTCTTTTGGTAAAAGGCAAAAAAAAAACACATTTCCTGTATTTAGTACAATTAATTCTGAGACTTGGATGTCTCAACCATTAAATAAACGACTAGGAGTATAGAGAATGAAATAACACTACTCAAGAAGAAATGGTGATTTCTGAATAAGGAACTTTGTCGTAGCTCGGTTACCTTCAAAAAAGAAACAAATTCTAGAATAAGGATTTTTCTAAACATGGTCTTAGTTTGCCATACTCAGAGGAGGGAGGCGGCATCGCCGCCGATCAGTCAAAAGTTAAAACTTAATATTTAGAGGATCACCTGCCTTTTGATGAGAGGGAAAATAGAGTTACCAAGTTCCTGTTTTTCTAAAGTAATTTATCGAAATCTTATCGGAAAAGTAGGGGTGTTTTAATTGTTCTCTTTGGAACGGGTTTCTCAGCTAATAAAAACTACCAACAATCGAAGAAAAGTTATAGGACCAGAAGAAAAAGAGAATTCTGATACCCCGACTGTTTGAACGATGTGAGAAGCGCCGCAGGCGCTGTAACACTTCGAAGGGTGGTGTTGAGAAGGAGGTTCAGTCGCCGTTAGGCGACGTGAACCGACTGGTAAAAAAGAGAAGGGAGTGTTGTAAAAACTTAAGGTAATTTTCACAGAGTTGCACAATAAAAAATAAGGATTCTAGAGATATACAGAGACTCGGAGTGATTTCTGTATAATTCGAAGGAGAGATACATCTCAAGTGGAACGGAAAAATAATTGAAATACTGCTTTTCAAGATTTTACTGTTCCAGATTTTCATTAGAAGTTGGTTGGATTTCTGTTAGCTTGCTAGTGATAGGAATTCTGATTTATATAGCTCGTTTTAAAAAATTCTTCAAAAATATGGGAAACATGATTGTATGTAGGTTTCATTAAATGATTCCGTCTGCTTCAGTTATTTAATAACCAATAATTTCATAAGAACAAGAGAAAAGAAAATCAACCTTGTGAAACAGTAAGAGTTAGTTTCAAAATATCCAAAACAGGAAACAATCTGTTTCAATTCTTTTCACTTGGTGTAACTGATGGCCAGAAGTTACCAAAAATGAGTGTCATGTATTTTGAATAGTCATAACTCTCCTCCCCCATTTTATGAATAGAGATTAGATCTCAACGAGCGGATGAATCAATTCAGAGTGGGAAAACGAAGAGAACAAGTGATTTTGCGGGGAAATGTATAAAAAAGAGAAGGGTGTGTTTTAAAAACTTAAGGTAATTTTCACAGAGTTGCACAATAAAAAATAAGGATTCTAGAGATATTCAGAGACTCTTAATGGTTTCTGTATCATTCAAAGAAGGGATATCTCTCAAGTGGAACAGAGAAAATTTTGTAAATCAAAACACTGCTATATAAGGTTCTCTGTTTTCACTGTTCCAGATTTTCATCATGAGTTGGTTGGATTTCCATTGGCTGATATAGCTAGGCATTGTGTTAGAATTTTCGATATATAATTTTTTTCATTAGAGCGCATTTGTAAATTACAAAAATGATAAACTTATTTTTCTCGACTTTTGTTTCAAAAACGCTGATTTTTCCTGAAAACAAATTTTCAGATTTCCAAAATTATCATTTGATAATTTAAAATGAAGCATACAGGATTTCCTTTTAGACGATCGTTTTGGATTTTCGGTAAAAGTGTTTTAACCAAAAAATCTCAAAACGTGCTTCATTTGTCTGAAAAGCGTTCCCACCATAACTTGAGATCCAACATTTTTTAGAGATCACAATAATCACTGTGGCGGGAAGTTTTGCAGGCTACACGCAAAATGCGTCAGTAACCAATTTGGTATGAAGCTTCCAAAACTATTTTCTGAAACAGAAATTCTAACTTTGTATACATCCAGTGAGCTAGCTTGTTGGTTTTTTTTAGTTCCGATCTATATAACCGTTTCAAAAACATATAAAAGAGATTGTGGGTTTTATTAAATGATTCTGTTTTATCTAATCTACCTATAAAGTAACATTCAGGAGCAGACAGTTATTCAACAAAACTTATGGGGTTATTCACGTCTGAAAGAAACGTTTTTTCCCTCGATTCATTTGCCGGAAAAAACGTTTTTTCCGTTTATTCCGGGAAATGAATCGAGGGAAAAAACGTTTCTTCCGGACGTGAATAACCCCATTAAACTAAAGAGTGATGACGGAAATTATTTTTTTCAGGTTTGTTGTTCCATGATCTAGTAATTTTATGAAAACAGGAGAAAAGCAAATCAACATTGCGAAACAGTAAGAGTTAGTTTCAAAATACTCAAGGCATGAAACAATCTGTTCCCATGCTTTTCCCTTGATGCAACAGGTGGTCGGAAGGGACCAAAGGGATGGGAGAGGGGTGTCTTCCATTTTCATAACTCTCCTCCCCCATTTTATGAATAGATATTAAATCTCAATTGGCGGATTTATCAATTCAGAGCATGCGGGGAAAAGAGGAAAATGGGGTAAAATTTGGTGTTTTTGAAGGCTATGAACTAAGGTAACGTTTAGACAAGGAAAATAACGATTTTAGAGGGGATCTGCGTCTCACTGGTTTTTGTGTTATTTGAATAAACAATACCTGTCAATTGGAACAGAAAAAATGTAATAAATCAAAACAATATTTGAGATTGATTTATTGAATTCAAGGTCATTTGTAGCTTGGAATTGCATTTTTATCAGATGGAGTACAAAAAAAGAGAAATATGAAATAGTTTTTCCAAAGAAATGTGTTTTCTTTCGGTTTCACCGAGTTATTTTTATTCATGAAATCAAAAAACATACTAATAAGACGATATTTGATAAACACAGTATATCATTACAATGATTCCGTAAAAATTTCAGTTTTGGATTCTCGCTTTCAAGGTCATATTTAAAAGTTGGCAATTCTGTGTATTCTGTGTAAGCTAGCTTGTTAGTGAATTCCGATCAAATGGGCTCGTTTTTTCGATTCGAGTTGTTCGATATTGACATATCAGTAATTTACACAGAACGGGGCAATTAGAGGTAGGTTCGGACAAAGAATGGTATCTGGACCTTCATCACATTCCACAAGGAAAATAATGTTCTGTAGAACTCATAAAATCGGTAGGCATTTACTCTCTCTACCGTAACGACCGAAAATTGTGTGGGCTCGGCTTGGTTTAAAAGAAATCAAGTTGTTATTGAAACAATGTATGGTTTACTAAAGCGGGAAATGTCAAATATCACAATTTTCTTCTAGTTGCATAACTTTTCACAAGAATCTAACTAGGTATCTGTTTGACTAGCGTCCCCCGCCTGCCGGCGGGCTCCGCTAGGTGGCGCGGTGCCAAGCAAGCTTTGAATTTTTGTTCTACGACCATTTTGAAGCAAGTTATGATATTCACTTCTTAAAAAACGGCTCATAACTTTTTATGACGTGGATCAATCCAGAAACGGACCACACGTTTGGAATCATCTATTTTTCCCGAATCCAATGATATCAAAAAATCCTTCACGTTTTCACATTTTAAAAAACGGCTCATAACTTTTTATGACGTGGATCAATCCAGAAACGGACAACACGTCTGGAATCATCTATATTTCCCGAATCCAATGATATCAAAAAATCCTTCACGTCTTCACATTTTAGAAAACGGCTCATAACTTTTTATGGCGTGGATCAATCCAGAAACGGACCACACGTTTGGAATCATCTATTTTTCCCGAATCCAGTGATATCAAAAAATCCTTCACGTCTTCACATTTTAGAAAACGGCTCATAACTTTTTATGGCGTGGATCAATCCAGAAACGGGCAACACGTTTGGAATCCTCTATTTTTCCCGAATCCAGTGATATCAAAAAATCCTTCACGTCATCACATTTTAGAAAACGGCTCATAACTTTTCACGACGTGGATCAATCCAGAAACGGACCACACGTTTGGAATCCTCTATTGTTTCTGAATCCAATAACATCAAAAAATCCTTCACGTCTTCACATTTTAGAAAACGGCTCATAACTTTTTATGGCGTGGATCAATCCAGAAACGGAAAACACGTTTGGAATCATCTATTTTTCCCGAATCCAATGATATCAAAAAATCCTTCACGTCATCACATTTTAGAAAACGGCTCATAACTTTTCACGACGTGGATCAATCCAGAAACGGAAAACACGTTTGGAATCCTCTATTTTTCCCGAATCTAATAACATCGAAAAATCCTTCACGTCTTCACTTCTTAAAAAACGGCTCATAACTTTTTATGACGTGGATCAATCCAGAAACGGACAACACGTTTGGAATCCTCTATTGTTTCTGAATCCAATAACATCAAAAAATCCTTCACGTCTTCACATTTTAGAAAACGGCTCATAACTTTTTATGACATAGATCAATCCAGAAACGGAAAACACGTTTGGAATCCTCTATTTTTCCCGAATCTAATAACATCGAAAAATCCTTCACGTCTTCACTTCTTAAAAAACGGCTCATAACTTTTTATGACGTGGATCAATCCAGAAACGGACAACACGTTTGGAATCCTCTATTGTTTCTGAATCCAATAACATCAAAAAATCCTTCACGTCTTCACATTTTAGAAAACGGCTCATAACTTTTCACGACGTGGATCAATCCAGAAACGGAAAACACGTTTGGAATCCTCTATTTTTCCCGAATCTAATAACATCGAAAAATCCTTCACGTCTTCACTTCTTAAAAAACGGCTCATAACTTTTTATGACGTGGATCAATCCAGAAACGGACAACACGTTTGGAATCCTCTATTTTTTCTGAATCCGATGATATCAAAAAATCCTTCACGTCGTCACATTTTAGAAAACGGCTCATAACTTTTTATGACATAGATCAATCCAGAAACGGACAACACGTTTGGAATCCTCTATTTTTCCCGAATCTAATAACATCGAAAAATCCTTCACGTCTTCACTTCTTAAAAAACGGCTCATAACTTTTTATGACGTGGATCAATCCAGAAACGGACAACACGTTTGGAATCCTCTATTTTTTCTGAATCTAATAACATCGAAAAATCCTTCACGTCTTCACTTCTTAAAAAACGGCTCATAACTTTTTATGACGTGGATCAATCCAGAAACGGACAACACGTTTGGAATCATCTATTTTTCCCGAATCTAATAACATCGAAAAATCCTTCACGTCTTCACATTTTAGAAAACGGCTCATAACTTTTTATGACGTGGATCAATCCAGAAACGGACAACACGTTTGGAATCCTCTATTTTTCCCGAATCTAATAACATCGAAAAATCCTTCACGTCTTCACATTTTAGAAAACGGCTCATAACTTTTTATGACGTGGATCAATCCAGAAACGGACAACACGTTTGGAATCCTCTATTTTTCCCGAATCTAATAACATCGAAAAATCCTTCACGTCTTCACTTCTTAAAAAACGGCTCATAACTTTTTATGACGTGGATCAATCCAGAAACGGACAACACGTTTGGAATCCTCTATTTTTCCCGAAACCAATGATATCAAAAAATCCTTCACGTCTTCACATTTTAGAAAACGGCTCATAACTTTTCACGACGTGGATCAATCCAGAAACGGACAACACGTTTGGAATCCTCTATTTTTCCCGAATCTAATAACATCGAAAAATCCTTCACGTCTTCACATTTTAGAAAACGGCTCATAACTTTTTATGACGTGGATCAATCCAGAAACGGACAACACGTTTGGAATCCTCTATTTTTCCCGAATCTAATAACATCGAAAAATCCTTCACGTCTTCACATTTTAGAAAACGGCTCATAACTTTTCACGACGTGGATCAATCCAGAAACGGACAACACGTTTGGAATCCTCTATTGTTTCTGAATCCAATAACATCAAAAAATCCTTCACGTCTTCACATTTTAGAAAACGGCTCATAACTTTTTATGGCGTGGATCAATCCAGAAACGGAAAACACGTTTGGAATCATCTATTTTTCCCGAATCCAATGATATCAAAAAATCCTTCACGTCATCACATTTTAGAAAACGGCTCATAACTTTTCACGACGTGGATCAATCCAGAAACGGAAAACACGTTTGGAATCCTCTATTTTTTCTGAATCCGATGATATCAAAAAATCCTTCACGTCGTCACATTTTAGAAAACGGCTCATAACTTTTTATGACGTGGATCAATCCAGAAACGGACAACACGTTTGGAATCCTCTATTTTTCCCGAATCTAATAACATCGAAAAATCCTTCACGTCTTCACTTCTTAAAAAACGGCTCATAACTTTTTATGACGTGGATCAATCCAGAAACGGACAACACGTTTGGAATCCTCTATTTTTTCTGAATCCGATGATATCAAAAAATCCTTCACGTCGTCACATTTTAGAAAACGGCTCATAACTTTTTATGACGTGGATCAATCCAGAAACGGACAACACGTTTGGAATCCTCTATTTTTCCCGAATCTAATAACATCGAAAAATCCTTCACGTCTTCACTTCTTAAAAAACGGCTCATAACTTTTTATGACGTGGATCAATCCAGAAACGGACAACACGTTTGGAATCCTCTATTTTTCCCGAATCTAATAACATCGAAAAATCCTTCACGTCTTCACATTTTTGAAAACGGCTCATAACTTTTTATGACGTGGATCAATCCAGAAACGGACAACACGTTTGGAATCCTCTATTTTTCCCGAATCTAATAACATCGAAAAATCCTTCACGTCTTCACATTTTAGAAAACGGCTCATAACTTTTTATGACGTGGATCAATCCAGAAACGGACAACACGTTTGGAATCCTCTATTTTTCCCGAATCCAATGATATCGAAAAGGGGCGAGGAAAGAAGAGACGACGCTTTGCCAACCGTCTCTCCCCCTTTTTGCTGTCGATTCCCATGTGCTTTATCAGTGTTTGTGTCTGAGAAGACGCTATTTTAAGAATTTCGGAAAAAGAAAAAGACGTGCATTATTAAGAGAAAATTTCTGATATTCTGGTCCAAGTTTGAAGAAAAACGGTTCAGTAGGAAGGGCGGTAGGATCGGCGGCAGACAAACAAACATACAGCCGTTTGCGTTTGTTAATAGTAAAGAAATTTTTTCACAATCTTTTAGAAAGTTCATACAAAAAAAACAAAAACAAAATATAAATCAGTTGGATTCGAACCACCGCCCTGCTGATTCTCACCGTCGCCCTTAACCACTGCGCCACCGACGCATGAAAAGACGGTCTCGTGGTGAGCGTAGAAAAGAGGGGCACTTCTCGCAGCAGTACAATGACACATACAGTGACAAAATGGTCAGTGTATTCGAAAAAAATGTCAGTGGAGATTCAGGTTTCTCCACAGAATCGCCCGGCTTGAATATTTTTTGATCGGACTTTTTGGTTCCATTAGATCTCCAAAAGTTTAGATCGGTGTCAAAAATTCAGAGCGATTCAGTGAATCCTGTTCAAAGGACAGCGAATGGAAAAAATCCACCCCATGACCGAAATCTAAGAAAATCACAAAATCCGGTTTCCTGATAGTTTTACCAGCTAAAAGTATATTGAATTTTACATGGTTCGATAGAGTTTTTTTTTCTACACATTTCTTTTTTTTTGGATCTTGAAATTTCTCAAAACTGAGCGAGTTACAACCGGTGAAAGAAATGAGCGGGAATTTCGGGGTACTGTAGTTTTTTCGATTTTTTCGGCAAATCATCGGCCATAGCGGGCAGGGGGTGTCTTAAATCACAATTCTGACGCAATAATATGATTCCCCGTCTCATTTTGCACCTATATACCAAAATTCAAGAAAATCTGTTTAATAGAACTCGAGATTTAAGAAGGAAAGTAAAAAAAATCAGAAATTTTCAGAAATTTCAATATTTTCACTGTTCTCTCTGTAAAATTTTTTTGAAAAGAGGTATCAAAATAATTCTTTTTTCTCCGCTTAGCCCTGTTTTTTCTCTACGTAGTCATATAAAAATCTTATTTTTACACCTAAAACTAAGCCCACAACAAAAATCAAAAGTCTAAAAAACATTAAAAAACCAAAACTTTTCAAGCCAAAATGAAATGACTTTCATTCTACGGCTCATAGCTCGGCCGCAAATGATGGAATCACCACCAAATTTTCCAGGAATGACGGGACGGCGATTTCCCAATGGCCACAAAAAGAATTTTGTGAAAAGCTCAAAAACGGGCAAAGTTATTAGCGATGCAAAAAGGGGGACAATTTGGTCCCTCTGCGGCAAAATTTATTGGACAATGCGCCTTTAAGATTTGCCACCCTCATACCTAGTGGGGTTAGAAGAAGAGGTGTGCAGAAATTGTTTAGTAAACAGTTTCTACAATAGACTAGCTCTTCACTGAAGTTTTCTACCAAAACCTGATTTACCATTTCGCAATGTTGTTACATATGTGTACCATTTGACTAGTATGTTTCGTTGCAAAGTATTTTCGAAAGACGTTTTCAGAAACAAAAAACTTGAACACAAAAAATTACATAAAGAAAAGTTAATGTTCTTATTAGATTACCGTTATTTTTGATGCCGCAACGAAAACCTTTCAGAGGTATTTATACATAAGCTTCAGATGACAACGATGACTTTGAGGAAGACTCGTTTTCCAGGATCAGGAAAACGATACGCGACATATATATCTATGTAAATAAAATATGGAAAAATGGAGTTCAATAGATTTGGAGTTTCTCATTAACTTTCCTTTTTTTCTTCCGGGGACTTAGTTGTTTTCTTTATTCTCATTTTGAAACTGCTAATACATATTCGTCGGTTGCTGACCGCTCGCTCAAAATTCGGCCCGGGGAAACCATATATGATCGAAGAAACGCTGAATAAACACTCATCTGAAAAAAAGGTGTGGGTCTGGTGGCAGAGTTTCGATATGCGCCGGCTCTCTACCGTACTTTCTCCATAAAAAGTTTTTTTTCAGAAGTACGGTAGAGCAGGGGTAAACACGGCCTCCAGCGGAGGCCCCCTCAAAGTACTGTGCGCAGTGCATTGAAAGGGCCTCCGCTGGAGGCCGTGTGTAAATGAAAAGTTCGCAACCAGACCCACACATGGTCTCCGGGCCGAGCTTCGAACAAGCGGACAGCCATCGGCGAATGGGTAATAACTTTTCATCATTTACACCTCCCACCTAAGACAGTTAACCAAGTCTATGGAATCAAAATTGTGAAAATTTCAATTTTTATCTGTTCTAGCTGTAACAGAAATATTCATTGTTTGAGGAAACTGTTGGTATGCAGAGTAGATTTTTTAGTTATTTAAATCAAATTCTATTCAGATTTAATTCAGTTTTTGATTTGAATTTTTTGAAAGTTAATATGTATAGATAAGATTGAAATCAGTTTACCGCTGGACGCATTGTATCTGTTATGTTGTCTTATTTTTTGGTTCAAAAAATAACTTGCTCTCTTCAGTATTTCATTGTCCTTTGAAACTGCGAAAAAATTCAAAAATTGACCACAAGGCAATCGAGATGCGTACATGATCCACCTCTCCACTTTTTACAGAAATCGGATATTTATTCAGAAATTTATTAATAATTTAAATTGTCCACTTTATAAGAAAAGTGGTAAATTTTTTGTAAATATAAAAATAATCTGAAACTCGAAAAAATTATCTCAAGGAAAAAAGAAAGATTTTATCAATAATTATCAGAGTTCGATGATTCTTCAGATGACAACGATGACTTTGGCGATGAGGACTCTTTGTTCACACATGCAGCAGACTCAGAACTTTCGGATGATTTTTTCTTCTTCAATTGGGACACTAGAACGCTCAGCTCCTCGATTGCTTTGGCCTGGAATACAGAACATAGACACGAAGAATTAGAATAAATTACAAAAAAAATTTTTAGAAACATTGAAAAACTAAAAAACTATACTGTTTTGTGTTCTGCTTTTCAAAAATCGAAACCTAATTAAATCTAATCTTGGATTTTTTGTTCTAGCACTCACTTGCATAATGATATGATTTTTAGCCAGAAGCATTGTTGCAATCTTGCTCAACTTCCTTACAGAACCACCATGAGCATAGGGAATTACATTACGAAGGTCGTCGAGAGCCTCATTCAAATCATGCATTCGGCACCTGGAAAATGATATTTTATTGGAAAACTTATCAGTTAGCTTCGCGAGCTGATCTAAATTATGCTTCCAATGAAACAGTGCAAAGAAAATTACCAGTTAGAAAAAAGGTGTATTTTTTGGAAATTTGTGGAAAATCGTTGTCATAAATTCTCGAGGTAATTTTTCAAGGATTTTATTTGATTTACTGTTTTGATTCAGGTATTTCAGTGAATAAAACAGTAAGAATCAATGCCATGTAGTTCTTCAACAGAATTTGAGTTCTCACAACTTTCAAATGTGAAATTTTTACTAGGGAAGGTCATGGAGTCAGTGTGGAGTTATGGGACGTAACCTATAAAACTGGGAAATTCCAAATGTATATTCTTTTTTTTTTAAAGAAAAAGTTTTCAAATCACATTTAAAAAAAAAATGTTGTAAAATCCATTTGCAAGCCATAACGAAATGTTTACAATAGTTTGGAAACAGAAAATTCTCGAAAACTCATTTAACTCTGCTAGAATGTAATGGAGTTTTTATTTCAAAACAAAGTTATACCTCTGTATGAATAAGAAAAAATTTTTAAATAATACAAATAAAATAACTGTAACAGAAAGTTCCCTTCAAATCATTCGTTTTCCTTTGCTCACTTCCATAATTTTATCATATCGCATAAAACCAAATCAAAAATATAAAATGTTCACTCACCTCTCCCTCAAATTAATCGAAAGTCTCACTCCAGGCTCCGTGTACGATATCTTACTGCTAATGTTCTCCATTTTCAGCGTCTCCCTCTTTCTTTTTCTCTCTGAAACAAAACTCCGACCATTCACATATTACAGTACCCCCCTCCACAGATCCCTTGGGAGAGTGGAGGGTAAAGTGAATAAGAGGAATAAGACAAAAGAAACAAGGGGAGAAAAGGAGAAGAGGACGGGGTGTCAATAGTGAAAAATGAGAATGGCAGATTTGATAATACGAAGTGACAAGTGCTCTCGGGGCGAATTGAGAAAAGAGAAAATGTGCTATAGATCATGAGCAGCGGGAGAAAGTGAACATTAATTTTACTGGATAAGCACGTTTTCTGTATTAGATGAACTTCTGTGATAATACTGAAACGGCAATAATCTACATACAAATTGTTTCCAAACTTCAAGACAGATTCTGGTTTTTAAAATTCGTGCTCCATATTATTCTCATGACTCACTTGTTCCTGGTTCCTGTTAGCTTGTCAATAAACTTTCTGAAAAATAATTCACTTTGCTCAACGCATTATTGGATTGTGTTTCCCAAATAGCTTAATTGACAATAATTATCATTCATCAGTTTGTTTTTTTTAATTGTCATCAAAATTTGCAAAACACAAGGAAGTTTCACGCTGATCTGGGCAGCACTAGCCCTCACATAACATGGATACTCTTGACACTTTTGTGATACACATACTGGTCAACCGGGCCGAAACGGGCCGACACGGGCCGGGTTGACAAGTATGGTGATACAGAAAAAAGCATAAATTAAAATTTTCAGTGGATGACTTTTCAAGATTCATTCAAAAAAAATTCTCATTAGCAACTATGATCAGTTTCTAGTATTTCAACAAATTACTTTTTGAAAATACTAGATTCTCAAGAAAACTGCTTCAAGAACAAGTGAAAAGTAGAATTGATTAACATAAAGTTAATGATGTCGTTTTATGGACCTATTCACAAGGTAGCAAAAAAAGCAAAAAACTATTTTTTGCTAGTAGTAAAAAATAGGGTTTTGCTTTTTTTGCTATCTTGTGAATAGGTCGAGAATAGGTCCATTAGGCGAAGCAAGTATCTGAACTCTAATACATATGTAGAAGCTAATATCTGAGAGGAATCTATTGAAAATGCATTGATTATGCAATAGAAATAAGTAAAACACCCTGGAGCATCATTAGATATCCTTGGAACTTGTTATAATGAATAGGAATAGTAAGAAGGTGAGTATCTTATTTGGAGGATCAGAATTATTCCTATGAAGGCTGTGTGAATGTTACAATTGTGTAAACAGGGGAAAACAAAGTTCTTGAAACAGTGAGAAAATCTGTTTTAGTTGACAGGGAAGATTACTTTGTCCATGTTAGATGTTTCTCGAACTGTCATTCGACTCAATTTCGTAACTGGAATTATTATGATTACAATTTTCTGTGCGAGGAACGATCGCCACGCCTATTTCTTGCAACTGTGTTAAAAAATTGAACGCAGTGCTGGAAGGGGAGTGGGCGTGGCCGCCGCGAGGGGGTGGGGTGAGCGTTCCTTGCACAAAAAAATTGAATTCATAATATAAGCAGGCCAGCGACATTGAGATGTTAGTAATTTTATGAAAACAGGAGAAAAATATTTCGAAATTGTAAAACAGTAAGACCTTATTTCCTAATGATATATATGTATCATCAAAACACACTCTCCATGAAAGTATTCAAGGAAACAATGTTCCTATGCTCTTCCCTTGATGCAACAGATGGTCGGAAATGCTTCAAAGGAGGATTCCTTCCATTTGAATTGTCATAACTCTTTCCCATTAATATGAATAGAGATTAGATCTCAATTGGCGGATGTATCAATTCAGAGCATGCGGGAAAACGAGAGGAAAACGGGTGATTATGCGGGGAAATATATAAAAAGAAAAGTGAGTGTTGTAAAACGTGCGATTTAAAGCAATTTTCACAGAGTTGGATAATAAATGAAGGGATCTAGAGACTATCGAAGCTGTGTTATTCAAAGAAGAGATATCGCTCGAGTGGAACAGAAAAAAAAACCCTGATAAATCAATATATTGCTATTCAAATTCTGTTTGCACGGTTTCAGACTTTCATTATAAGTTGGTTGGATTTACACCGCCCAATATGAACAGAAAAGGACATCACTTCAATTATCATAATCAAAGCGTATTAGTGGTATGTCTTTTTCCCTATAAAGCTTTGGAAATTCTCCATTTTTTGGTGGCGAAACGTCTTGTGGCGAAACCTCCCGGAGTCAAATTTTTCATCCGTTTTCTCATTTGAGCGCATTTGCAAATCACAAAAATGAATTGTTTGAGTTTTGCTCCGAAAACGCTGGTTTTCCCTGAAAATATGTACATTCTTAGCCACACCGGCATTTTTAGACTATCAAAATTAACAAATAATAACTCAAAATGAAGCATACAGGACTTCCTATCAGATGCTCGTTTTGGATTTTCGGTAAAAGTTTTTTTTTCAAACCAAAAAAGCTCAAAAAGTGCTTCATGAGTCAAAAAATGAGTCAAATTACCACCAAAATTAATTAATTAAATTACTGTATGATAACAAGGAACAAGCAAATCAATATTGCGAAACAGTAAAATTTAGTTTCAAAATATCAAAAACAGGAAACAATCTGTTCCAATGATCTTCCTTTGATGCAACAGATGGTCGGAAGTGACCAAAAGAACCGGGGGTGTCTTCCATTTTCATAACTTTCCTCCCCCTTTTTATGAATAGAGATTAGATCTCAATTGGCGGATGTATCAATTCAGAGCATGCGGGGAAAAGAGGAAAATGGGGTAAAATGCGGTGTTTTTGAAGAGGGTATGAATTAAGGTAACGTTTACTGATTTAGACAAGGAAAATAACGATTTTAGAGATTTTTGGGATCTGTGTCTCAGTGGTTTTTGTGTTATTTAAATAAACAATACCCGTCTATTGGAACAGAAAAAATGTAATAAATCAAAATAATATTTGAGATTTCCATTTATGAACTTTTAGGTCGTTAGTTGCATGCAATTGTATTAGTTTAATGAGTTTATCAGACGGAGTAACAAAAAAGCGAAATATGAAATAGTTTTTTTTCGAAAATGATTCATTGTCTTTCCGGTTTCACCGAGTTATTTTCCTTCATAAAATCTAAAAACATACTAATACATAGGACGATATTTGATAAGCACATTATATCTTTACACTGATTCCGTTAAAATTTCAATTTTAAAACTCCACTTTTGAAATCTTTTTTTTTACAATAGAAATTTCAATTCTGTATATTCTGTGTAAAGTTGTTTGTTAGTGATCAAAATTCCGATCAAATTTCAAGTGGAGTCACAGAAAAAGCTAGTACTCCGAGAAAACTGTTTCAAAAATAAATGAAAATGTTTTCAAGTTTCGGGTTCGAAATTGCGAAGAGACGATAATCAAACTGAGCGTGAAAGCAAATGAAGTAGGATTTTAAAGTAGAAACGAAAGAGTTAAAACCAATTGGTCAAAACTGAAAACAGACCATATTCTCAAAATATTCAAAGCAGAAATCAATCCGTTCCAATACAACAGCTGGTCGGAAATGTAATAATTGTGGAAACAGCTTGAAACAGAGAGAAAAACTGATTAAAGGCGTATTGTGGTCTGTTGTGATATTTTCATATCATAATGTATGAGTTCCGGTGAGTTCATTTTCATAATTCAAGAATTTTTAAATTCGGTCCACAGCCCGCTGAGAGCGAGCGCCGGAAAGTTTGGTCATTGAGAAGGCCGAAGAAAATTGGTGGCCGTGGCCTAGAAATTCGACTTGAAATTCGTTGATTTTTCAAATTTTGACGGTATTTTAGAATATTTTTGTTGTATTTCTTTAAGAATTTCGACAGACAAAAGCAAATATTAATAGAAAAACACTAAAAACCATCGAAAATAACGACAGAAATAACAGAATACTGAAAAAAACCGGCGGAAAGTTTGGTCAGCGAGAATGTTCTAGAAATTTCATTTCGTTAAAGTCGTTTTTTCAGTATTCTACTACATCAACGAATTTCGAGTAGAATTTCTAGGCCACGGCCACCAATTTTCTTCGGCCTTCTCAATGACCAAACTTTCCGGCGCTCGCTCTCAGCGGGTTGTGGACCGAATTTAAAAATTCTTGAAGTATGAAAATGAACTCACCGGAACTCATATATTATGATATGAAAACATCACAACAGACCACAATACGCCTTTAAGTTGACAAGGGAGATTACTGTTTTTCCTTGTTAGATGATTCTCAAGCTGTCAATCGTTTGTAATTGCAGCTATAAACAACTCGAAATAAACTTTATCTACGATTTTAACATTATAAGAAAGGCGAAAAACATATCAAAATTGGAAAACAGTGGAAGTGAATTTGAAGGACACACAAGAGAACGCTTTATGAAAACAAAAGAAAAGCAAATCAACATTGTGAAACAGTAAGATCGAAAGTGTGAAACAATATGTTCCAATGTACTTCCCCAGATGCAACAGCTAGTCGGAAATGCTTCAAAGAACTCTTTACTCATTTTCATGAATAGAGATTAGATCTTAACGACCGGGTGTATCAATTTAAGAAATGCGGAAAAATAAAGAGGGTGAGGGGAAAATAGTGCGATAAAATTGGCAACCACGAAAAAAGTTGACTTGTTAAGATCACCGCTACACAATCTAGTGATATTTGTTTACAATATTTTTAAATTGATTTCTCAATAGATGGAATCATACTTGTCACGGGCCGGGCCGGGTCCGCTAAAAAATCTTCCGGCCCAGCCCGCTCGGCCCGTCAAAATATTGAATTTTTTTTCTGTCGTTTTCCCATTGTTTGGTCGTTTACTACTTTATGGCAAACATATTATTGATTAGAAATTATAAAAAGACAACAAGTGAAAACGGATTTTTAAAGATTAAAATAAACGTTTTGATCAATTTTCTATGGTTAAAATTGAGATTTTCAACATTTTTCTGCATTTTTCAGATATTTTTAAATTTAATCTTTAAAGAAATTGTGCGCGGTAATTAAAAAATTAGTTTCCAAGACTTTCAATTCTATTTTTCAAAAATAATTTTTTGCTCCGGGCCCTGAAATTTTCAGCAGGCCCGGGCCGGCCCGTGATTTGACAAGTATGGATGGAATGGATTGAAGAGAAGTATAATCTGAAGGAGAACCTTTTAAACTATACAACGGGACGATCTGATGACCTGAAGCTTCAGATATTCTAAAAACTTAACCATTAGATTTTTTTTTTTTTATAACAAAATATTTCAGTTGGAGAATGTTATTAATTGTTGTTTGTAGAAAAGTCTACACGAGAATTGAATATGTGTGAAGCGCTGACTATTGTGATCATCACGGAACAGATAACATTTCAGTTATTTGAAAATTTGAAACTAGAATATTCCTCCTTTTTCAATGTTTTATTCAGATTCAATTATTCTATAGAATAGAAGAGGCGAACACTGCCACTTATTGTTCATATTTCCTTTTTACAAGCGGTTAGAACAGTAACAAAGCTAAGCTTAAGTACTTCAAGTCAAACCTATTTTTGAAAATATTTGCCAATGCTAAAAAAAAGGAAACCAAGTTTCAGAAACAGTTTCAATCAAGATTAACAAGGTGTGGAGAAGGCAAATAAGAGCGGTCGGAGACTATTGCCTAATCCGTTATTATCACGCAATCTAATATGAATAATGGCTATTTTTGTGTAAGATAAGCAATGCAACCGGAAATAACAGTACACATGTATACAATGACCCATTTATTACGCTCTCTATCGCGGAATCCCTTGATAAAGCACCAGAAAAAGGTAAAATAAGATGAAAATGATAAAGTTGACGGTATGACGAGCAGGTGACTGCGAGGAGTGCGTGCGGGTGTTGTCATTGATGGCGAAGGGTAAAAAGAGTGACAATGCACCCAAAAAACCTTCGGAAAAGATGGAAATCCATTCAATGCACTCACAACAAAATACGCGCGCTCCTCCTTGCACCCGTTCGCATATACGAAACTATTCGCAACTGAATGAGTGGGTGTGGGAATCTCTCAGTGAGAGAGTGGAGGATTAGAGAAGTGCAGGGGAGCGCGTTTGCATATTTACTTTGCGAGGGTATTTGAATTGTAATTAATTGTTAATCAATATAAAATAAGCCTGATAACAGGAAATAAAGGAGAATAATAACAAGGTGAGTAGAACAGAGAGTAACGAAGGTTCTGAAGGTCCTAGTTTTGTGGGCAAAACCTTAGGGGGCCTTCAGATGACCTTCAAGTTGGCAACTGAGAACATTCTCTGGTAAAGTTGACAACACTCCCGGGGGGGAGGGGGCGACGGATTCTTAGCTTCTGCGCTAGCGTCAGTGATATGCACGTAGCTGATGGGCATGCTCTTGGCTTTGCGAGAGAGGTATTCTCTGACGCGTCCCGTCGGCAACTCGGCAAAATCATCTTCTGCAGCCTCAGCTGGTATGATCCTTTGAGGATCTTGATAGATACTCTCGTCTTCTACTCCATTCCCGAGGAGTTCGAAGTCCTCGTAGTCTGGCTCACCAGGTTCTCCGATACTTTCAAGTTTATCGGTTATTGGGTTCAGTGGTAGATTTGATTCTGGTAAGTTGTACTCAGCTTCAGCAATATTTGGCAAGTCATTTGTAGGGAATAGCTCAGGGGCGTATCTCATGTTGGGATCTTCGAGAATTGCGGGTGTTGGCAACTCAAATGAGTTGTTGTCCTCTGCTTGATCAGCTTGCTTAACCGCCTGTGTAGATGGGTGGTTCAGTGGATGTAGTTCAAGCGGAATCAGCTGACAGACTGCACGTGAGTACAACTTGCCTTTCACCTTGACAATCGCCGAGCGAATTTGTCCATCTCTTACAGATCTTTCGACTTTAGTGATAATGCCTAGTGGCCATTTATGCCTTTTAACCAACTTGGTAACAACGATGACCACCTGACCCACTTCAGGTTTGATGAGCGAACAACGCTTCTTTTTGTGCATGTTTTCTCTCAGATGGAGCAAGTATCCTGTCGACCATAATTTCCACATTCGTTCCGTAGCTGCTTCCATCTTATCTAGATGTGCTCGAACTGTTGCCTCAGTACTTCTTGGAAGTACATTTGGGTCTTCAGATTCGGCTGGAATTTCAGTTAGGACTCCTGGGTTTATGAAATCGAAGGGTCTCAGTGCGACCATGTCTCCTGGAGATCTGGCGTGTGGGATCAGAGGGCGGTTGTTGACCATTGATTGAGCTCTTGACACGACATATTGAAGCGAATAGTAGTCATAAATTCGTGCCCCGCACTCTTTGGTGATCTGGGTTTTCACGAGTTTTACCACTCTTTCGTAGATACCTCCTTGCCATGGAGCGAGAGGTGTGATGAACTTGAAGTTGATCAATTCTCTGGCGAGGTACTCGACAAGTGATTGACTATAATCTGCATTCTTAATGTCTTTGTTGATGATCTCACCGCTCAACTTAAACGTGGATGCGTTGTCCGAATAGATACTCTGTGGCACTCCGACTTCTCCGAAGATCATTTTGAGTGTTTGGATGTATCTGAAGGCTGTTCCATCTGGAACAACTTTGAGGACTGCTCCGCGGGTGTTGAGACAAGTGTAGATGAGGACGTACGCTTTCTTGGCTGATCTGCCATCGTCTCCTCGGTACATGATTGGTCCTAGGTAGTCTAGTGCTACATTTGAGAACGGTTTAGATGGAGTAGTACGGCATTTAGGGAGATTTTTAGTGTATGGATAGTCGAAAGGGAAATTGTTCACTTTCTGACACTCGACACATTCTCTGATGATATTTTTTAGTATGCCTCCAAGTTTGGGAATCCAATACTTGGTCCGGATTGCGGATACTGTATACGTCTCTGGTAGATGACCATTTATTTCATGTGTCTCGCGAGCGATTAGCTGAGCAAGCGGATGTCGATTGTGGATGAAGATTGGCTCGCTGGCTTCCTGTGGAAGTACTGGAGATTCAATTCTTCTGTGCACTCGACGTATTCCTTGTGTGTCAATGTTGAACTCAATGTCGGTTGGGTATTTGTAGTCAAGAGCTTCACAGTCCTTGTAATGCTCGGTGATAATGAGCAATCGAGCTACCTTTGCTCTGTGGAGCGGGCAGTCCGATTTGGTGAACTCTTTCATCACTTGACTTTCCCATGACTTGTTTTTGAGCGAAATGCTGAATGAGCACAGAATCTGTACGACTATTCTAGTCAATTTGGTTAGAGATTTTGTTGCGTAGAACGGAATGAACGATCCTTTCCGAGTGACTCTGATGTCAGTAGTCATCACTGTATTGGATGGAGTCTGAGCTTCTTTGTTGGCCGCGGGTGTTGTCACTTTCTTTTTTCTTTCCATAAGCGGCTTTCTTGCCTTTTTGGTCTCTGGATCAATGATCTCTGAGTAGACCAATTCTCTGAATTCAGCTGGGCAAGTGACTTTCCCTTGGATCATACATGGCCAATCTCCCGGATCCTGTTTGAGGAAATCCGGGCCTTCGAACCACATCTTGCTGTTCTGGAGTTCAGTGGTGCTCATTCCCCTTGTGGCAAAGTCAGCCGGGTTCTCCTTGGTTGGACAATGATGAATTGTGGTATCAATGCCACATTCCTTCATCTGGTTCCGATTCTCTTGGATAGTTTTTATCCGATTTCCGACCCATGGGCGGGTGTTCTTTTCTGAGAGAATCCAATAGAGAGCACAAGCACTGTCGGTGAACAGCTTGATGGACGCGATGTTTACACGGAGCTCTGCGATAATTGCACAGGCTAGATTGGACGCACATTGAATGCCAAGAAGCTCAAGTTTCGGAATTGTCCAATTCTCGTTCTTTGACGGTCTGATTTTGTTCTTACTGGCGAGTAATGTCACAATTGGTGGTCTCCATCCACGATGCTGTAGGCGTAACAGACTGAAGCGTAGTTGTCATGCGAGGCGTCACTAAACGTAGGCAGGTGTTTTTAGAATGTCCCTATTCTGTCGTAAGCTGTCTAGGTACGCTAATCGCTCTGTCTACGTAGTAGTTACATGGAGCTCTACATTCATGGAGTAGCTCTTTTGGAGTTGACTCCTTCCAATTCATGCCATCATTCCAGATACGTTGCAATAACCGATTGAAGGTACTAGGCGTGGTGTCACTAGACCTAACGGGTCGAACGTCTCCGCCATTTTGGACGCAACATCTCTTTTAGGTGGATGATCAATATTCAGCTGGGCTATTTTTACGGATTGTGTATCCTCAATCGAATTCCACGTATATCCTAGCAGCTTGATAGTGGACTGTTGAGCTCTATCTGCTGGTGATAGTGACTGCATGGTCTCCGGATGATTTACAATATATTCTCTCAAGTTCATTCCCATTTTTTGGAAAATTCCTTTCGAGTCTTTGATTATTGCGGAGATTGCTGATTCGTCATTCACTCAGAATAGGCAGTTGTCAACGTTAATGTTGTCCTTGATCTCTTTATTGAGATCGTGCGGATTGTTGTTCAGATGATGGGTGATATATGCTGCCAGTTGGAAGGGGCTGTTAGCGACTCCGAATGGAATACGTGTGAATCGATATACTTGGATATTGTCGGCTGTTGCGGGTGCTGTTACGTCTTTCAGCCAAAGAAACATTGTCACATTACGGAATTCATGTTGAAGTCTGGCTTGATGGAATGCCTTTTCGATATCCGCTACCACGATGATTGGTGGAAACCTTACTCTGACTAGAATTCCGAATATAGCAGTAATCATGTTAGTCCCGGCGTATAAGCATTCGTTCAATGAGAGTTCGCCGGCAGCGTGGCTGGAGGCGTCCAAGACAATGCGTAGCTTGGTTGTCATTGAATCTTCTTTTACTACGCAACGATGCGGGATGTTGTACTTTGGACCTTTGACTTTCAGCATCTCCGGTGTAACCTTCTCAATATAGCCAGCGATTTCTTGATCGATGATAATCTTCGCGTACTTTTCGAGAAGATCTTTGCCTCTCTTCAAAGTCACAAGAAGACTTACTAATCTTTTGAACGCTACTGCATAATTGTCAGCTAGACGTACTTGGTTGCCATTGTAGGGAAGTGCTACTTCCAGTTGTCCGTCTTTGTTGAATTTGACGGTTTTGTTGAATTCAACAAGTAGATCGATAGTGGTTTTCTTGAGATCATCGGATACAGTTATGTTCTCGATTCCCAGATTCTCAACTCTGTACATTTGGGCAACAAGATACGTTAGCTTTGTCATGGCGTCTTCAGGTTCACAGCTGTTCAGAATAGTGTTGGCCATGTTGATTGTTGATTGATACTCGTCAGATTGTAGCGAATGGTGTCCAGGTGACCATAGGTCTAGCCTCGGCACAGGGTGGATCAAAATTCCGAGTTGAGTTTGCTGCAGTGCTCTTCCGGATGGAAGAATGTGTTTGCGGTATTGTTGTTGAGCTGAGATCCAGGATAACAGGTCGTTTCCCAGAATCATGTCAATTTTTCGACCGTTGTATTATGCACTGGTTCTGACTCGTTGAGTATCAATTCTATGGCTTGTATATACTGTGAATCTTCTGAAGAACACTTTGGAGCAGCGAACTTCGTATTTGGGAGTATTGGGGTACCTACGATCATAGAAGAAGGTAGATTTTCGGTACCATGTAGGGATACTTGTAAGGCATAAATCTTCGTTCTGGCCAATGGTGGAACAGAGTCCTTAAACTGTAAGTTGTGTTTGTTTCAAGATTAGGATTGACTGCGCTTTGGATGTGGCCTCAAGAATGAGGGATAACGATGCGCCCGAACCCGCCAGAGCCAGCAGATGTTGTCCATCTGAGGCCGCTAGACATGGAAACGTTAGGTGGCTGTGGTCGCTATCAGCAATCGATGTAGTCACCTAATGCGGTGGATATCTTGCCAAATATTTGGTAAACAGCAACGTGTCCAATTCATTGGGATCTTTGCCCTCTGACCAGTCGACAGAAACGAGATTTTACGATACGTGATAGTAGTTGGACCAGCAACAAGGCACTTGGTTGTTGGGATTTTGAAGGGAATTGCTGTACTCTCACCACGGTGTGTGGAAACGTCCGATGAATCAATTTCAGATTAACGCCTTTAGTTCCTGGGGCATAGTAGCCTTCCAGTTTGGCGTTGGTGGCAGGATCTGTGTATTCATGCGGATGTTGTGATGCAGCGTAAACTGAATCCCTTCTCTCGGCGTTTGCGCTCTTGTAGCTTGGTTGTCCTGCGGATGCTGTCCGACTCTGATTGGAATTCGTATAGTGTACCGCAGCGTATGACTCTGGCAGTTCATTCATTGGAGGCTGTTTCATCTGGCTAGTGAATGTATGCTCGATAGTCGTGACTTCCATTTCACTGCTGATGAGATCGAGGATTTGATCGTGAGTGATGTTGTCCTCTCCGATCTCCACCGTATATCTAGCTAGACTTTTCTTGAAGTCTGCTGGAAGTTTTGCTCCAATGGCTCCGCTGACCATGTGATCGGTTGCTGGAACGCCTTTGTCTTTTAGCTGTTGAAGAATTCCGGCTATTTTCACGACGTCCAAACGCATTGCTTCTGGGTCTGTTTGATGAAACGGCATTTTTTGCAGCTTCGAAATGAGGCTGTGTCTATTGTTTACCTTTCCATAGACCTTCTTCACTGAGCAGAATGTTGTCATGATAGCGTTGTGTGAGTCTTTAGCAAGCGAGATGCAGTTCTTTGCTGGACCAGTAATATCATTCAGAAGAATGGCATACTTCGCCTCCGCGTTGATGTTTTTTGTTCGATAAAAACGAACTTTGAGTATACATGTTCGAAGAAGTCCAAATCTGTTGTACCATCAAATTTCGGCAAGTATTTCAGCATAAATTCCGCTGGTACCCCAGGTTTTTGAGGTCTTGCAGCTGAGAACTCAGTGGTTTTGGGTTTAGGAGCTTCCTTTTTGCGATTTCTTGTATTTTGGGGACGTGGCGCATGCGCTTCTTGTGGGCAATCAGTTTCATCGCCAGAATCTGCGGATGCTTGTCCTCGTTCATATCTGCTCGCATAGTCAGACTCGGAACCCTCTGAGTTCTGTTGCAGTTGTCTCTTGCTTCTTTTTGAGATGATAGATTCGGCTCTTTCTTGGAGACGGGCATCCATTCGCTGCTCCAGTTCATGAATCATGCTGGTATTATGATGCACGATCTGCTTTTGATTCTCAGCAACCGAATGTATCGCTTGCATGATATCTTGCATGTTTGGAGTATTATTTGCGATTGGTGTCTCGTTATGTTGTGGCACAACTAGAGGGCTTCTGAAGGGTACTGGTGCGCTCAAGATTGGCGTTTCAATGTGTTTTTCAACATTAGTAATGACTGAGGCTCGTGTGCCCGCAGACGTCGAAACCATTTGCATCGTGGCTTGGGCTCTTGTTGCCATAGTGGCTGGAGCCGTGGCTACATTCTTATTCGGAGTCGACGCTGCTATTGGCGATGGTTGAGCAGTGATATGTTGTGGTCTAGCTGCGTGGAGAGCAAGCGCCTGATTCGGCATTGGTGAATGTTCAACATGTGGTTGAGCCAATGTCATAATATCTTGCGGCTGTTGTGCAAGCTCATTCTGCAGAGAGTAGACACGATCAATGTTTTCAGTCTCTTGAGCAGTTCTCCTTCTGACGTCCTCGTCGTGGGCTCGACGATGTTTGTCTGCATTGATCCTTAGGATACGGTTCTCTTCTTGGAGTCTCAAGTTCATGAACTTGTGACCGGTGGCTAGCTGGTCGAAAGCTTCGTAGTCGTAGTCCATTTGAGAGATGTTTTGTGCTGCGGATGATGTGATGGTCCGGAGCTAGATTGAGACTCAGTGCGGATAGCGGATGGTTGTTCTACAGCTGTAGACTGCATGTTGTTCTGGCGGACGTTGTCCGAAATGCCGCTACCGACTTCGTTAGCTTCTACCAACCTGTCATCTTCCTGGGCACCCGTTCCATAAGGATCGAATTCAGTTGGGCGACGACCACAAGATGCCAGGACATACTCTAAACTGTTGGCGCCGTTGTTGAGGTCAAGTAAGACTTCGTTGGCACCACTGTCATGGAGAGCGTCCGTGAGTTCCTTGAGGAATGCGTCTTTATCCTTCGATGCTTGCATCTCAGATTTATTGTTTTATCTCTCTGTAAAGTCGCTAAGCTCATTGATCTTTTGGATGGCCGTCTTCATATTGAAGGCTAGTTTATCCGTGAGTTCGAGCATTTCGGCGTCAATACTTTTGAGATTTTTGTTTTCGGGAACAGCGAAGAACCACGTCGCCGCTGAAGCTTCAATGAGCTCCTTGGCTTCGTTGATGTCCCTCGTGGTAACAATTCTTGGAAGGACCTACAAACGACTGCATAAACGCCGTCGGTTGAGATCGAGATCTTGAGCGGTTGTTGGCTCGTGTATGTGGCACTTCGAATGCCGAAAAAGCGGAGAGCTCTTTGCGGCTTCTTGGCAGCGAATTTGAAGAGCGGCTAATACGGCCAGACATGCTGATGGGGCGCGATTGTCGGTGACGATGTAAATCCAGTTAACTGCAAACGGGTCGTTGTATATCTCGAAGTTGCTTACGCAACCATCTGCGGTAGAATCTGGAGCCATGAGATGATGAATAGCTAGGATCTTGTGATAACCAGCTCCTCATATGAACACATTTGTGTTGAATGATGTTTGTATGTGTTGATGTTATGAAGTATTTCCAGACAGCGGTGAAACTGTTGGATGTTTGCATATTGCACAAGCAGTGCAACATACTGAATGACTGGGGTGGGATTGAGACTCTTCAGTAACCGAGAGCTGCGCAACTCTTGGTGGAAAGTCACCGCGCACCCGTCCAATTCCAGTAAAATGTCGGAATCATCTGGGCAACATAGCTTCATAGGACCCGCCCATTCCGGCTCCGACAGACTGTCGAAGCGTCGAGCACTGGAACCGTAGGTTCGCAAATGCTAGGGTGCCTACTTATAGTGGCTTCCTCAGTTCCCTTTCGGAGACTGAAACTGAAGAGCAGCTCCTGCAATCACCGGATTCAGCGCGACCACAGGTCCGCAATATATGCTCCTCATGCAGTAGCTGATCAGAGTAAACCTTTATGTCGGTGTCCGATACATAAATGCATCTTCCGCCTAATTTCAGGTAATATGTTACAACTCGGTCCAGTTAGGCATATTGATTCCATTAGAAATAAGTTTAGCAGTCGGCGCTATGGCGCGAAGTTATGTCTATATTAGATCTTTTGTATGTTACGCGAACTAGATCAGTGGTCTTATCGTGTTAGTGTCACGGTCACCCTGTCTATGTTTCACGTACAATATTGTAACTTTTTTGCTGCTTTTGCTTATAACTAACTTCGTCGATATCAATCAATACAGATTTGCTGCAAGAACAAGATAAAAACAGCCGACCAGACGGTGTCTTGTCTGTGTTATATCTCTTTGTAGTGCGATATTTCTTTGTGAATTCGTTGTTCAAATTCCTCGGGTACCAGCCAAGGATTTTGATGTTCGAAATCTCGCTACCAACGTCATTACTCATATAGGCCTCTGCGTATCAGCTGATCAGACTGATACAGACAACCTTCTTTCCGCTACAATCTGTAACTGCCACTTATAGACCTTATTCAGTCAACAAAGTCACGTGCATTGGCTTAATGAGTATTCTGTTGGGTCCTCAGGAGCTGGTGACTCCTTCGGATACTACAATGTCCTGGATACTACTCAGCTTTGACTACCGTCAGCGCTATAGTTTATGTATTCTAGTAACATCTCTATATTTCAATTATAGCCGAAGCTATAACCTAACTTTCGGAATAACAATCCCAAGTGGGCGAAGTTTCCCTGAACCTAGCCGAAGCTTATGGTCACGTGGGGGATACCTCTATTGAAGTTGGTGAGTTCAATGCAAATTGCACCTTACTCGAGATGTTTGACTTCCGGCTCTAAAATGAATTTCACTTCATATGAACCGTCCGTCTGTGTTGCTACTGACTGATGTTATAAAACAGATGTTTTGTCGTGCAGAAGCGGATGGAGTTTGCCACAGAGCATGTGATGTTTTGATCGTAGAACGTGTACTCGTTGTGGACTTTTGATGGTGTCTGCTTCACGAGCAGTCTTGTTGGTGCCTATACAGGTCTTCTGAAGTTTGACGTTGGCCAAGAGACAAACGTCTGTATTGTGGATGATGTGTCATCTCTTTTAATGTGCAAATATGTTTTGCGGATATGTGAAAATTTATTTGGGTTTGTCATCCCCGTGATTCTGATACTCTTTGAGTAATCAGTGTGTACCTATATGGTGTTGTTGTAGCTAAAATGTGTTGCTGAAAGTTTGTGTTCGAAAGAGCACCTCTTGTTGCGTAAGCCATCATCTCATTCTCTCAGAACGTTCCGTGATTCCACCTGAAACAGATGTATCCGGCCGTGTTTTTTCCTCTGGAATCTCAAAGAAACGCTGGAAGTTGTACGAGATAACAGTTTAAGATCTTTATTCAATTGAGCATTCGCTCTGAAAGAAACACAACAATTATGTCCATATGGCGGAGCAATCATAACACTTCTACAAGGAGAACAGTGGTAACCAAAAAATAGAGAGACAAGAATTAACAATTCAGCGGAATCTGAGCCCATAGTGCGGATGGTGACGACTTCTATGACTGGATCAATGTCCAGATCTCGAAGGACCAGCTCCTGCAGTTGGATGCGACTGAAAAATCAATAATTGTTCACTATCAGGTTGTAATTCTGTTTTACCTTGAGTAGTGCAGATTTTGATTTGTGAGGTGGCGGGTGTTGTCCCAATCCACTGCCCTTTTGCAGTTTCCAAGCACAGAACACGATGTTGTGGTTCGCCGCTCTTGGATCATCAACTATGTGGATGCAATTGCGGCACAATGTGTCGACCTTCTTGCAATCCTGATGAATTCCGCGATCGTTTTCCGGAAACTTCTCCAAACACTGCAAGCAGATGTTGTGACGGTGAGCTATTTGGATTCTGTCGATCGATGTTGGGGAACTATGGCATTGGTCAGTGTTGTGATTCGGCTCAACACACAATGTGCAGCTTCGCTGAAAAATTAACAGCATTAGCTCTCTTTCAAATGAATCAAAAGATAACTCACGTTGACTTTTGCGGATGTCGTCCCTGGAATCGCATTTTTCGCGTTGTCCAGTTTGTATGGATTGGCGTGAGGGACTGTGGGTGCAGACGCCGATAAGAGAACTTCAATGCGGTTGTTGGTCGTTGTGAGAGAGCTCAGTAATTTGCGCATCTCTTGTACGTAGCCAACTACTCTGTCCATGTCTCTTAGCCAGGATTGCTGGCGCTCGGCTTGGATGATAGCAGTGAGTAAGTAACGGAGCTTCTTAAGCAGGTCCGTTTGGCTGTTGTATGCTAACACGAGTTCTCTGTTGGTTTTCTCGATGCAGCTCAGCTTCTCCGCTACTTGATCAGTGAATCGGATCCATTCCAGAGTCACTTCATCTACAAACTTGAACTTGCACAGTTTGTTCTTTACAGTCTCGATGATTACACGCAGATCCTTGTCTTCTGAAAGACGGGACGTTAAAGGTTTAGGCTTTTACTGCTATTTGTTTTACCCTGACTCGCATAATTCGAGGCGGTTGTTGTTTCCACTGCTTTGAAGGCTGGATGGATGACCTTCGCTTCTTCCGATGCTTCGACTTCTGCGGATGTAGCCGGTGGCACGTTCTCGTCGCCCTCTTCCATATGTCCTGAAGGAGTGGACCAGCGAGAGGGACGTGTGAAGTGTGCGGATGTTGGCGTCGCGCAGATAGCAACTTCGGAAGCCTTAGTGTCTCCTTTATTGAATTTCACTTCGTGCGGTCCGATGTCATTCATCTGTAATACATATTACAGTGAGACATAGAGCCCACACTGAGAAATAACAACAAGTCGTGATGTACGAGAAATTCAATATCTGTAGAGAAAATGAATGTATTCTCATTTATTTTACGATAAGGATTAACAGAATGTAAAGACAGTGGTTAAACAATTAGGGTTGATAGCAGCTCCTAGGCTTTTCAGTGGTTGTCGCTCTCTTCCTTTTCCGAGTATTGTGCGGATGGTGTCTTTGTTGTGTTCCGTCCCATTCCCCTTGTCTTCCGTTTCAGTGTACGGTTGAGGAGTTGATTGAGCGGTGCACAAACTCTGGAAAGGAGAGATTCGTTATATTTTCGACATATTTGCTTTAATTTTACCTCCTATTCTGTCAAAGACAGGTTCGGATGCGGCTGTTGGCGTTGGACGCGGGATGTTGACTCCGACTGCCGCTGTGCGGACTGGTTGTCCAGTGGCAGCGTCGATATGGATTGGAGGTGGGCGGATTGGATGTTCGGTGAAGGCTTCGACTGGAACTGCGGTTGCAGTTTTTCTTCCGAGCTCTCTTTCCGGGTGGCATCCTCTTCCCTCCATGACTGAGTCGATCCATTGTCTCATCGCTCTTGATTGGACTCGTCCTTGAGACTCTGTAACTATTTTAGTTATTGAAGAGCTCTTCTCTCATGTACACTATACCTCTGAGCAACATAGATGGTTGTGAGCGAGGTTGGCGAGGAGCACCCGGTGCTGCCATCGGCATGCGGATGTTGGTCTCGATGGCCGAATCCTCAGAATCGTTGTCAACGTCATCTTCCGCTTTGATGTCGCGGTTGTTGTCGTTGTTCTGTAATGAAAACAGTATGATTAGAGGTTATTATAGGTAATGAGAGTGGATTATCGAGTTTTTAGCCTTAAATTAGCAAATTTTTAGCTGTAAATCAGTGTTTTTCAGTATATTTCTATTAAATTCTTAATGGAATAGTGACCGAAATTGTGAGTAATGAGCAATAATCGATTCCTATGAGTGGGTATTCGAAATATTTTCGAAAGTGGCTCTGGAACCGCTACGCGGCCGCGTCGCCTCCACCAGAATTCGAACATTGCATCATTAAGTGATGTTTTAGCTGAAAATCTCTCGGAAGTCCTTAAAATCTAATAGAAACTGGGCAGAAATGGTGTCAGCTTTGATGCTTTTACCGAATTTAAGCAGTTTGACTACGATTTCGTCGGCGTTCACTGAATTTTAGCTTAAACATGCTCAAAATCACTGATTTTTAGCGTTTTTTTGCCGAAATATTACGAAATTTTAGCGAATCCGACTAAAATTTTGCCGAAGGAGTGGCCATTGGCCTTTTTATCCACAAAAGAGTGAAATTTATCTGGTTTTGACACAAAATTTGCAGCTTTTAGCCACTTTTCGATGATTTTCAGTCGAAAATTATCGATTTTTTGCGTTTTTGGTCGAAAATTCTCAGATATTTTCAGATTTTTTGGTGATTTTTTCTATTCGTGACTAGAAACTACCAACCTCACTCTTATTAGAGCTTGAATCCGCGGATGTTGGCGCTGGAACTGTTGCGGAGGTTGTCATGGACTGTCCCTCCAAGTTTTCGCTGGCCTGTGGGGCGGATGGTGGTGTTTCGTCGTCGGTTGCCATCGAGAAGTCTGAAATAATCCCTTTAATTAATTTTAATCACGGAAAATACGGATAAAATCAACGGAAATTACGGAGAAACGGCAAGAGAGACGAGAAAAAATTTTAGGAGAGGAAAATATTTTCCGTTCGCGCTCGTTACGTCCGCAGTCGTACGCAATGTCGGTGAACATTAGACAGTACGCCTTTTTGGCGGGAATTCAAACTTGTGTCGATTTACGGCATTGTTGCTCATGTTAAAAGCAAAATTGCTCATAATGACGCAAATTTGTGCGAAATTCATAGAATTTCGACTTGGGTGAATAGAAAAAATCGAGCAGAGTTTCGCCATGACATGACACAGAGTTTTTCGGCATTCTAGATGAGAACGACAATCGAAAAAGGGTCTCTAGTGCGGGTCTGGGGCTAGTTCCGTCGTTTTTCAGCAGATGTCAGCTTCGACGGCGATTTTCGAGCGGATGTTGGCCAACGTAGACGTCGTAGAATACTGCAGACTTCGTAGAATGACTGTGACATCGTAGAATAACGCAGACATCGTAGAAAATCTGCCGTAGACCTCGTAGAATAACGCAGACATCGTAGACTGAATTGTTCTTCTTTCTTCAACGATTTTCGTGCGGATTGTTGGCCAACGACGACTTCTTGGATCCATTTGGCCTTCTTTCTTCTGCCTACACACTGAGGTGTAGGTCTTTTCAGCTCGATTCGCGTCGTTGACTGCCAAAATTCTTCTTTGACCAGGAATGGACTAGCGGACAATGCCGGTAGCCGTCGACTGGTGACGTTGACTGCCAAAATTCTCCTTTGACCAGGAATGGACTAGCGGACAATGCCGGGAGCCGTCGACTGGTGACAAAGGAAAAATCTGAAAAGGAGAGAACGGAAAAACGACGAAAGCGCGGAAAATCAAAGAAAAACGAAACAAAGAGGGTAAAGGGTAACATGTTGCTATTTTTTAGCTACAATTGCTCACTTTTACAAATTTTTAGCCAAATATTCAGAAAATCAGATGTTTGCGAGCCGACTCGGTTCATATACAGCGGGAAAGTCGAAAAAACGATAAATTTACGATTTGTGTAGAGACATAAGAGCCGCCTTCAAGTGGGAATGTCGAAATCGATAAATTAACGATTTATGTAGAGACATAAGAGCCACTATACAACGGAAATGCCGAAATCGATAAATTAACGAATTATGAAGAGACCTAAGAGCCGCTGGCCATCAATTAAAAAATTGAACGGTCGTTATGCACCATGAGGAGAAGGCAAGTAAGAGCGGTCGGAGACTATTGCCTAATCCGTTATTATCACGCAATCTAATATGAATAATGGCTATTTTTGTGTAAGATAAGCTATGCAACCGGAAATAACAGTACACATGTATTCAATGACCCATTTATTACGCTCTCTATCGCGGAATCCCTTGATAAAGCACCAGAAAAAGGTAAAATAAGGTGAAAATGATAAAGTTGACGGTATGACGAGCAGGTGACTGCGAGGAGTGCGTGCGGGTGTTGTCATTGATGGCGAAGGGTAAAAAGAGTGACAATGCACCCAAAAAACCTTCGGAAAAGATGGAAATCCATTCAATGCACTCACAACAAATACGCGCGCTCCTCCTTGCACCCGTTCGCATATACGAAACTATTCGTAATGAACGAACATTCGAGAACATCTCTGCAGTGAGAGAGTGGAGAATTAGAGAAGTGCAGGGGAGCGCGCTTGCATATTCATTTGCGAGGGCATTTAAATTGTAATTAATTGTTAATCAATATAAAATAAGCCTGATAACAGGAAATAAAGGAGAATTATAATATTGTGAGTAGAAATGAGAGTATTACGAAGGTTCTGAAGGTCCTAGTTTTGTGGGCAAAACCTTAGGGGGCCTTCAGATGACCTTCAAGTTGGCAACTGAGAGTATTCTCTAGTAAAGTTGACAACAATTTTTATTTCTTTTTGCTTTTGTAAAAAAAGGCATGCTCGTTGCAACTCTGGTTTGAACCTATTCTGAGCTACAAATACAAAAAATGTAAATCTTTTACACTGAAGCAGAGCTGAACATCAATAAATGTTCCTTATTCTTCTTTGATATTTTTCTGAATAAACATTTGCATTGAGTAGAATACTTGCGTACATGAACAATCGTGTAAGACAAATTCCAGAAATTTATTTTTCTCATGTTTAACTCGGGTTCATTCATCTAAGAAGTAGCTTGTTTGAAAACTATATCAATTTAAGGAATCGACGAAACTTTAATGTTTGATTAAACTTTTAGTAATAAATTTTCGTGTTTCAACAAACCGTGTTGAGTGAGATGTACACATAAAGTTCAACATTTATTTTCTTTTTTTGTACTGGCTTGCTCAGGATGTTACAGCCAACCATTTTATACACCGATTAATAGAGACCTGTTACAGTAATTATGCGCTCAATCTTTTGTGAAGATCCTACAATTTGTACGTTATGACGCTTTCATTGTTATTAAGACTGCTACATAAAATGCAATAGTTTTGAATAGTCTTTTCTATGTCAGCTAGCGGAAAAATTTATTTGTTTCAGCAAGTCGTCATAAAGTAGAAAGATATGAAACTGGAATAATATGGATATTGTTAATATTCCTATCAATTCACAAATGAAAAAAGTTATCAATATTTTTTTTTTTTTATTCAAATTAATGAAAGTATTTTGAAACTGGAAAGTTGAATAATACAAACATGTAATCGATTTAGATCAGACAAATGTAGTCAATCAACTATGCCTTTTCTATAGGAATACATATAAAAGGTGTCCATGAAACTGAAAAGCTCAGTTTATGGTTACGAATCTATTTTATGGTCTCACATGTCAATTGAGCAATTCGACTCTTTCAAAACTATTTTAAAAAATGTATTTAATGAAAAACATTTTTTTCTGAGTGTTTTTTATATATGATTTTATAGTCTTTCCGATAATTGTTGCTAGCAACATAATAATATAGAGGTCGTGATTTAAACTGTTTTTCCTAGTTATTAACTTTCAGTCTTCACCACGTTCTGTAATTGACATGTCCATTGATCTGAAAATAAGGTTGAAAACAAAAAAGCTCGATTTATGTTTCAATGAGGGCTGAAGAGAGAGTATCATCATCAATTCTTATTATGGCGGAAATAGCAGTTGATGTCTCTTGTTTAACATAATTTCAAGAAGCTTTAAGAAAATCTCAAATTATTGATATAGAAAAACAGTTAAACGGCATTCAATAAATTGATAGCAACGCAAAGAAACAGAAAATTGTGAACAAACAACCCGAAAAATACGGAAAATATCTGAATTTTCCAGAAACAATAATGAATAGATAACTGCTTGCCTATTCTTTTAAAAACCATTTTCTTTTCTACTTATTTCCTTTGAACCTTTGAATCAGCCATGATACTGTTTTATTGTTTTTTCAATAATGGTCACTCTGTTTAACCTTACAAAAAGATTCCGATCAGAAACAGAATCTTAGATTAAGTTTTACAAAATTTATATGAAGAGAGTTCAATGCCTTTTTGTCGTTTTGTCGTTTAACGGTCTACATAAAATATTTCAATATTCTGGGCTGTAGCAAGGCTGTAGCAAGTAAAGTTTTCTTCTGTGAAAACCGCTCAGTTGCGATTTTTTCCGATATTAAGTGCCTCATAACTTTTCATTACACTGTTGGTAAAAGTTCGTAAAGAGAAAATCGAAAAATATTTCATGCTTAGCACATGTTAATTTGAGTGGTTTATCAAAGTAATTATTTGAAATAGGATTTAAAAAAAAGTTCAATGAAACCCAACATTATATGTTTCTAATTGGTCCAACAATGTTTTGTGTTATTAAAATATCGATGAGTGAACATTTTGATTCCTAAAACAACTATTTTTTCGAGTGTTATCAAACAGAAACAGTGGCAACTTATTCTGTTATCGAAACTGTATTTTTGAACAAAAGTTAGTTTTAATTGAATTTTTACTGTTTCAATTGATTATTAAAACCAAATGACTACGCGTACCGAAAATTCCTGCCTTGCGTTATTATCTCAGCACAGTTCTTACATATTTTTTTTTTTACAAATTTTGTGATTTCTTAGCACGGTACGCTTCTGACCCCGCGCTTATTGAGACATGCTATACTTCCGCAATGATACCTTGTCGATAAAACAGGAGATTCTGGAAATATAGTATAGATCTCGCCTACTTTTTTCTAGATCGTAATACAATTTTTTTGATTCTGGGAGCAAACATTCTGTGTTTTTCTGATGAATTTGTACAATCTACCGTTGCAAGTTGTGGTTATTTTTCCTCATCTCTATACATTCTAGTTAAATTCCATAATACTGATAATGCAAGTCAAAAAAGTTTTGTAGTAATAATAATAACACATAAAGTACTATTTTTCAATACAATATGCATGTATTAATATTCTGAAAGAAATTTTTTCTTCGGTTTTAAGAAATTGACAAGAAAAGCATACTTGTCAACCGGGCCGAGCCGGGCCGATGGTTTTTCTTAAATAACTTTTTTCAAAAAAATCGTACCAAGTTGGTTGATAGCTCAAAAGATAGGTATTTTTAATTGTCATCCATGAAATATAAAATCAATTTCCCAAAAAAGTTACCCGAGCTACAATCTCTCTCGGCCCGGTTCGGCCCGGCCCGGCCCGGCCCGGCCCGGACGGGCCGAAGGCTTTATTGGCTTGCCTGTTTTTTTTTGGGAAATTGATTTTATATTTCATGGATGACAATTAAAAATACCTATCTTTTGAGCTATCAGCCAACTTGGTACGATTCTTTTGAAAAAAGTTATTCAAGAAAAACCGTCGGCCCGGCTCGGCCCGGTTGACAAGTATGAAGAAAAGTAAGATAAAAATATTTTGTTCAGAAACCGCTGTCCAATATCACTATACCATCCAATACCACTATGTTTGTCATTTGTATCCCTCATGTCCTTTCTTATTATGATGATGTCAACTATGGTATCACTGATCTACTATATTTGATTTGTGACCTACTAGGAAGTCTAAAAATGTTCAATATAAAAATATAATTTTGCGAAATTTCTATTAAGTAAAGTTTACCGTAAAGTAAAGTAAGTATTAAGTGAAGTTTTAAGTTGTCTGACAACTATTTAATGTTGAAATTTGCTTTTTGCAATAACATCGACAAAAAATAATGGCGAAAGCTATAAATTTTTTTTCAGTTCCTAATTAAGGTAGACACAGTTATCGCAACCAGAATTTTACTGCTCTTCCATAAGTAGACAGTTATTTGGAAAAATCAGACTTGTCAAAAATCGGGCCGGGCCGAGATTTTCCTTGACCGGGCCGGGCCGGGCCGGAATTTCTCTTGGCCCGGCCCGGCCCGGTCGGCCCGGATTCAAAAATGGGTACCATTTTTACCAATTTTTTTTTGAAATTTTTCGAAAAAAAGAGTAAAAATGCTTAAATTATCATACATATTCACAATTTGATTCAATTTTAAATGTTTATTTGAAAACTATACCTTTTTCAAAAAAATTTCTAAAAATTTCTAAAAATTTCCAAAAAAAAGTTGAAAAACAAAAAAAAATTTGAAAAAATGTCTCAAAACGGGCCGAGCGGGCCGGGCCGAGATTTTTCCTGATTTTGGCCCGGCCCGGCCCGTGACAAGTCTGGGAAAAATAACTTGACGTCCACACTGCAAAATCAGTTGAGAGCGAAATAGGAAATAAAAATGATTTAAAAAACTTCTAATCGAAAAAAATCTAATATCAAAGAACAGAAGGGAAACCGAAAATAATTTTGTCTTAATTTTTTCAAACTGTTTCACGATCGCTAGAAAAATGAAGTATTAATAATTTTAGTATTTAGAATTAAATATACGGTTCAGATTCGTATTTTTAAAAGTTTTCAATCAAAAATTCTAGTTAACACAAATCTTAGTAACTTGACAGGGAAAAAGTTTCATTTTTAAAAAGCCAAGGTTCTGAAACTGAAAGTTTAACAAATTTTATGTTTCAAGATTTGCATTTTAAGGTGCCAGATGCCATTTAGGTACTCTGCCGTGAATATTGGGTACGAGTTTTACTTTGTTCCTCCAAAATTCTATGAAGTAATTAAAAAACATGTGCAGAAAAAAAATTGTTTCGGACTTTTTAAAAGTTTTGCAAATAATTTTGAAAAAATGATAGTTGATAATGATTTAAAATGATAATGATTTTCAAGGAACATCTTTCAAGAAATATATTTGGATTACTGTTCTGATACTGGCTTTTCAATTATTGAATAAATAAGCAGTGATTTCACAATTCTTGATAAATTTTATTGTCCAAGAAAATCTACATAGCTTTCCAACACATAATCAAAGTTTTTGAAAAAAGTATTTAACATAAATAAACTATAATCTATCTCCCATCTCAAATCTAATTCTAATCCAATCGCCAACTGTGCAGTGTTCAACGGAGCTAATATCCCGCCAGTCACCCAAATCCGTGATCTCGGAATAATTTTCTCGGGAAATCTGGTCTTCAATGCTCATATTAACACCATTGTTGGAAATGCACAAAGAAGAATCAACGTTCTCTTCAACATATTGAAACATGCGCCTCTGGAAATTTTCCTTAAATGCTTCATTATATACGCCCGACCATTATTGGAATACGGATCTGTAGTCTTTTCTCCAGTCCTTAAAGAACTCGTCAGAAAAATTGAAAATGTTCAGAAGTCGTTCATTTATAGATGCTATAAAAAATTCGGAAAAGTGTACAATGGATATTCCAATGCAATTCAGGAATGCGGATTCGAATCCTTAGAATATCGAAGACTATTAGCTGATTTATCATTTATTTACAAATGCTTAGTTACAAAGGACGTCGAAGTGCCGAATCATCTGTTCTATACTTATCCGAAGCTGAGCCATTTAAGGAGACACAAATACTATGTCAGAACTACTCTCCCTAACAAATATAAATGTTTTTCCCAATATCTATCCATTCGATCCCTTGCTTGTTGGAATTCTCTTCCTGAGAGTATTTTTATCTCTATCCCTAAACCTGATTGCTTTAGAACTCGGCTTCGTGCCCTTCCATTACAAAACTATCTTACTCTTAGCGATCTTAATTACTAGTTCTTATCTGCTCAGCTCTCTACCCTTGTCTCATACCCTCTCTCCCACCGTATTGTATTCACCACTCATCACATTCCGTTTTCTTGCCTCATTACCCAACAAAACAGCCCGGTCTCTTCTACGTATCCTTCTTACTCTATCCTTGTATTATTATCTTCTGCAATTGTTCCCGACCATCCACCACCCTACATAAACCTCAAAGGTGATCGGAGTAGGAATGCGAAGTAGCTTTAGGATTCTCACAGCAATCCACTTGGACACCTTGTCTAAGGCTCTGAGCACCCAAAAGCGAAGGCATAATATCTCTCAAAGTAGCTCTGTTGTTGGGTCGGCCGCTGCCAGGCTTCCCCTACCAACGAGTGAAATGATTGTCTCAGACGTTGTCTTACCTTCCTCCGGTAAAATCGCCCTATTTCTTCTCCATACAATCTCATTAACTGGTGGTCTGGCCCAATTGCTCATTATCTACGCCCCCTCGCTTCCTATATTATTTATCTTCTACCATACCTTCATTCTTCTTCCTATCTGTTTAAATCTTCTATAATTATCGTACAGTTTACATTCTTCTTAGCCCCTTCACCTCTATTCATGTATTTCTCCGGTTATCTCCCTTTTACTGGTGTAGCATAAGTGGCATGTTCCCTCCTACAATAAATAAATACAAATACAAATATATAACCGTAGCTTTTATATTTTTGTTTGAAACTTCCTGAAGCACATTTTTATTCCAAATAGTGCTGTTTAACATTTATCCCATAAGACACTATTGCTACTAGCGTAATTCAAACACCAAAATTATAAAATTTCTGAAAATTCTGAAAATTGAAGAAAGCAATTCAATACTGATAACTGTTTTTTCAGGTTATCAGAAAACATTTAATTTTCTGAAAAGTTATGCAATAATCATTCAAAATCAGGACTGAAAAGTATTACAATTTTAAAAAAACTTCATATACTGTTGGTATGCATGTGGAACTATAGAAAAAAATAGAAAAAAAGGTTGTGAAACTAGAGCTCGAAATGGGACGAGTTGGGAAGTCCCGCGTCCCCGTCCCGCGCGTCCCGGATTGTCATAAAACGGTTAAAAATGAACGTATATTTTTGAAACTTTGAGAAACGCGTCCCCAGCTATGTCTTCAGATTCTGTGAAAGTTTCACAATTCTCCCACAAAAACTGACCGTTTTTCAAAGTTTCCGGAAAAATTGGGACGCCCCGTTTCGAGCGCTATGTGAAATCAAAACAATTTTAAAAACTCCACTGTTTGATCATTAGTGGTCATAAATTCTTACTAGTTTGAAACTTGCTCTAGTATCAGAACATTTTCTGTTTCATATTTTGATTTTCCAGAATCAACAACTAATTTTCCGATTGGATGCTTTCAATATGTGTCTGCATAATAGTATGATTACTAGCCAGAAGCAATCTTGTAATCTTGCTCAATTTCCTTATCGAACCACCATGAGCCTAGAAACTTACGAAGATCGTGCATTCGGCATCTTAAAAATGTTGTAACGTTCAAAAACAGTACATAGTGAAACCACCACTAGTTAGTAAGTTGGCTATAGATTTGTTATGTTTTCAATGAAACATTAAAAATTAAAACATTTATGTTTCGGTTTTTTTAAAAGTTTTTCAAAACATCTTGGAAAAATGAATGATTTTGAAGGAACACCTATCAAGATTTTAATCAACAGAATCAACATTTTGAAAAAAAAAGTATCCAACATATTCAAACTATAAAACGGTAGTTTTTACCATTCTGTTCGAAACTTCATGAAGCACATTTTTATTCCAAATGATGCTGTTTCTCATTTATCACATAACTGATTACAAAATTTTGATTGTTATAATGCCATGAAAAAAATTCAGTTTGGCTGATATTCTTGTGAACTCAGGATAAAGATTCAGGTGATTTCCACCTTGATTCATATAAAAATTCTCACCGCAGCATTGGAATTCTAAATTCAGGAACAATAAAATACACATTATCACTTCACAGCCTTTTTGTGTTTTTTAGTAAATTCGGAATTGAACAAATATCTGACCCCGAATTTTTATTAAACTAAAAAAATAATCTACACCCTTTTACCGTCTGAAATGATCCAAACTTCAGAAAAATTTTGTTCTTATGCAGATCTCTGAATGCAACATATTCTCGGGTCTGACTGAAGGCAAATTCAATAAATACTTACCGAGATAAATAGTTGTGTTTGAAACAGCTGACGTATGTAGATTTTTTTTTAATCAAATCCAAAACTAATTTACTATTTCATCACCAGCATAAAAAATATAGTGAAATCCAATTCCATTTCATTGGTTACTCTAGACAACTCCGATTCCCCAAATTGCTCTATGATTAAATGAAATAAGCTTCCAGTCACAAAATATTGTGTTAATACTGAAGCTTTTCAGATGTGAGTTCTGTGGGTTTATTTATTCAACAACTTTTTTGTTGCCTGAAATTTGTTTTCGATTTGATGGACTTGCTAATGATCTGTATTACTCAACAAATCAATCGTTAGTTTTGAATTTTAACAGTTATCTGAAACTCAAAACTTTTTCATTTCAAACATCAACTCATGTTGTCAATAATAATTATTAGAGTTAGATGATTCTCCGGGTGACAACGATGATTTTGGGAAAGAGTCCTTATTGAAGCTTTCAGCAACTTTCGAATGAGGTCTTCTTCAGTTGAGACACTAGAACGTTTACCTCCTCGATTCCTTTGGTCTGAAATACAACTACCCACTCTAAAAACATTAGCTGGTGACAATTATTCAGTGAAAAGCATGGTTTTGAAACATGCAATAATTTTTTCTCAGAACTCAACTTTTCTCGTCCAGATGAATGTGAAAAATTTTCTGTTTCATTTTCTGATTTTCACGAATCTGAATCTAATTCAATCTAATATAACTTGTTTTTTTGCAGAATTTCCTCACTGAATCACCACGAGCATAAGGAATCCCAGCACGAACATTTTCGAGAGCCTCGTTCAAATCTTGATTTGGATAACTGGATAATATTACGGTGTCTTCGCTGTTCGTGCTTCTTCTTCATTAATGTTAGTTAGTTCACTTCCGGGAGCTGTATAAGTTTTTTAAGGTCTTTTATAACAATTTTACCGAACAAGAAATCTTGGTAAAGAAAATTGTTTCATCATGGTGTCTAACCTCAAAATTTCTGCAGTTCTGGAATAATTATTCTCTTTTCTCCTGATCTTGTTGTATTGGTGTGATTTTCGAGATCAACCACTCGTTCTTAAACGAGAAAACTAGCTTCTCCCAGTATTTCTCTCTTTTAGAAACTCCAAATTTTTCAGTATTTACACCTCCTAGCTAGGCCAGTTGAAGACAGCTTCAAACAAAAATGTGAAAATTTTAATTTTTATCTGTTGTACCTGTAACAGAAATATTCTTGATTTGAGGATATTGTTGGTATATAAGTATTTTATTTGAATTTAGTTTTTGTTTAGTTTTTATATCGAATTTCATGAACGGTAGAACAGATAAGCTTGATTTCAGTTTACCGATGAACGCATAGTTTTTGTTATTTTTAGTAGTTACCTGACGTTTTGCTACAAAAGATATTCTTCACAACCTGAGCTATCTTCGAAAGTTCTTTATGGTTACATCGACTCTACCAAATTTGTAAATATTGTTCAGTCATTGCTAGTTTTGCTCTCTTCAGTACTTGTTTGTACTTTGAAACTGCGAAAAAGTTTGGAAATTGACCAGAGATGCATGAAATTTCATTGATCTCAAAATATCTGTGTATCCACCTCTAAACATTTTTCAGGAATTGGATTTTTATTCAGATTTTTTATATTCAATCAGCAGATTTTCAGTAAAAATGATAAATTTTTTGAGAAGATTTTTTCAATAATTATCAGAGTTCGATGATTCTTCTGATGACAATGAGGACTATGGTGATGACTCTTTGTCCACAATCTCAACAGGTTCAGAACTTTTGGATGATATTTTCTTTTTTTTTACCGTCCTGGACCTTCGGGACTGAACCTTCAATAGTCTTCCTGGTTTCCATTCATCGAACCGGTCACCGTCTTCGGGATTACCTGCTTCCACATTCTCATCATCATGTTCTCCTCTCAGCAGGTTCAGAACTTTTGGATGTTGTTTTCTTTTTCAATTGGGACACTATTGGATAAAGTCCTCGGTGGAAAAGAGAGGGTGCTAGATTCCAATACTGCAAAACGCCGCATTTATATGTGTGTTAAAAAATATGAAATAATGGAGTTCATTAGATTTTGATTTTATAGCTAACCATTTATTGTTGAAATAAAAAAAGTTCCGACATTTTTCCTCACGTCAGAATGCAGACTCAGTAGTAATTTTGCACTGAGTCTGCATTTTGTCGTGAGAAAAAAACCGGAACTTTTTTGTTTCGATAGTATTTCATTTGAAGTAGTTTTCAAAAAGAAGAAACTATTAGCGAAATCATTGAAAATGTTTTTTTTTAAACTTTTTGTTAGAAACTGCTAACTTTTCATTATTTACATCTCCCAGCTAAGACAACCGTTGATCTAACCATATACAAACAAAATTGTGAAAATTTCAATTTTCTTCTGTTGTAGCTGTAACAGAAATACTTATTGTTTGAGAAAATTGTTGGTAAATGTGAGTAATTTGTTAAGTTAATTTAAATTTTTTCAGGTTTCATTTAGTTTTCGTTTCGAATTTCGTGAAAGCTAAAACAGATAAGATTGAATTCAGTTTACCGCCAGGCGCCTTTTTCCTGTTATTTTCACAAGTTGTCTCACTTTTTGCAAACTTTTTTTCTTTGACATTTCTGTAAACACAAGTCATTGCTAGCTCTGCTCTCTTCAGAACTTGGTCGTACTTTGAAACTGCGAAAAAGTTGAAAAATTGGTCAGAGATGCAAAAGATTTCATTGATCTTGTAAATGTTTGTGTATATGATCTACCTCAACTTTTTCCACGAATCGGATTTTTATTCAGAAATTTTGCTTTGTCAGATTGATTGAATCTATGTTGCGCTACAAATACAAACAATATAAATCTTCTACAAAAAAGTAGAGCAGGATAGCAGAATTTTTTCCTTATTCTTTTTTGATTTTTTTCTGAATAGACATTTCTATTAAGTTGAATACTTGTGTACAAGAACAATCCTGTGAAACGAATTCCAGAAATTTATTTCACAAATCTTTCAACTGCGTTTATAACATCTTAGAAGTAGTAGCTAGTTGGAAAACTACGCCAAATTAAGAACTCGACAAAACTGTATTGTTTGGTTAAACTTTAGTGTAATAAATATTCGTGTTTCAACTTGGCGTGTTGAGTGAGCTAGCTGAAAAGAAAATCATTATGAGTACAGCCGAAGCGATAGAACTATTACAGGAATTATGCGCTCGATTATTTGTGAAGATCCTACAATTTGTACATTTTGGCGAAATTTTTGTCTCTACAAAATTGTCTAGAAATTTTCAATGTTAATAAGACTGTCAAATAAAATGCATTCGTTTTGAATTGTTTTTTTTATGCCATCAAGAGGAAAAATTACTTTGTTTCAGCAAGTCATCAAAAACGAGATAGATATGAAAGTGGAATATTTTGGTCGTGCTGTTTCCTATCAATTCAAAAATGAAAACTCGTATGTCAATTGTTTTTAAATTTTTTTGAAATTAATGAAAAGATTTTGAAACTGGACAGTTGAATAGAACAAAAATGGTTATCGATTTAGATAAGATTCAAGCAGTACCCAATCAACTATGTAGGAATATAAAATGCGTTAATGAAACTGGAAATCTCAGTTTATGGATACGCATCTTCTTTATGGTCTCACTTGTCAATTGAGCGATTATATTCCTCCAAAACCAGTTTTAAGAAGTGATTTGAGGAAACTTTTTTTCTTGGTATTGAACGTTTTTATAGTCTTTTCAACAATTCGTGAGTTGCCAGCAACAGAGAAATATATAGGTCGTGATGGTAACTGTTGGAAATAGTGTTTCCTAGTTATTAACTTTTAGACTTCACCACGTTCTGCGATTGCCATGTCTGTTAATTTATACGGTTGCAAACAAAAATTTCAATTTGTGTTTCAATGAGGGCTGAAGAGAGAGTATCATCATCAATTCTTATTATGAAGAAATTGACAGCTCGATGTCTCTTGTATAACACACTTTCAAGAAGCTTTGAGAAATCTCAAACGATAGATATATGAAAACAGTTAAACGGCATTCAATGAATTGATAGAAACGCAAAGAAGCAGAAAATTGTGAACAAACAAACCGAAAAATAAGCAAAATATCTGAATTTTTCAGAAACAATAATGAATGAATAACTGCTTGCCTATTCGTTAAAAAACTTTTTTTCTACTTATTTTCTTTGAACCTTTGAATATGCCATGATACAGTTTTACTGTTTTTTCAATAATGGTCACTCTGTTTAACCTTACAAAAAGATTCCGATCAGAAACAGAATCTTAGATTAAGTTTTAAAAAATGTATCTGAAGAGAATTCAATGCATTTTTGTCGTTTAACGGTCTGCATAAAATATTCCAATACTCTGGCCTGTCGCAACTGTCGCAAGAATTGCAATAAAGTTTTCTTCTGTGAAAACCGCTTAACTGAAACGGTGAATTAAATGTACCGTTTTATTTTATCGAAAAATTCTTACTTTTTTCATCACTTAGCTCGGATTATGAAGCTCACTAGTCAGTTCATAACTTTTTATTAGTCACTCTTGGTAGAAATTCGTAAAGAGAAAATCGAAAACTATTTCAGTTTCTGAGTTTAGCAACATGAACTTGGGGTCATGCTCATGCTCAGCACATCTTCATTTGAGTGGTTTATCACAGTGATTACCTGAAATAGAATAAAAAATAAAACATATTAATCGATGAGACACAACAGAATTTGATTCTAACAGGTGCAATAATGTTTAGTGATATTCAAATTATGATAGGTAATAACATTGAATATGAAAACAACCATTCGTGTCAAATGTTATCAAACAGAAACAGTGAAAACTTATTCTTTTAACAAAACGGTCTTTCAGAAAAAAGTTAGTCATCCTCTTTGTTTTCTTACTGTTACAGTTATATATTAAAAACAAATGACTAAGTTGCGGTTTCGTTTGCTTATCTCTACACATTCTATAGTATTGCTGACTCCAGGGAAACTGATAGAACTCGCTTTCTGTTTAACATTTTCTGACCCTGGCTTGAATAAAAAGAAAATTAATACATTCTAGTTGAACCCTTTTTACAACTCTACGGTCGAAGCAGTGAATTATAATAAAGATAATGATAAAACATATCAGTATTTTGAAACTTTTTTTTGGTCTGAGAACCCTTCAAGAAAAATAAGATTCTTTATAAATTTACTAATTGACCCATTTCGTCCAATCGAAAGATCAACCAAAACAAGTATTCGTGTTCCCACATTCAATCTTTTATTGTTCTATTGTGTGTTATTCTCTATCCTGGTGATAAAAACTGTTTGTCTTTTGTATGTGTTATGATGATGTCATCCATGGTATCACTGAGCTATTATCTTTGATTTGTGATCTACTAGGAGGTCTAAAAATAGACAACGTAAAAATAACGAAATTTCTTTCAGTGAAAGTTTACATAACACTGGATGAAATGTGCACATTGCAATAACATCGACAAAAAATAATGGCGAAAGCTATGAATTTCAGTTCCTAACAATTTTTAGTTAGAAACAGTTATCACAACCAGAATTTGACTGTTCTTCCATAAGTAGACAGTTACTTGGAAAAGTATCTTGACGTCCACACTGCAACATCAGTTGAGAGCGAAATTAGAAATAAAAATGATTTAAAAACTTTGAATCGAAATAAAGCTAATATCAAAAAACAGAAGGGAAACCGAAAAATAATTGTGTGTTAATTTTTTCAAACTGTTTCATAAACGGTGGAAGAAGCACATACTTAAAGATACTATTTTAATTATTTTTTAAGTTTTCCAAACAAAATTTCTAGTAGTAACTTAACTGGGAAAAAGTTTTATTTTTAAAAAGCCAAGGTTCTGAAACTGAAAGTTTAAAAAATTTTATGTTTCAAGATTTCCAGTTTTAGGTGCCAGAAGTCATTTAGGTACTCGGCTGTGAATATTAAACCAGAGTTTTATTTTTTCCTCAAAAACTTGATGAAGTAAGCAAAAAATCTGTGCAGAAATTCGTTAAGCCGGTGAAACAGTTACACATAAAGAATTGAACAAGTGACACAGGTACTTACCCATACGAATTTAAATTATTCTCCCGCCAAACCGGGAGTCTAGTGAAGCGCCAATTGACACCAATTGACAAACTGCCAATTGAGTCGCCGCTCAGCCAAATCGCGTGTTTATAACGCGGACGAACAGTAGGGAGTTAACTCTTTCGAATGAAGCTCATTTTTCTTCCATTTTTCTCATTACTTCAATTAAACTTCTCAAAAACATATCGAATACGTCAAAAAAAGGAAAAATACAAATTTATGTACAACAATAATATATTGAATATAATTTGGTTGTTATTAAAATATTTACTGTGTAGTTTTCCTAATTGTTAAATTGTGTCCCACGTAACTTTACTTTCGAATTCCAAAAACAATTCTAATTCAAACTAGGAACAAAGTGAATAGAACAATTTGATTATAATATATAGTTGGTCTATACTGACACAAAAAATTCTCACATGATCAAAAATCCTATATTTACTCTTGATCAGATCTTTCTATTATGACTATCTGCTACCTGGAACTCTGAAATCACCACCTACCGTAAATACTGTATTATAACGGCATGCCGTTATATTTTTCAAATGCCTTCCAGAGAAATTTTGAGGTTTTAAAAACTCATTAAATTGAAACGAAAACCTTTTTTGGGCATTCTTATCGTTAATCAAGACGTTAGCAATCACGCTGCTTCTGATCAGAAACAATAAAAAACACCGGGATATTCATATTCATGAATTCTGAGTATTGATGGGGTGCCGTTATAATACAGGTGCCGTTCTATTACAGGTGCCGTTATAATACAGTATTTACGGTATTTTATTTTTCTGCTTGTTCGTAATTTAGATTTAGATTCCTAGTCTGAATGCTCAAACCTCATATTCAGCATCAAACAAAACTGTTTCTGAGTGGCGATTTTTTAAATTTACAGTATGAAAATGGAGTACTGTCATAATGAAAACAATTTCCAGATTGCAGTGCAGTTTTGTTATTTTTCAACAGTGGAGGTAGACTGGAATAATGAAAGTGGTTCGAATCACCGAAGAAACGAGTATTCGGAAACTGTGACTTCCAAGAAGTGTACATGGGAGATATCTGACAACCTTTGGTATGTCATTTCTACGTGTTCAAAATCAAAGTTACTGTTACATAACCAGCATTCAAGAAAAACTTAGTGTTCTTAGTTTATTTGATATCCTTCTTGAGCCTGCAACGGTGTCTGTTCTAAATTCGCTAGTTGTTTCAGCACAAATCTTACAGAGGTAATCTTACAGAGGTGTCTGCAAAAGCTTCAGATGACAACGATGACTTCGAGAAAATCTCGTTTTCCAGGCTCAGAATTTTCAGAAGCTGACTGTTTCTCCAACTGGGAGACTATAACGCGTAGCTCTTCGATTATGTTTTTCGAGAAGAAATAAAAGGTCAAGATTGGATAAAAAATATATTCTTAGAAACTTGCTTTAGTAACAGAACATTTTCTGTTTCATATTTTGATTTTGAATAATCAAAAACTAGATTTCCGTTCGTCATTGGCTTCCAAAACTTAATGTGCGTAATAATGATTTTCCACCAGGAGCAGATCATTTGAATTTTCTAAAAGATCCACGAGTTTTGGGAATAACAGCGCGAAGATTGCCGTGAGCCTTGTTCAAATCATGCATTCGGCATCTGGAATTTCCTCCAATATATGCAAGTTGGCCATAGATTTATTATGTTTTTAAAGAAACATTAAAAGTTAAAAAAAATTGTTTTTTTTTTACTTTTTAAAAGTTTTGCAATTAATTTTGAAAAAATGATTGTTTAATGATTTTCAAGGAACAACTTTCAAGAAATATATTTGGATTACTGTTCTGATACTGGCTGTTCAATTATTGAATAAATAAGCAGTGATCTCTCAATTTTCTTGATAAATTTTATTGTCCAAGAAAATCTGCATAGCTTTATTACACAGAATCAAAGTTTTTGAAAAAAATATTTAAAGGAGGTGAGAACGCAAAAAAATTGTGATCGAAATTGTGATTGAGAGGTACCCACATTTATCACAGCCTCGAGTGGGCGGCCGCGTTCTCGGCCGCGTAGCTCAGCCGGTTGCGGTTTTGTACCCATGCACGTTCGGTCATGAGTTCGGTTCAGTTCAATCACTTACCGAATTTTGAGGCCAAACTTTTTTTCGAGTTCTCACCTCCTTTAACATAAATAAACTATAAAACGGTAGCTTTTATATTTTTGTTTGAAGCTTCATGAAGCACATTTTTATTTCAAATGATGCTGTTTCACATTTATCACATAACTAATTATTGATTAAAGCGTGATTCAAACACCAAAATTATAAAATTTCTGAAATTTCTGAAATTCGAAGAAAGCTCCACGCATTTTTTAATATTTTTGTTTTTACAATCCAAAGACTCACTGGATTCAATACTGGTAACTGTTTTTTTCATGTTATCAGAAAACATATAATTTTTGGAAAGTTATACAATAATCTTTCAAAATCAGGACTAAAAAGTATTACAATTTTAAAAAAACTTCATATACTGTTGGTATGCATGTGGAACAATAAGAAAACGTTTTTAAAACAAAAAAAATTTTAACTCCGCTGTTTCAAATTTTGATCATTGGTGGTCTATTCATTTCTTACTAGTTTCATGACTCCAAACACCAAAAACCTTTCTGAAATTTAAACTTAAAATCCACAGTATCAAAGAAATGCCGACTGAAAGTGAAAATGGCAAAAAGTTAATTTAAGTAGTTAATTTTTTTTTATTCCAACGAAATTCGTTGAAGAAGAATGTATTATAAGAAAACCAAACTATGTTTTCTTTAATGAAATCAGTTGATTTTCTGTTTCATCATGGTTTTGTTAACTCATTGAAACTGATAGTTCAGCTATTGAAGTCTTAATAATAAAAACTCTTTTCGAATTCTCACCTCACATTGAGTCGCCGGAGAAATGTATTTTTATATTTAAAAAAGTTGACATCTAAAAACTGTAGGTGTTTGAGAAGTTTTAACAGTTTCCCAAAATGTGGATAATTATAATCCCATTAAAAGTTAAAAAAAAACTGAGAATTAAAAATTGCTCAAAGCTCTTTTTAGTTTTTTTTTGGTTTTTACAATCCAAAGACTCACTGAATTCAATACTGATAACTGTTTTTTTCTGGTTATCAGAAAATATATAATTTTTGAAAAAGTTATGCAATAATCTTTCAAAATCAGGACTAAAAAGTAATACAATTTAAAAAAAACTTCATATACTGTTGGTATGCATGTGAAAGTATAGAAAAAAATAGAAAAAAAGGTTGTGAAACTAGAGCTCGAAATGGGACGAGTTGGGACGTCCCGCGTCCCCGTCCCGCGCGTTCCGGATTGTCATAAAACGGTTAAAAATGAACGTATATTTTTAAAACTTTGAGAAACGCGTCCCCAGCTATGTCTACAGATTCTGTGAAAGTTTCACAATTCTCCGTAAGGATGTTGCGGGCCGCCTTCGCCTTCACGCTGCGCCTGCTTCATTTCCCAATAAGGCGAAAAATACCCTATCCATTTCCAAGACAGGCGATTTTCGCCTGTTTAGGTTTTTTCGGTTTTCATTACCGCTTTTCATTTTTCGGCAAGCAATTTTTGACGCTTTTTGAAATTTATTTCAACACAAAATTAGAAAAAAACAGCATTTTTTACCACTGGGAAATGAAAAACGTCAAAAATTGCCGTTTTCAAAACAGGCGAAGGCGGCCTTCGCCGGAAATGAAAAAAGCAAAGGTAACCTTCGCCTGAAATTGAAGCGGCAAATATCGCCGTCGGCGGAAATGAAAAAAGCGGAGGTTACCGTAAAACGCATTTTTAACATCCCTAATTATCCGACAAAAACTGACAGTTTTCCAAAATTCCCGGAAAAAAGTGGGACGCCCCGTTTCGAGCGCTATGTGAAACCAAAACAATTTTAAAAACTCCACTGTTCGATCATTGGTGGTCATAAATTCTTACTAGTTTGAAACGTGTTCTAGAACCTGAACATTTTCTGTTTCATATTTTGATTTTCCAGAATCAACAACTAATTTTCCGATAAACAGCTTCGACAAAGTTGTGTGCATAACGATATGATTTTTAGTCAGGAGTAATGTTGTAATCTTGCTCAATTTCCTTATCGAACCCCATAAAAAATTTCAGCACGAAGATCGTGCACTCGGCATCTGGAAAATGTAATAACGTTTAAAAAGAGTACATAGTGAAACCTCTACTAGTTTGTAAGTTGGATATAGATATGTTATGTTTTCAATGAAACATTAAAAATTAAAACATTTATGTTTCGGTTTTTTTTTAAAGTTTTTCAAAACATCTTGGAAAAATGAATGATTTTGAAGGAACACCTATCAAGATTTTTATCAACAGAATCAACATTTTGAAAAAAAAAAGTATCCAACATATTCAAACTATAAAACGGTAGTTTTTACCGTTTTGTTCGAAACTTCATGCAGCACATTATTATTCCAATTGATGCTGTTTCCCATTTATCACTTAGGTAATTGATTATTGATAATAGCGTTATTAGTAACGCCTCAAAGTTTTAAAAAATCTGAAAATTAAAGATTCCTCAAAACGCATTTTAGTTTAAAATTTTTTTTACAATTCAAAGACCACTAGATTTAATTCTAATAACTGTCTTTCAGGTAATCAGAAAGCATTAAATTGCCAGAGGAGTTATGGTATCGGAGAAGTTATGAAATCGTTCGTTGAAAATTATTGTTTGAAACAGCCTAAATATTTTTCTCAATAGCCAAATAATCTCTGTTTCATATTCTGATTTTCCAAAATTGGAATCAGACTTAATCTAATATGTCGTATGAGAATAAAGTGTTCGGTCTGAAAATTTGCATTTGCATGTTCAGCAATGTAAGTTAGACGGAGACGAAAGATGTTTTCAATGAAACTGTAAAAGTTGGATTAAAAATGATATGAAAAAGAGAGGGTGCTGGATTCCAATACTGCAAAACGCGAAATTTGTGTATATGTTAATAAATAAACTATGGGACTATGGAGTTCTATAGATTTGGATTTTATAGTTTACTTCCGTGAGCTGTTTAAGTTTTTTAAGACCTTCTTAAACGATTTTACCAAACAAACAATCTTTATCAGGAAAATCTGTTTCATCATGGTGTCTTACCTCAGAATTTCTGCAGTTCTGGAATAGTTATTCAATATTCTCCTAATCTTGTTTTAATGGTGAGATTTTCAAGATCAACAACTTGTTGTTGAACGAGAAAACTAGCTTTCCCTAGTTTGAACTTTCACATCATCTTGAGTAGTTTTTGAGATATATTACAAGAATTACCGAATTCGTTTATTTACTCTCTTTAAGAAACTGCTAATATATGTTCGCTAGTTGCTGACAGCTTGCTCAAAATTCAGCCCTGGGAAGTCCATAATGATTGATTGAGACGCTAAACAAACACAAAACTGAAAAAGGTGTGAGCCTCGTTACGGGATTTCAATTTACGCCGGCTCTCAACCGTACTTCTAAAATTATTGGGTAAAAGTACGGTAGAGAGCAGAGTTGTACGGAATGCGATTTTTCATTTTACGGAATCCGGGACCGGAACCGGAATGTCAAAAAAAACCCGGAATTCCGGAATCCGGAATTTCCGGAATCCGGATTCCGGATAATTATGGTAGAGAGCCGACGTAAATCGAAATTCCGCAACGAAGCCCACACATCGCCCCAGGACCGAAATTTGAGCTAGCGGGCAGCCATTGACGAAAGGGTAATAACTTTTCCTTATTTACACATCTCACTAGGGAAGGCTCCGGGGTGACCGTGGAGATATGGGTCGTGACCTATATCATTGGAAAGCTGAGAAAATGCTGATTTCGAATATTTACTCAGTTTTTGCCCTCGAGGTCTGGTATTCGAGAAACACAAGTTCAAAGTTCGGAAAAATGACAAATTATTGCCTTTCTGACACGCAAAAATTGCAAAAAATTTCAAACATTTTTTCGCGTGTTAGAAAGGCAATAATTAGTCATTTTTCCTTAGTTTGACCCTGTAATTTCTTGAACACTAGGTCTCGAGGGCAAAAACTGAATATATATTTGGAATCCGCGTTTTCTCAGCTTTCCAACGATATAGCTCACGTCCCATAACTCCACGGTCACCCCGAGGCCTTCCCTAGTCAGCTAAGACAGTTAACCAAGGAATGGAAACAAAATTATAAAATTTCAATTTTTATCTGTTGTATCTGTAACACAAATATTCCTTGTTTAAGGAAATCGTCGGTAGATGGAAGATTTACTTTTATTCAGTTCTTGTTTTGAATTAAAAAAGGTAGTACAAATAAGATTGAATCCAGTTTACGGCCGGGCGCATTGGCTTTGTTATTTTTAGTATATTTCTCATTTTTTGCTACAAAGAATAACTTTCATAACCTGAGCACATATCTTCGAAAATTCTTTTTGGTTACATCGACACTTTGAATTTTAGAAAAAACATAACAAGTCTATTGAATAAATCAATAAATACGTGCTCTAAGATTCACTCAAAAGCCGGGTCGGAAAAGAAGTTTATCTTCAACCATCCAATTATAATTGTTAGTACTGCTCTTTTATGTACTTGTTCGTACTTTGAAACTGCGAAAGTGTTGAAAAATTGGCCACGAGGCAGTAAAGATGCATAAATTTAATTGACCTTGAAACTTTTGTGTATTTTTTCTTCAGGAGTTAGGTTTTTGTTCTGGTTTTTTTCGGTTGCTTGTTAATAAAGATGGTAAACCTTCGTGAATTTGAAAATAATCTGAAACTCAAAAAAATTGTCTCAAAAGAAGAAAGATTTTATTAATAATTATCAGAGTTCGATGATTCTTCAGAAGACAGTGATGATTTCGTCAAAGACTCTTTGTCCACAACGTCAGCAGTCTCAGAACTTTCAGATGATGTTTTCTTCTTTAATTGGGACACTAGAACGCTCAACTCCTCGATTGCTTTGGCCTGAAATACAAATTAATTTAATCTAAACTAAAGAATAATTAGTTGAAGATACTTATTCGGTGAAAAGCATTGTTATGAAACAGCAAAGAATTTTTTCTTAGAAATTTTACCAAACAAGAACCAAACAACTATACTGTTTCATGTTCTGATTTTCAAGAATCAAAATCTAATTAAATCTAATCTTGGATCATTTGTTCTAGCACTCACTTGCATAATGATATGATTTTTAGCCAGAAGCAATGTTGCAATCTTGCTCAATTTTCTTACAGAACCACCATGAGCATAGGGAATTACAGCACGAAGATCATCGAGAGCCTCATTCAAATCATGCATTCGGCACCTGGAAAATGATATATTAGTTGAGAAGGTTGTGGTGAGAACTTGCTTGCCCTAGCCTAGTGATTACATTACCTTGAGGTCAAAAGTGACAAGAAGATCTACCTATATAATCCTAAAGAACTCATAATTTTCGGTTATTCCTTAAGTGAACAAATTATTGTTTATACTCCACCCATTTAAGAAAACGTCATCAGTTAGCTTTGTAAATTAGCGTAAATTGTATTTTTATTGAAACGGTGAAGAGAGAATTGCCAGACAGAAAAAAGTTTCTATTTTGGAAATTAAAATTCTCAAGGTAATTTTTCAGGGAATTTATTTGATTTACTGTTTTGACACTGACAGTTCAGTAGGTTAAACAGCAAAAATCAATGAGAGAATCATTTGACGACGTAGTTTTGTACGGATAATAGATGTTTCCAGTTGGGCCATGATTGCGAGCCCAATCATTTGGTTTTGAACCAAATTTAAGTTCTCTCAATCTTCAAATGTGAAATTCTGAGTAGAAATAGTTGAAGCTTAAGAATTTCTAATTCTAAGCGGTTACGGTTTCTGGACATTAAAAAGTTTTAGTCTCTTGGCCCTTCTCAATAGAAAAATTGTCATTTCACTATTTTTGTATACTAAAGTAAAAAATTAGAAAGCGTTTCATAAATGAACGGATAGAAACGGGAAATTTGGTAGCTGCAACGCACTTAAAAAAAAAGAACAATCTTTTAAATCACATTGAAAATCCATTTTCAGGTTAAAACAAAATGGTTTTTCTTGGTTTTTGCTCGCAATTACGCCAACAACACGGCTTGCAACACTAGAAAACGGAATTATTTTTTTTCTGAACTGTAATTGACGAAAAACTGAATTTTCAGTTGAAAATTTTTTTTCTCTCGTTTCTCTGCGTCTCTCTCGCGCCGCTCTCTCGCCCACGTGTTGCGCAAGTGCGCTCTGCCTCGATTCGATGAACCTCTCACCGTACTGATAGCAGATTAGATTTCGCAACTTTAGAAATATTTGGAAACATAAAAATTTTAAAAACATTTAGTTCAGCTGGATCTGTTTCATAACAAACATCTGTTAGCTATGCGAAAGAAAATATGAGAATAAGACGAATTTTCAAAATGATACAAATGAAGTCACTATAACAGAAAGTTGCATTATAATCATCCGTTTTCCCTGTCCTAATCATTTTCAAAAAAAAATTGCTTCAAGCCGCATAAAACCAAACTAAAAACACGATTTCTCACTCACCTCTCCCTCAAATTGCAAATTTTCAGTCTTTTGACTATTCTCAAAAAAAACGTCATTTCTATGTATTTTTAGGTAAAAAAGTTAGAATTTGTTTCATAAATGATCGGTAAGAAACAGGAACTGTAGGTCTCCCAAATATAAAGTAAAAACATGAAAAAGCGTTTCAAAATGAACGAATAGAAATAGAAAATTTTTACTAATTTTATCAGTTTCATATAATTTGTTTAAAAGATTTATTGTTTTAATTTATTGATAGGAGTTTGCATCACAATCATAAACAGAGGCTGTAAACACATGTAAACCCATGTATTTAGCTGTTTGGTGAATAGATTCCGTCAAACAAGGCAGTTAATAAAATATTGAGACTTTTACTTGGGAAAACAACTTCGGTGAAACAGTGAAACTCCTAAAAAAAAATATGTCTCTCCTAATGAGGGTTCACTGTTTCGGTGTCACTATTATATTGAGAGCAAAGTTATACTCTGCTGTATATGCAGTTCGCAACGAATAAAATTTCATTTTTCATGGGCATTTTGGTGGAGCGCATTAAAAATTAATTTCTCAGTTGTGAAGATGCTTTTCCCGGTTATTTTTCCATGGTACCAAGATCACACTAGCTTTCACAAGTACACTAGTCTTTAGAAATGTTTGAAAACAGGAAATTCTCGAAAACTCATTTAGCTCATCTAGAATGTCTCAGAATTAAAAGTGCGAATAAGACAAAATTTCTAAACACTGCGAATAAAGTTACTGTTACAGAAAGTTCCCATTAAAATAATTTGTTTCCTTTCTATCAATTCCGAAGAAAAAAATTGTTCACTCACCTCTCCCTCAAATTAATCGAAAGTCTCACTCCAGGCTCCGTGAACGACATCTTACTGCTCATGTTCTCCATTTTCAGCTTCTTTTTCTTCTTCTCTCTTCCTTTTTTTATCTGAAATAAAACTCCGCTCATCCACATATTCATTTGCTACAGTATCCCCCTCCAGAGGTCCCTAGGGGGATATGGGGTAAAGTGAATAAGCGGAAGAAGACTAAAGAAACAAGGGGAGAAAAGAAGAAGAGGGTGTCCATAGTGAAAAATGAGAATGGCAGATTTGATAATACGAAGTGACAAGTGCTTCCGGAGAAGAGAATGGAAGGAAGATAAAATGAGCTACAAATCAGGAACAGCGGGAGAAAGTGAACATAATTTTTCTGTATTAGCACGTCACGCTTCCTACAACCGCGCTTTTCTGAAATCAAAGAAAATTGTGTGTGAAATAGAGACTCAGAGAAAAAGAGACATTTTTCAAGGACATTTCAGTGGAGCACAGTTGTAAGAACAAGAATCTACATAAAAGTTGTTTCCAAACTTCAAGACAGCATTCAGTTTTTAAAAAAAATCCTGCTTCATATCTTTTTTATTTCTCACTCGTATCATTTTCTTGGCTATCTCGAGCTTGACGCTATTCAATAAACTTTCTGAAAAGTAAAGTATTTTTAAGTTAGCTCAAACAATGTTGAGTTTTGTCGACGACGACGTCGATATAGAAGAAAGATATATACAATGACACATCATTTAGCTTAGTCATGTTTATATTCTTTTATATATGTTTATATTAAAATGATATTTATGTTTTTAATGGAATAGTATAAAAAGGACGCTTAGCTTATCTTATATATTCAGTTTTTTCTATTCTTGCTCTTATTTTATTCGTGCTCAATAAACTATCCTTCTACTGAGTATTCTACAATTTCGACATGGCGACCACCACCAGCTCAGGAAAACTCAGACGAGCCATTGGGCAGATTCGAAGACGGATTACTGAAAAACTCGCAGAGGAACAAGTAAGCGAATCAGACTTGTCTTCATTCACCAAGGAAGAAGTCCACGAAGCCGTACTCGATCTACTTGATTTCCACGAACAACTCGAACACCAACTACAAAAACTCCAAAAATGCCACTTCGAATGGTCGGAATTGGAAGAGAAAGATCCAAACGAGAAGAAAGTGAAACGTGACTACATTGAAAAATATGGTGACTACCTTCCTTTACTCCAATCAATACCATTGAAGTTGAACGAAATTGCTCAGTTATACTCCTTCGGAAAAAACCGTTTATCGAAGATCGATCCGAAACAAGCTAAAACCCTCCCAGAAGCGGATGAACTCATTGACACCATCATCAGTTCTACAACACCAAAACAGGAGACCAGCAGTTTTACTTCTCCACCTGAACCATCTTCAGATGCTACAGCTACTCAACCAGAACAAAACAAGAAGTCTCATTCTGCGTCCACTGATTCAGTTATCATCGGACCAAGTCCGGGACAAACTATTCCAATCTCAATGGGCCATCCAATGTCCTGGACAACTCCCCTCAGTGTTTCACTACCAAGAATGACTATGCCAACATTCTCCGGAGACATCTCAAAGTACTTCGAATTCAAAGAATCATTTGATTCCCTGATGAACCACCTTCCCATTGACAATCTGACAAAGCTGCAATACTTGAAAACATCTTTATCTGGAGAAGCCGCCGATTTGCTAAGAAGTCTACCTCTAACGAACGGAAATTTTTCAATTGCCTTGAATATATTAGAGGAGCAATACGGAGGCACAATACGGATAAAACATGCACTCCTACAGAAACTGAGGACACTACCGGACTTATCTTCTAACACCAATCCAACTGATCTACAACACTTCGGAGTTCAATGCGGAATGATTTTCGAACAACTTCTGAGCATGCAATGTGACGTCAACAATGTTTCAACATCAGATATAATCGAATCGAAGCTTCCAAAACGTGTTATCCAGAAGCTCTACGGACAAGGACAAGATGCATACCCTTCATCAACAAAGGAACTCATTCAAAAAGTGAAGGAAATTGCCAGGATTGAACTACTTGTAGCCGAACTTCATAACAACAAAATCGACAATCATCGACAAGCAACGACGATGTCCAATTTGACCAACAACATCTCAAGAAGAAATCATCCAGGACACGGAAACCAGAATCAAAACAACCGACAGACTCAACAGAAACAACGAGTGAATACTCCATGCGCTTTCTGTGTTGAGGACAGAATGATGCATCATCCACAATTCTGTCGTCGCTACAACACTCTGACAACAAGGAAACAAAGAGCAGCTGAACTTCGTTTGTGCTACCGGTGTCTGCAGACCGGACATTCTGCACGACAATGCACATCCACATGTCAGACTTGCAATGGAAGACATCATACCGCCATCTGCTCAAATTCAGAACCAAGGAAACCAAATGGTAATGGATCCACGACATCCGGACTACAAAACAAATCGGGAAATCAACAAGCTGCACATGCGCAGCCAGAGAATTCGGGAAACACGGTTCCCATCAATTGGAAAGGAAATCCATCTGGAAACTTCAACAGAAACCACAACAATGGTCACCAAGGAAGTCAATGGAAGAATCAAAACAATCGGAGATACCACAACAACGGAGAACAAACACACATCGCATCAGCTGTGGAAGAGACGTCAGAGGTGATTCATGGAATGACTCACGTTATCAACAACGAGGACGCGGTAATGATCTTCAATCCAAACACTCTCGTCTCGAAAGCTACCACTTTGGAAACATCTAACTCGGAAGAAACTCAACCTCCCCCAGTCATCATGATGACTATCACTTTGCCGGTTCTCGACAAAAATGGACAAGAACACCCTGCAACAATTTTCTTCGATTCCGGCTCAAACACCAGTTACATCAAAACTTCATTCTCGGAAAAACTTCAACTTCAACCAATTGGATCAAAGAAAATGAAAGTCGAAACATTCGGGTCAAGTAAAATTCGACGCTTCACATCCAACATCATGAGAGTATCCATCAAGACCAAGAAAGCCACAACAACTATCGACTTGCATGAATCTGAACACATTGCCACCAACGTTATTGCAGTCGACATCGATGACGCAGAATGCCTCAAACTTCTGAATGCCGACCGTGTCACACTTCAACGCCAACAGAAAGATGTCGACATTCTAATCGGTCTGGACTTTTATCTACAATTGTTGGGGCAAGTCAACACAATAAGACTAATAAATGGTCTTCAACTTCACATCACCGATTGTGGACCAATTCTATCAGGAAAAGAACACCACTCAACACCAAGCATCAACGACACCTTCACTGTAATCAACAAACAGATTGAAGACGACAAGCTGTACCAACAATTGCAAAACTTTTGGATTCTGGAAACTATTGGAATTCACGACACCAATCCGAATTTCAAATCAGATGAAGAAGCCAATGCATTTTTTCGTCTAACTACGACAAGAAAACCAAATGGAAGATACGTCGTCAGACTACCATATTCCAGTACTGACAACATTCATCCAAATCGTGCACTGTGTTGCGGACAACTTCAAAGCACAGTTCGTCGTCTGAAAATCGATCCAGCTCTTTTCAACAAATATGCGAACATCTTCTTGGAATATATTTCCCTCGATTTCATTGAAGAAGTGCTTGATGAATCCATCATAACCGGACCAGTCGTCTGTTACTTTCCACACCATCCAGTTATAAAGGAAACATCAAAAACCACAAAAATCAGGATTGTGTACAACGGATCTGCCAAGACCTCGAAGAATATGCATTCTCTGAACGACCACCTTCACACCGGAGAACGACTTTTACCGGATATCGCTGGAATTTTTCTTCGAATTCGTCAGAGCAACATTCTGATATCTGCCGACATCGCCAAAGCTTTTCTTCAACTGGAACTCCACGAAGAAGACAGAGATGCAACTCGATTCCTTTGGGTGGACCCAAATACTCTCCAACTCAAATGCTACAGATTCAAGCGTGTCCCATTCGGACTCAAATCATCTCCGTTCCTTTTAAACCGCACTATTCGAACACATCTGGATACATATCAACATCCAATTGCCAAGGAAATCGCAACATCCTTATATGTGGACAACATATACATGGGAGTCAGCTGCACCGAAGAAGCGAAACTCTTTTACAACATCTCCAAGGAAATATTCGCCGATGCCCAAATGAACCTCTGCCAATACGTGTCAAATTGCTCATCCAGCAACGAATATTTCACACAGATGGAAAAAGGGACACCTGAAGACCGATATCAAAAATTACTTGGCATCAAGTGGGATACACAAAAGGACTGCCTCATCTTCGCTTTACCGGAAATACAAGCTGAGATGCTCACGAAACGAAAAGTTCTGAAATTGATAGCTTCCTGCTACGATCCCATCGGATACGCAACACCAGTCACCTTGAGCGGTAAATTGTTTTTCCAAACACTCACCAGCAAAGAACAAACATGGGACACGCCTCTATCAATTGAACAACATTCGTCATGGAAGAAAATACGACAAAGTTGGACTGGAGACGAATGGCACATTCCTCGTCAATTTTTTTCAAAGGACCAACTGAAATATGCCCAACTTCTCGAACTTCATGTTTTCACGGACGCCAGCAAGATTGCTTACGGTACAGTAGCTTATTTGAGAATAATCACCGAGGAAGACACAGCTGAAACCCAATTCTTGATGTCGAAATCAAGAGTGACTCCAATCAAATCCAATCACTCTATCCCTCAATTGGAAGCACTTGCACTTCTCACTGGAGTTCGACTCGCCAACTATTGTCTCAATGAGATGAATCTTCCTATTCGTCGAACGTATGTTTGGTCGGACAGCATGTGCTCGTTGGACAGCCTTCAAACAACATCGACCACAGGCAGCCGCTTTGTGCGTAATCGTTTGAAGGAAATACAAGAACACGGAAAGGAGTTCCTGTTTTCTCACGTACCAGGAAAGAACAATCCAGCTGACTTGCTCACAAGAGGAACCACGTTCAACGAACTGAAAGAATCGACGATATGGCTCAAAGGACCCAGCTTCCTTCAATCTACTTCTCCACTTCCAATTCGATGCAAATCTACAGATCAAATCATAAATGCTACAACGACTCTCAACATTCACTCAGAACCTCCAATCGATGTCTCCAGATTCAGCACTTTCCATCGTCTTCTTCGAACTGTAATGGTCATCATCTACTTCATTACTCGAGGAAAATTGACTTCAAAGCAGAGAATTACGAGAGCGAGACGACTAGTTCTACGATTGGCTCAACAAAACAATCCTCCATCCATCGAAACGATCAATTCACTGCAACTACAGAAAGATGAGGAAGATGACCTATGGATCTACACCGGAAGAGTAAACCAAAAGCCACTGATTTTCCTACCACAAGGAAAAATTTGCCGAATGATAATCTTGGAAATTCATCAAAGGAACTACCATTCCAGTCCAATGTTTACTCTATCAAAGCTGAGAGAAGAATATTGGATTCCCAAAGGACTCACTTACACGAAACGATCATGCCGTCAATGTCTCGGTTGCCGACGCATCAATGTTCAACCGTATCCACAGCCATCATTTGCTTCATTCCCAGACAGCAGAATTCTCCCTTCGAAACCGTTCAAATACACTGGAGTCGATTACGCCGGTCCACTACAAATCAAAGTGAACAACAAACCAGAAAAAGTTTGGATTCTTCTATTCACATGTCTGTATTCTCGCTTCATTGTCACCGAATTGGTCTTGGATATGACTACGTCAACATTCTTGAATGCATTGAGAAGATTGAGTTCCCTCTTTGGAACACCAGAACACATCATCTGTGACAATGCAGCTCAATTTCACCTTCTGACAGCAGTGATCAACAATGTGAAAGACAGGCTGAATCAATGCTCTACTTTGGATTCTACAAATCTGCCAGAGTTCCACTTCATTTCACCCCATGCTCCTTGGGAAGGAGGAGTTTATGAAAGGATGATTTCCCTCATCAAGCAATCATTACTCCGTGCAGGATCGACAACTACACTGTTCGAACTGGATGACTTCAGAACGACTCTCTGTGAATGCACCAATATTGTCAACTGCCGTCCACTAACTTATATGGCTTCCGAAGAAAACATCGAACCATTACGACCAATTGATTTTGTGCTTCCACATGGACGAATGAACACCGCCAACATGTTGACACTTAAATCACCAATGGACTTCGAAGACCAACCATGGAAGAGAAGGAAACTCGCTGAAGATTGGGATAAATTGTCAACTGTCACCGAAGAATTCCGATCCAGATGGATCCGAGACTACATCCAAGTTCTCCAACACCGACGAGACTTTGATCACAAACAAGGAAAATCGAGAACTTTCAATCCGAAAGTTGGAGATGTTGTATTGATTCATCAACCATCGTCGAAATCAACTACATGGCCACTTGGAAGAATTGAAGAATTGAAAGAAAGATCAGCATTAGTGAAGAACGGAAGGACAAAACGAATCGTCGAATACCCATGGAAACTTCTCTATCCATTAGAGAACACTCAAGACCCAGATATTTCACAAAACGAAAACATTGTGACCAGTGAATCATCTACAACAACATCTTCCAAAACTGATTCACTCACACCGGACAATCAACAAACCGAGAGAATACATCCAAGAAGATCAACAAGAAAGAGAACAGCAACCAAATTGTTCACTGCTCTGATGTTATTCTCATTCCTCACCAATTCCGATGCACAATCCATCATAGAAACAACGACTGCTTCCACCACGTCACCCACACCAGAAACTGTCCAATGGATTTCTCGAAATCCATTGATCCTTCTATTCGGATTCCTTTTTCTACTGTATGGACTTCATGGATGTATCACACTATTCCTATGTCTCCACTGCATCACGAAATGTCTTCTCCTCACGCTGACTCAGATTTTTCACGGAATTCAAAGAACCTGGTTCTTATACCGTCGAAATCAAAACCAATCTGCGACACTCATAGTGATTTTGTTTATGATTCAAGGACTCAATGGATGTAATGATGTCGCCTCGATTCAAGGAAGTGATGATTTATGTGTTCAATCAAAGGACGGTCAAGAATGCTTCCTGAATAAAGCCGTGAGATTGAATATCCGACCAGAAGGTCCAATTGGATGCTACACAGTCTTGGACAACAATGGAAAGGAGAAAACGTTTGTCGAAGTTCACGCAAAATCAATCGTATCAACCTGTAATGAAAAGACCCACCACTTCACACGCCAGTTCAAGATCAATCACTACTACAGTCATCGATGTGCTGGAAAAGGAAGTTGTACTGGAAACACTTGTGAGACTCTTTCATCGAATGATGGAGTACCAGAATTTCCACCAATTGCAATGGATGGTCCTGGACATTCTCGATGTTACACTTCTTGTGGATGTATCACTTGTGGAGGATGCATTTCATGTTCATCATCATGCCTTTTCTCAAGAATCAGTGCAGAACCTACATCATACTCCATATATGAGATCACCCAGTGCCCGACATGGACTACAACCTTGGAACTCGAGATCAAGATGAATGGCACATCGACAATCTACACAATTCCACATGGAACACCAGTAGATCTACCACAGAACATGTCGATAACAGTCACAGGATTCTCCACTCCACCATCACCAATACATGGAGCCACATTCATCAAAAGAAAAACATCCGATGTTTTCTCAGCTGTTGGCTACACTCTCTCTTCTCCTCCAGAGGCGGGAAGGCCCAGAAAGGGTTCTGTAGGGGAACTCCAATGCCCAACAGAAAATGATGCTATTGACTTCAATTGTATATTTACTGAAGATATCTGCACCTGTACTCCACTGGGAACATCGATCCGATGTGAATGTCAAATTCTCGACATGGAAACGATCATCAACAGGAATCCCATCAATTCAACTCATGGATCAGAAGGAATGATTCAGTTGCGATATATCAACCAGAAGATTCAATCACGGACGTTTTCATCTGGATTACTATCAGTACAACTGACTCTCCGCAACTACTCCATCCACCGAATTGTCAAAGAAGACCGATGCACAGTCAATCAAGTTTCTATCAATGGATGCTATTCTTGTCCACAAGGAGGACAACTTCTGATCAACTGCAAATCATCATACTTCAAGAACATTGTTGCTACAATCGAATGTCCCACAATTTTTGCATACGTCAATTGTTCCAGTGCTGGACAACAAAATGAAATTCCTCTGTTCGCCAATCAACCAAGGATCACTGAGAATTGTACGGTGAGATGTGGGACCGAGACTCTACATTTCACTGTCAATGGATCACTCAAATCATTGTCCACATTCACCGTTCAACAACAACACTTCATCAACTTCCAAGAAGTAATCTCGTTGGATACTATCTTTGACGACATCAAATCAGCTTTATCAACCATATGGGATACGATTAAGGACAGCTTTTCATGGATATTTCAATCGCTTCGAATGTGGATAATCATTGTCTGCCTCATCATAGTCTTCTGGCACTTTCGTTGTTCTCGGGAGTGTCGACGACGACGTCGATATAGAAGAAAGATATATACAATGACACATCATTTAGCTTAGTCATGTTTATATTCTTTTATATATGTTTATATTAAAATGATATTTATGTTTTTAATGGAATAGTATAAAAAGGACGCTTAGCTTATCTTATATATTCAGTTTTTTCTATTCTTGCTCTTATTTTATTCGTGCTCAATAAACTATCCTTCTACTGAGTATTCTACAATTTTGTGCTTCCCAAATTGTTTAATTGACAGGAATTATCACTCATCAATTTTCTTGTAATGTTTTAGTCAAATTTTGCAAAACACACTGAAGATACCGCGGCTTTGACGTTGGACCCATTTGTGTAACCTACATCTAACATGGATACTACTCTTGGCAGATATGTGATACACAAAAAAACATAAATTCACATTTTCAATGGTTGAATTTTGAAGATTCATTCAAAAAACGTCTCAATAACACATGTGACAGGTTTACTGTATTTGAAGAAGCTAGTTGAAAAAGAAGATATCCGACTTCTCAGCTATACTGCTTCAAAAACAAATGAAAAACAGAAGTCATTAAAATTAGTGTTAATGAATTTCCAATCGTTGTTGTCATAAAATTCGACATTTGATGCAAATTTTAGTCGTATAATAGTTTTGAAATTTTAAGGTAAATTTTTGAAAATCAGGCAGCTCCGGGCAGGCTCAGTGTTTTTGTTATAAATTGAAATGAATGTTCAGTAAGTGTGCGCAAACATGTTCAAAGAGGTGTCTAACGAAATACAATTGACAAAGCTGATTGTGATGAAAGTTTGTAATGATACTGAAACGGCAAGCATATCCATACAAGTAGTAGAGAAATTTCAAGACAGAGTCTAGTTTTTCAAAAATTGCTGCTTCAAATCTTTCTTATTACTGACTTGTACCATAGTTTTCTCAATGCATTGATTGTTATGTTCCCCAAAAAATTTAACTGACAAGAATTACTACTCATAATTTTATTTAATCAGTTAAAATCAGTTTTGAGGTTACAATAAATTTGCAAAAGGCAAGGAAGTTAGCACGAGTTCGACATATGGCGAGCCTGCTTACAGCGGCGGGGGTCTACCTCACGGTAGGTCCGCTAGCTGCGACGAGAGATTTTGATAGGTCTCTCGCTTGTCTTTTTTATCAGACGGTGGGTTTGTGCAGAGGGTCGAGCTAAGGGAACATCTTCACCCGAGTTGATCCCACCGGCATCACTATTTGGTTAGGTATAGCTGCTCGCAGTGGACTCAGGATCCGACTTAACCTTCGCCCTCCCGAAAATTTAACACCACAGGATTTCTCCAACTTTGTCATAGCCGTCGGGTGTTGGCACACCACTGACTATGACGGAGTTCCCCGCCAGGAGCCTCACGGCCTACAACCTTACCTTCGGGTTTGACCCCTCCAGCACCGGTCGGCATTCAACCTGCCACTCGTGTGTTCTTCCGGCCAGAGCTCTCTTTCAGATCGAGAGACAGAGACCTTCCAAACACTATGCCAGATCAGATCGTGGCAGGCTGAGCATCTGATATTACCGGCTATCAGGAAGCCTTAAAAAGATTGGCGATACAAAGGTCCCCACTTTGTTGTAGCCCTTTTATGGAGAAAAAGCAGGAATGTTTATATCCTCTTTTTTCCAGGCATACAAACTTGGGGTTTTGATCCACCTAACGACTTTTCTTCCCAAAGGAGTTAACCTTTAGTTAATGAAGAAAATCCGGGGTTTAACATACCTCTGGGAGCAATACTGTCTCAAGGACCAAAAACTTCCCAGAGGGTAAGAAGAACACGACGTAAAAAGCAATCTGTTCCTCAAACTTGTGTAATTAAACCCTTGAACCCGGTGAATTTGCTAGGCCTACATCTAACATCTAATCTAAATTACAGTTTTCAGCGAGTCCCTTTACAAAATTCACCCAACAAAAAATTTCCCACAAGCAACTGTGGCCGGTTTTCTGTATTTCAACAAGTTACTTTTTGAAAATAACTAGATTCTCAAGAAAACTGCTTCAAGAAAATAAAAAAGGTAGAAGTTATTAACATAAAGTTAATGAATTCATTCTATCCGCGGCAAATAACATTAAGCAAGTATCTGAATTGCTAATATGCGGGAGGAATCTATTGAAAATGCATAGATAGTGCAATAGGAATACGTAATGCATCCTGGAGCTTCATTAGATATACTTGGAACTTATTATAATGAATAGGAATAGTAAGAAGGTGGGTATCTTATTTGGAGGATCAGAATCATTCCTATAAACGACTTCGCAATTGTTACAATTGTGGAAACAAGGGGAAAATGGAGTTCAAGAAACAGTGAGAAAAACAATCTTAGTTGAGAAGGAAGATTACTAATTGTCCATACTAATTGTTTCTTGAGTTTATTACTTAAGAAAATTGATTTATGTATAAACACGTGAAAAATATACCAACATTTCAAAACAGTAAAAGTTAGTTTAATAATGACAGCTATCATCAAAACACACTCTCCATAAAAGTATCCAAAGCATAAAGCAATCTGTTCCAATGCTATTCCTTTGATGCAACAGATGGTCGGAAGTGTCCAAAGGGAGGGGGAGGGGTGTCGTTCCATTTGAATTGCCATAACTCTCTCCCCTTTCTATGAATAGAGATTAGATCTCAATTGGCGGATGTATCAATTCAGAGCTTGCGGGAAAAAGAAGGGCAATGGGTGATTATGCGGGAAAATATATAAAAAGAGAAGTGAGTGTTGTAAAAAAAAGCAACTTAGGATAATATTCACTGATTTAGTCAATAAGAATAGGGGTTCTGGAGATAATTGATAGACAGTGGTTTCTGTATCAATCAGAAAGAGATATCACTCAAATGGAACGGAAAAATAATTAAAATACTGTTTTTCAAGATTTTACTGTTCCAGATTTTCATTAGAAGTTGGTTGCATTTACAATGTCTGATCCTTGATTGCGTTTTTTTTGGATGCTCCCCAAACTATTTTCTGAAACTGCAAGTTTAACTCTGTATACACCCAGTAACACAGGTTGTTCGCGAGTAGACGCGTTACGGATGCGAATCTTATGCGGAGTCTTTACGGATCCGTAACGACGCTTCTCGCGATAGGTCGTTCGCGCACGACTCGTATTTCTCATTCGCACACGGTCCGTTTATGGATGTCCAACTTTGGTATCGACTGTGTGCGCACTGCTCGGATACTAGATCGCGTGAGGATGGTTTACGACGTCCTGCTCAGGGACTCTGATTGCTTTCGCAAACGGATCATATATGGATGATTGGACTAACTTTTTCTCTCGCGGCCAGCTCAATTTTTATTTTTATTTCGAATATTTTTTTCCTATTTTTTTCTCAAATATCTTCGATTTATTTACTTTTTCATGGTTTTCCAGGCTGATAAAATTATTGGAGACCAATTCGAACAAAATGGACAACAATTTTGTTGAGGTTTGTCTATCGGCGACCTATAAACACAGTATAGGACTTCTATTTTTCAGAGTCATGTCGGATATTCAAATCAAGAAATAAGGAGCCGAAAGTTTAATATTTTTCGATGAATTATGCAGAAACAATCTACTTTCAAGCAGTTTTTCGGTGAGTGAGCGATTCATTTCCAGATAAAAATGAGAAAAATGAATTTTCAGAGCATCAAGTGCCGAACATGCGGAAAAGGATTGAGGCGGCTCCATTAGGACTTTGGTTTCAAAAATCGACAGAATTATGGATATTGGCACAAAACCGATACAAATCGACGAAAAATGAGGAATATTTTTAAAAATGTTATATTCGTTTTTTGTTGATTTTTTCTATCTTTCTTGAATTTTTAATTGTTTTAATGTTTTTTTCTGAAATAAATGAGTCATTATATTGTTTTTTTGCTTTAAAAATAGATAAAAATTGGAAGGGGAGGGCAAGGAGAGCAACCAGAAATGAACGGATCGCGTACGGACCATATACGGACGTTCGCAAACAGGTCGGTTATGGATCCATAACGAGTCTTTTTTTCGGTACCGATATGGACCGTGCGCGATCGTCCGAAGCATCCGTAACGGATCGTTTGCGAACGACCTGTGTAAGCTAGCTTGTTAGTGATAGAAATTTCGATTTATATAGCTCGATTTAAAAACTGCTTCAAAAATATGGGAAACATGATTGTAGGTTTTATTAAATGATTCTGTCTTTTTCAGTTACGCAGCAAATTGGAACTAAAGAGTCAAGCAAACAAGTTTTCAAGGTTAGATGTTTTTTGAACGTTATCAACTAAATAATAATTTCATGAGAACAAGAGAAAAGCAAATCAACCTTGTGAAACAGTAATAGTTAGTTTCAAAATATCCAAAACAGGAATCAATCTGTTCCAATGCTCTTCCCTTGATGCAACAGATGGTCGGAAGTGACCAAAGGATGGGGGAGGGGTGTCTTCCATTTGAATTGTCATAACTCCCTCCCATTTATATGAATAGAGATTAGATCTCAATTGGCGGATGTATCAATTCAGAGCATGCGGGGAAAAGAGGGAAATGGGAGGGAATGTGGTAAAATGTGGTCTTTTTATGAAGAGGGTATGAATTAAGGTAACGTTTATTGATTTAGACATTGCAAATTACCATATTAGAGATGTTGAGTGGGCTGTGTCTTACTGGTTTTTGTGTTATTTAAATAAACAATACCCGTCAATTGAAACAGAAAAAAACATATCATATCAAAACAATATTTGAGATCCCCTTTCATTGAATTTTAGATCATCAGTTGCTTGGAATTGCATTGAAAATAAATTTATCAGGAGGAAGTATTATACTAAAAAAGAGAAATGCGAATTATTTTCAACTGATGAGTTTTTTTTCCGGTTTCACCGAGTTCTTTTAATTTATCGGTTTAAAAAATATATTAATTGTAAGTTCGTATGAAATATATCATTACAGTGATTCCGTTAAAATTTCAATTTTGAAACTCCACTCGAAATCTTTTTTACAATTGGAACTTCAATTCTGTGTGATAATTTTGTGTTCTTTCTAACATCGCTTATCTTACAAACATGCCGCATACACTTTATTTTGGGACGAATTTATATTTCTTCTGAGAGGCGATCAGTCTCCGACCGCTACCTTCATCGCCCTCTCAACAAATTTCAAGTGGAGTCACAGAAAAAGCTAGTACTCCGAGAAAACTGTTTTAAAAATACCGTAAAAACTGTATTAAAGCGACATGTCGCTCTATTTTTCGAACAGGTTTTCGTTGTCGTTATATTAGAGGCTGCCGTTCTACTGGAGGCTGTCGCTCTATTTTTTGAACGAAATTCTAAAAGTTAGTCAGGTTCGATTTATGCGAATAAAAGTGAAATCAGAAGACAAAAACGTGAAAAATTAATGAAAAACAACCAAAATACCCAAAAACAGGGTGTCGGTCTATTAGAGGCTGTCGTTCTACTAGAGGCTGTCGCTCTATTTTTCGAAACTTAATTTTGCTGTCGTTCTATTAGAGGTGTCGTTCTATTAAAGGTGTCGCTCTAATACAGTTTTTACGGTAAATGAAAATGTTTTCAAGTTTCGAGTTCGATATTGCGAACGGCTGATAATCAAACTGGGCGTTAAAGCAAATGAAGTAGGATTTTTAAAAAAATCTACGATTTTAACATAATAAGACGAAGAGAAAAACATATGAAAATTAAAAAACAGTGAAAGTGAATTTGAAAGAGGCCAATAGAGAACGCTTTATGAAAACAAGAGAAAAGCAAATGAGCATTGTGAAACAGTAAGAGTTAATTTCAAAGTATCGAAAGTGTGAAACAATTTGATATTTTATTTAACTATTTAAATATACAGTAAAAGTCACTGGAGGTCAGGTAATGTCCCTCACGAGACGAAACCTGAGAAAAAGAAACCGGGTAAAGAAGGAGAATTATGAAATAGGAGTTGAGCAAGGTGGAAGGAGAATAAAAGAAAAATTATCAAAATAGTGCAATGTTATTCACAAGAAGGGACTTGAATACTGAAGGGCAAAGGAAATGAGGGACATATAAAGTTATGGCATTCCATATAGGTATAATAATTGAGAAGAAATTAGTACAATTAGGATTTACACAGATGAGACACATTGGGCGACGAGAGGAGGAGCGTAACCTGACATGGGTTTCAAGATTAGGAAAATATGAGGCGCCGATTATAAGATTATATAAGAGAAGTAATTGCGCTTTGAGCCTACGGTGGCGCATAGAAAGAAGGTCAAGTTGGGAGAGGCGTTCATAGTAGGATCGATAAGGTGTGTTACAGCGTTGAAGAATTTTCCGCGAAAAGAATCTAAGAGGAGTTTCGAGCTTATGCGCTAGTTTCGAAGATGGGGGAGGAGAATACACAACAGAGCAGTATTCAACTAGAGGGAGAACGTAAGTTTTAAACAGGAAGATATAAAATTGGGGAGAGTTGGATTTGAACGATTTCAGTATTTCAGTAGACCACTAGAGAACGCTTTATGAAAACAAGAGAAAAGCAAATCAGCATTGTGAAACAGTAAGAGTTAATTTTAAAGTATCGAAAGTGTGAAACAATCTGTTCCAATGTTCTTCCCCAGATGCAACAGCTGGTCGGAAATGCTTCAAAGAACTCTTTACTCATTTTCATGAATAGAGATTAGATCTCAACGAGCGGGTGTATCAATTTAAGAAATGCGGAAAAATAAAGAAGGTGAGGGGAAAACTATGCGATAAAATGGGCCACCTCGAAAAAAGTTGACTTATCAAGATCACCGCTGCAAATCTAGTGATATTTGTTTACAATATTTTCAAATTAATTTCTCAATAGATGGATTGGATTTACGAGAAGTGTAATCTGAAGGAGAACCTTCTAACCTATACACTGGAACGATGTGATGACCTGAAGCTACCTCAGATGTTCTAGAAACTAATTATTAACTATTAGATTTATAAAAATAACAAAATATTTCAGTTGGAGAATGTAATTAATTGTTGGATCTGGAAAAGAATACCGTCAATTGAATATGTGTGAAGCGCTAACTGTTGTGATCATCACGAAACAGATAACATTTCAGGTATTTGAAATTTTCAAACTAGAATATTCCTCCTTTTTCAATGTTTTATTCAGATTTTTTCTATAGAATAGAAGAGTCAAACACTGCCACTTACAATTCATATTTTCTTTTTACAAGCGGTTAGAACAGTAACAAAGCTAAACTTATGTAAAAGCTATCTCTGAAAACATTTACCAATGCTAAAATAAATGAAAACGAAGTTACAAAAACAGTTTCGATCAAGAATAACATCAATATTTTTCACATAAGAAACAGTAAGAACAAAATAAACAACAAGCAACACACCGAAAATCATTCTTGAAAATCTTCTGCTTTTTTTGGACAATTGGAAAAATAGTTTTTTTATTTTTAAACTATTTTTGAAATAGTTCTGAAACCGAAAATCTTTTTCGGAATTGCCTGGAATCATTATATGAGAATGATATCTGGACCTTCATCACATTCCACAAGGAAAATAACGTTCTGTTGAACTCATAAAATTGGCAGACATTTACTCTCTCTACCGCAACGACTGAAAATTGTGTGTGCTCGGCTTGGTTTAAAAGAAATCAAGTTGTTATTGAAACAATTATGGTTTTCTAAAGCGGGAAATGTCAAATATCACAATTTTCTTCTAGTTGCATAACTTTTCACAAGAATCTAACTAGGTATCTGTTTGAAATTGTTTAGTAAACAGTTTCTACAATAGACTAGCTCTTCACTGAAGTTTTCTACCAAAACCTGATTTACCATTTCGCAATGTTGTTACATATGTGTTCCATTTGACTAGTATGTTTCGTTGCAAAGTATTTTCGAAAGACGTTTTCAGAAACAAAAAACTTGAACACAAAAAATTACATAAAGAAAAGTTAATGTTCTTATTAGATTACCGTTATTTTTGATGCCGCAACGAAAACCTTTCAGAGGTATCTATACATAAGCTTCAGATGACAACGATGACTTTGAGGAAGACTCGTTTTCCAGGATCAGGAAAACGATACGCGACATATATATCTATGTAAATAAAATATGGAAAATGGAGTTCAATAGATTTGGAGTTTCTCATTAACTTCCGGGGACTTAGTTGTTTAGTTGCCGGTGGCAAGGTACCCTCATAACCCTGTAGTTCTCCGAGTCCTCACAATAAATACGCAACGACACTCCGCCAAAGGCTCACGCGCCTACCGTAACCTCAGCGCGTCAGTTCACGTGGACACGTGTACTCCACGTGGCAACAAGTAGTTTCTGGAGTCGGTTGGCTTTCAGAGTTTAGTTCTAGTTTTAGCGTTGGTTGTTTAACCTTTGTTTTGTAAGTTACGCTCTCTTTATTTTATTTTCTTGCAATAAAGTAAATTTATTGTAAGAAACTGTGTATTTGTCGTCATATTTTATCCGGAACCTACACCCCGTATTCGTACACGGGCAACTTGGGGGCCGAACCGGGTCTATCGTTTTATCGTTATTTTTCCTTGTTTTGCTGTAATTTTCTGGTTTATTTTTCTTCGGTTTGAATAAACGGAGGAATTATTTACTGGTTTTTGGCAGTTTCTTTCGTTGGATAACGTGGAAACTTGGAGGAATTCTCCGAAGAATCGAAGTAAACTTCGTCGATTGAAAATCAACGAAAAGTAGACAGTTTTTGGATAAAAACTTAGTTTACGGACAACAACGCAGAAGATGAGCGACAAAACATCGTCGAAGCAGTCAACGTCGAAAGTAGACGACAATCGGATGATTGTTGTGGAAACTCAAATGAGCGTGAGGGAGAGAAGAAAGAAAGTGAAGAAGTTCACTAAACTTATCGCTGGCGGCGTCAAAGTGGAGGACGAAACAAGGTTGCAACTCGGGGAGTTGACAACAAAATGCAGCGAACAGGAGGCGGATGCGATTCTGGAGCCGATGAGAATTTTCCACAGAGAGTTGTTGGAAAAGTTCGAAGAAATCGGAGGAGATGAATGGCCGCGATCGGTGATTCGAGTTATGAGAGAGTTCAAGCTCGAATCGGTGGAAGAGTTGAGAGAAGCGTGTGCGAAAGCAGCGGAAAGGGAAGAAGCGGAATGGTCCGTGGGAAAAGTAAATCTGGAATTGCAGAAAGTGCAATATGAGAAGAACTTGTTGACGGAGTGCTGGAATGAGGAAAAGGAGATGCTCGGGGAGCAAATCCGAGAAAGCCAGAGAGAAAAGGAGATGCTCGGGGAGCAAATCCGGAAAATTCAGAGAGAAAAGGAGGTGGCTGAGGCTCAGGTCAGGAAGCTGGAGAAGGCGCTGACGAAACTGAGGAAGAAGCTGGATCAGGAGGAGCGTAAGCCGAATGGCTTGCGGGATGAAGCCCAGGAAATCGCTGTGGAAACAGTGACGGGTGACGAAAAAACAAGTAGTGAGGAGAAGGTTGTCATGATAGGAAATCTGGGAATCCGTGTGGAAAACAGGAGTCCGTACAGGGAAACGGCGGAGAAGAGCAAGGAAATCGCTGTGGATACGGTGACGGAGGAGAAAAAAGAAGGGATGAAGCCAAAGAAGACGGTGATTAGAGAATCGAAGATTCTCGTAGCTCCGAGAATCGGCGTGAAAGGAAAATCCATCTTTGAGTATCGGAAAAGTGCGCTGGACACGTGGAAGAATAGATTCGATTTTGCGAATGTGGAATCGATCGTATTCTTGTTAGAGCTCACGGAGGACGAGGAGACGAACCAAAAGTTGGGTGACTTGGTGCGAAAGTTAGCTGAGGAAGTGAAGGAGATCACGATCATTCCGTACAAAATGAATTGTGCAAAATCGGGATTGGTGGAAAGTTGGAAACGGAGTTGGATAACTGCCGGTCATGTGAAGTGGAGCGATTCGGCTGCGAGTGCGGACGAAAAGTTCAAAACGTGGGAACAACTGCTGGAGTTCCTGGAGGCGAGGACGACAGAGAATGTGGGGGTGGCCCAACTGAGAAAGGAGTCGGTGACTTCGGAGCCACGAATAAAGGAGGACAAATGGAGTCACCAGTGATGTCATCTTGGTGGACAATCCAAATTGTTAATTAATTATTTTTGTTTAGTAGTTTTTATGTTAGGGTGGTGTGACTGAGTTTAGGCTAGGTGGTGTGAGATAAGGGGAGAAGAATGTAAGTCGTATCTGTGAGAGTACTCGAACCGGTCGGGGCCCGGTTTCTGTAAAGGGGGGGAAGTTGCCGGTGGCAAGGTACCCTCATAACCCTGTAGTTCTCCGAGTCCTCACAATAAATACGCAACGACACTCCGCCAAAAGCTCACGCGCCTACCGTAACCTCAGCGCGTCAGTTCACGTGGACACGTGTACTCCACGTGGCAACAAGTAGTTTCTGGAGTCGGTTGGCTTTCAGAGTTTAGTTCTAGTTTTAGCGTTGGTTGTTTAACCTTTGTTTTGTAAGTTACGCTCTCTTTATTTTATTTTCTTGCAATAAAGTAAATTTATTGTAAGAAACTGTGTATTTGTCGTCATATTTTATCCGGAACCTACACCCCGTATTCGTACGCGGGCAACTGTTTTCTTTATTCTCATTTTGAAACTGCTAATACATATTCGTCGGTTGCTGACCGCTCGCTCAAAATTCGGCCCGGGGAAACCATATATGATCGAAGAAACGCTGAATAAACACTCATCTGAAAAAAAGGTGTGGGTCTGGTGGCAGAGTTTCGATATGCGCCGGCTCTCTACCGTACTTTCTCCATAAAAAGTTTTTTTTCAGAAGTACGGTAGAGCAGGTGTAAACACGGCCTCCAGCGGAGGCCCCCTCAAAGTACTGTGCGCAGTGCATTGAAAGGGCCTCCGCTGGAGGCCGTGTGTAAATGAAAAGTTCGCAACCAGACCCACACATGGTCTCCGGGCCGAGCTTTGAACAAGCGGACAGCCATCGGCGAATGGGTAACTTTTCATCACTTACACCTCCCAGCTAAGACAGTTAACCAAGTCTTTGGAATCAAAATTGTGAAAATTTCAATTTTTATCTGTTGTAGCTGTAACAGAAATATTCATTGTTTGAGGAAACTGTTGGTATGCAGAGTAGATTTTTTTGTGATTTAAATCAAATTCTATTCAGATTTAATTAAGTTTTTGATTTGAATTTTTTGAAAGTTGATATGTATAGATAAGATTGAAATCAGTTTACCGCTGGACGCATTGTATCTGTTATGTTGTCTTTTTTTTGGTTCAAAAAATATCTTTCATATCTTGAGCTACATATCTTCAAAAATTCTCTTCGGTTGCATCGAAACTCTGCAATGTCATAAAAACAAGTCATTGCTAGTTTTGCTCTCTTCAGTATTTCTTTGTACTTTGAAACTGCGAAAAAATTCAAAAATTGACCACAAGGCAATCGAGATGCGTACACGATCCACCTCTCCACTTTTTACAGATATCGGATATTTATTCAGAAATTTGTTAATAATTTAAATTGTCCATTTTATAAGAAAAGTGGTAATTTTTTTGTAAATATGAAAATAATCGGAAACTCGAAAAAATTATCTCAAAAAAGAAAGATTTTATCAATAATTATCAGAGTTCGATGATTCTTCAGATGACAACGATGACTTTGGTGATAACTCTTTGTCCACACTTTCAGCAGGCTCGGAATTTTCAGACGATACCTTTTTCTACAATTGGGACACTAGAACGCTCAGCTCCTCGATTGCTTTGGCCTGGAATACAGAACATAGACACGAAGAATAAGTAGCTGTGAATAGTCAATCGGGAAAAATTTTTGTTTTGAAACAGCAAATTTTTTTTTTAGAAACATTGAAAAACTAAAAAACTATACTGTTTTGTGTTCTGATTTTCAAGAATCGAAATCTAACTCAATCTAATCTTGGATCTTTTGTTCTAGCACTCACTTGCATAATAATATGATTTTTAGCCAGAAGCAATGTTGCAATCTTGCTCAATTTCCTTACAGATCCACCATGAGCATAGGGAATTACAGCACGAAGATCGTCAAGAGCCTCATTCAAATCATGCATTCGGCATCTGGAAGATGATATATTAGTTGAGAACTTATCAGTTAGCTTCGCGAGCTGATCTAAATTATGCTTCCAATGAAACAGTGCAAAGAAAATTACCGGTTAGAAAAAAGGTGTATTTTTTGGAAATTTGTGGAACATCGTTGTCATAAATTCTCGAGGTAATTTTTCAAGGATTTTATTTGATTTACTGTTTTGATTCAGGTATTTCAGTGAATAAAACAGTAAGAATCAATGCCATGTAGTTCTTCAACAGAATTTGAGTTCTCACAACTTTCAAATGTGAAATTTTTACTGGGGAAGGTCATGGAGTCAGTGTGGAGGTATGGGACGTGACCTATAAAACTGGGAAATTCCAAATGTATATTCAGGTTTTGCTCTCGAGGTTTAGTATCAGAGTTGAGCGGAATTCCGCCTTCCGCCTTCCGCCTTCCGCTTTCCGCCACTTTTTTCTTTCCGCCTTCCGTTTTCCGCTCTCCGCCTAAAAATGTTTCATTCCGCCTTCCGCTTTCCGCTTTCCGCCAAAAATTTTCCTATTTCCGCTTTCCGCCTTCCGCCTTCCGCTGTTTAAAGATTTTTTCCTCAGCTTGAAAAATTTGATCACCTATTTCAATTTACTGATATTTTTGTGGTTTTTTGCAGCAAAGCTATCAGTGTTTACCGAAAAAAACAAAATTTAACTCAAATTTAACCATTTTAATGTTTTTTTTACCACAAAATAAGGCCAAAATCGTATTTTTGAAAGCGACATTGTGTTCCGCCTTCCGCCCTTTGGCATTTTTTCCATTCCGCTTTCCGCCTTCCGCCTTCCGCCAAAAAATTTTTACTTCCGCCTTCCGCTCTCCGCTTTCCGCCGATATTTTTTAAATTCCGCCTTCAGCCTTCCGCTTTCCGCCGAAAAATGTTCATTCCGCTTTCCGCCTTCCGCCTTCCGCCAAAAAATTTTTACTTCCGCCTTCCGCTCTCCGCTTTCCGCCGATATTTTTTAAATTCCGCCTTCCGCCTTCCGCTTTCCGCCGAAAAATGTTCATTCCGCTTTCCGCCTTCCGCCTTCCGCCATTTCAAAAACCGCATTCCGCTCAACTCTGTTTAGTATTTGAGAAAAACTACATATGTCAAAGTTTAGACCGCTGGCAAGTCATTACTTTACCGACGTTTGAAAAATATCGAAAGCGTGGTTGAGGTGGTAGTGAGGCTGTGTGGCATCAGGGCCATTTTGGGTCTGATTGATGCCTCTAGTTGGGTGCGCTAGTTGGGTCTGGCCAAATAGTTTCTGATTTTAAGCGGTTACGGTCATAGTGGTTTCGGAAAAATTTTCAGTCCTCTGCCTATATCTCTATTGAGAAAAAATTAGAAAGCATTTTTTAAATAAACGGATAGAAACAGGGAATTTGGTAGCTGCACCGCTCTTTTTAAAAAAAAGAACAAGTTTTCAAATCACATAAATATTCTCGAAAAATGTAGTGAAATCCATTTGCAAGCCATAACGAAATGTTTACAATAGTTTGGAAACAGAAAATTCTCGAAAACTCATTTAATTCTGCTAGAATGTAATGGAGTTTATATTTCAAAACAAAGTTATACCTCTGTATGAATAAGAAAACATTTCAAAATAATACAAATAAAATCACTGTAACAGAAAGTTCCCTTCAAATCATTCGTTCTCTTTTGCTCACTTCCATTATTTTATCATATCGCATAAAACCAAACCAAAATAAAAAAATATTCACTCACCTCTCCCTCAAATTAATCGAAAGTCTCACTCCAGGCTTCGTGTACGATATCTTACTGCTCATGTTCTCCATTTTCAGCGTCTCCCTCTTTCTTTTTCTCTCTGAAACAAAACTCCGACCATTCACATATTACAGTACCCCCCTCCACAGATCCCTTGGGAGAGTGGAGGGTAAAGTGAATAAGAGGAATAAGACAAAAGAAAAGGGGAGAAAAGGAGTAGAGGACGGGATGTCAATAGTGAAAAATGAGAATGGCAGATTTGATAATACGAAGTGACAAGTGCTTCCAGGGCGAATTGAGAAAAGAGAAAATGTGCTACAGATCAGGAACAGCGGGAGAAAGTGTACTTTAATTTTTCTGTATTAGCACGTTTTCTGTATTAGATGAACTTCTGTGATGATACTGAACCGGCAATAATCTACATACAAGTTTCCAAACTTCAATACAGATTCTGGTTTTTTAAAATTATCCTGCTCCATATTATTCTCATGACTCACTTGTTCTTGGTTCCTGTTAGCTTGTCAATAAACTTTCTGAAAAATAATTCACTTTGCTCAACGCATTATGGAGTTTTGTGTTTCCCAAATAGCTTAATTGACATGAATTATCACTCATCAATCTTAACGCAGTTTTGAGATGATATAAAAATTTGCAAAGCACAAGGAAGTTACCGCGACTTCGATATATTATTAGTCTAACATGGAGCATACTAGCCGACATTTAACATGGACACTGTTGGTAGTTATGTGAAACAGAAAAAAGCATAAATTACAATTTTCAGTGGATGACTTTTCAAGATTCACTCAACAAATTTCCCATTTGCAACTATAACCTGTCTACTGTATTTCAACAAGTTACTTTTTGAAAATACTAAATTCTCAAAAAAACTGCTTCAAGAAAATGTGAAAAGTAGAAGTTATTAACATAAAGTTAATGCGTTCTCAGTGAACTGAGATTTGAATTGCTAATATGTGGGAGGAATCTAGGGAGCATAGAAAATACATAGATTATTTAATAGAGATAATGCACCATGGAGCTTCATTAGATATCTTTGGAACTTATTATAATGAATAGGAATAGTGAGAAGGTGATTGTCTTACTTGGAAGAGATTGGAGGATTGCAGCTGCGATAATGTTACAATTGTGGAAACAGGGGAAAACAAAGTTCTTGAAACAGAGAGGAAATCTGTTTTAGTTGACAGGGAAGATTACTTTGTTCATGTTAGATGTTTCTCGAGCTGTCATTCGACTCAATTTCGTAACTGAAACTATTATAATTTCAATTTTTTGTGCGAGGAACGCTCGCCACGTCTATTTCTTGCGACTGTATTAAAAAATTGAACGCAGTGCTGAAAGGGGAGTGGGCGTGGCCGCCGTGACGGGGCGGAACGAGCGTTCGCTGCACAAAGAAATTGAATTCATAATGTAAGCAGGTCAAAGATACTTTCAAATTATAGTAATTTTATGAAAACAAGAGAAAAATATATCGAAATTGTAAAACAGTAAGGGCCTATTTCCTAATGATACCTATCAACAAAACACACTCTCCATGAAAGTATAGAAACCAGGAAACAATCTATTCCAATGCTGTTCCCTTGATGCAACAGCTGGTCGGAAATGCTCCAAAGAAGGATTCCTTCCATTTGAATTGTCATAACTCCTTCCCATTAATATGAATAGAGATTAGATCTCAATTGGCGGATGTATCAATTCAGAGCATGCGGGAAAACGAGAGGAAAACGGGTGATTATGCGGGAAAGTATATAAAAAAAGAAGGGAGTGTTGTAAAACGTGCGATTTAAAGCAATTTTCACAGAGTTGGATAATAAAAGAAGGGATCTAGAGACTATCGAAGCTGTATTATTCAAAGAAGAAATATCGCTCGAGTGAAACAGAAAAAAACCTGATAAATAAATATATTGATATTCAAGTTCTGTTTGCACGGTTTCAGACTTTCATTAAAACTTGATTGGATTTACACCACCCAATATGAACAAAAAAGCACATCCTTTCAATTAGCATAATCAAAGCGTATTAGTGGTATGTCTTTTTCCCTAGAAAGCTTTGGAAATTCTCCATTTTTTGGTGGCGAAACGTCTGGTGGCGAAACCTCCCGGAGTCAAATTTTTCATCCGTTTTCTCATTAGAGCGCATTTGCAAATCACAAAAATGAATTGTTTGAGTTTTGCTCCGAAAACGCTGGTTTTTCCTGAAAATATGTACATTCTGAGCACCATCGGCATTTTTAGACTATCAAAATTAACAAATAATAACTTAAACTGAAATATACAGAATTTCCTCTCAGATGGTCGTTTTGGATTTTCGGTAAAAGTGTTTTTAACCAAAAAATCTCAAAACGTGCTTCATGAGTCAAATTACCACCAAAATTTGACATTTTTCAGAGATCACAATAATCACTGTGGCGGGAAGATTTGCGGGCTTCACGTAAAATGAGTCGGTAATCGATATGTTAATAACCGATCACACCGTACCAGGTTGATGGTAAAGTAAAAACCCAAAAAAAGAAATGCTAATCCAAAATGGAACTTCTAATGCTTCCAAAACTATTTTCTGAAACAGAAATTCTAACTTTGTGTACATCCAGTTAGCTAGCTTGTTCGTTTTTTTTAATAGAAGTTCCGATCCATATTATTCTTTTTTAAAACCGTTTCAAAAACATATAAAAGAGATTGTGGGTTTTATTAAATGATTTTGTTTTTGATTGTTATTATATCTAATTTACCTATAAAGTAAAATTGACAGTTATGCAACAAAACTTAAACTAAAGAGTGATGACGGAAACTATTTTTTTCAGGCTAGTGAGTAATTTTATGAACACAAGAGATAAGCAAATCAACATTGTGAAACAGTAAGAGTTAGTTTTATAGTATCCAAAACAGGATGTTCCAAGGCTCTTCCCTTGATGCAACAGCTGGTCGGAAGTGTCCAAAGGATGGGGGATGGGTGTCATTCCATTTGTATTGCCATAACTCCCTCCCATTTATATGAATAGAGATTAGATCTCAATTGGCGGATGTATCAATTCAAAGCATGCGGGGAAAAGAGGAAAATGGGGTAAAATGTGGTGTTTTTGAAGAGGGTATGAATTAAGGTAACGTTTACTGATTTAGACAAGGAGAATAGCGATTTTTAGTATCTGCGTCTCAGTGGTTTTTTGTTATTTGAATAAAGAATACCCGTCAATTGGAACAGAAAAAAAAACATAATAATTCAAAACATTATTTGAAATTTCCAGAGTTTGTTTATTGAATTCTAGGTCATTTGTATCTTGGAATTGCATTTTTTTATCAGATAGAGTACAAAAAATGAGAAATGTGAAATAGTTTTTCCAAAGTAATGTGTTTTCTTTTCGGTTTCACCGAGTTATTTTTATTCATTAAATCTAAAAACATACTAATAGGACGATATTTGATAAGCACATTATATCTTAACACTAATTCAGTAATTTTTCAATTTTGGAACCACGGATTCAAAATTTTCTTTTTTACAATTGGAACTTCAATTCTGTGTATTCTGTGTAAGCTAGTTTGTTAGTGATCAAAATCTCGATCAAACTTCCACTCGATTCACAGAAAATCTCTGTTCAAGAAAACTGTTTCATAAACAGGTAAAAATGTTTTCTGGTTTCTAGTTCGAAATTGCGTAGAAATCGAACTGGGCGTTATAAATTGCCAAGGATGCCGGAAAGTGGTCGCATAAGATTTCAGAATGGTGTCCACTAGATTTTTAGTGTGTACATGGTCAACCACTTCACAGATAAGACGATTAAGGAAATCAACAAAAGCTTTCCTGGTATTACCTGGTTCACATTGATAAAATGTGACAGGAAAGTGCTCATGGCTGCAGCAGAAATGGGAAACTGATATAACTCACTTTATTCTTACCATTTTCTAACTGAGACTAAAAAAAAGAAAAAAATAATACTTTTTTCCAAATTTCAAATAAAGTAGAATTTCAAAGTAGAAACCAGACAGATATTCAGCAAAACTGAAAACAGAACATTTTCTCAAAGTATTTACAAAACAATCCGTTCCAATGCAATAGCTGGTCGGGTCGTCCTTCCATTTGAATCGTCATTCCCTCCCTTTATACTAATAGAGATCAGATCTCAACGAGAAAGATGTATTAATTTGAGAAATGCGGAAAAATAAGGGAGGGGAAAATGAGTGAAGTGGGGAATCGATACGATAAAATGTGCAATCACTGAAAAAAAGTTGACTCATTAAGATCTCTGCTACAAAAACTAGTGATATATGATTACAATGTTTTAAAATCAATAGTCCTCTATTGCGACGATTTGATCGAAAACAAGTGTAAGCTGAAGGAGAGCCTACCAAACTATACACTGGGGCGATGTAATGACCTGGAACTACCTCAGATATTCTAGAAACTTATTGTTAACCATTAGATTTATACAAATAAAAGAATATTTCAGTTGGAGAACAATACTAATTGTTGTATGTGCAAAAGACCACCGATAATTGAATATGTGTGAAGCGCTGACTGTTGTGATCATCACGGAACAGACAACATTTCAGTTATTTGAAAATTTGAAACTAGAGCGGGTCTTCCTTTGATCAATGTTTTATTCTAAATTTTAAGAAAGTACTGGCACTTACAATTCATATTTCCTTTTTACTAGCGGTTAGAACAGTAACAAAGCTAAACTTATTTCAAGTCAAACCTATCTCTGAAAATATTTACCAATGTTAAAATAAACGCAAACTAAGTTTCAGAAATAGTTTCAATCAAGATTGACAAGGTATTATCAACATTTTATGTTTTCCGAGAGATTGAGAAACAGTAAGAACGAAATTAACACTCCGAAAATTATTCTTGAAGTATCTAGCACACGAACTAAACTGTTTGGATGATTGGAGAAAGAATGTTTTCAAATATTATTAAATTAGTTTTGAAACCGAAGATTTTTTTCGTGACAGCCCATTATATGAATTGCAAATATCAATAAGAACTGTAATTTGAAGAATTGTCTCAGTGACGAAATAAAAGAAATAGTCTTTTTGATTATCAGGGCATCAAGAGGTAGAACTAGCGACAAAGATGAAGAACCAGCACCTGAAAAAATGTACGGGTTATTAAATGAGTATATTGAAGCAGGATTACAGGAATAAAGCTAAAAACTGAAAAACTGAAATTAAACCTGAAACATCCTGTTTCACTTTTTTTTTAATTCTCGAAAACACAGAACGATCTGTTCAAATTGAAAAAAAAATCATCGAAAGTGTCGAAATGAGAGGAGGACATTTCATTTGAATTGTCATAACTCCCTTGCCCTTCCATTAAGAGCAGGGGTGTGCGGACAGGAAAATTTCGGAATTTTGGACACTAAAAATGTCCGAGTTTCAAAATTTCGGAATTTCGGAATCTCGGAATTGTCCGAATTTCAAATTTTCGGACTTTCGGAATCTCGGACTATTCCGAATTTCGGATTTTCGGAATTTCGGAATTTCGGAATATTCCGATTTTCGGACTTTCGGAATTTAAAAAAAAAACCGCCTGAAAACTGCGGAAAAAAATCTGTTCGAGACCCGTCATGAAAAGTGCGCATGCGCCTTTAATACAGTACTTTCTCTTCCATTCCGAATTTTTTTTCGGAATGTTCCGATCGGAATTTCGTACTTAATTTTTTTTTCGGAATATTCCGATCGGAATTCCGTTCCGAAAATGAGCCGATTTTCGGAATTTTTCGGAATTCCGAATTCCGTTCCGCACACCCCTGATTAAGAGATTTCACGTATAAATGCAGAGCATGCGCGAAACGAAAGAAAAATGTAGGAATATCCGGATCAACACTATACAAATGTCACTGAGATAAAATCAAATTGACACACTAATTTTGCTTTTTGAAACTGTAACCCTCAAAATTCTCTGAAGTAAACGTTTGTATTTTTTGTGTACTATCAACGATTTCCAATAATTCTGAAGGATTATGTTTAGCAGCATAATGCACATCTATCGTGAACGAGTTATTCATTTACTTTTGGCGGCACACTGAACAAATGTATCGATTACAAACTCCATTAAAACGGTTAATTATTGTGAATCATAGAAAATATTATTTGTGTACCGTAAACTCAAGTTCCGGGCCTATAACTAATAACTTCCACAAATCTAGTTTTTCACCATAATAACAAATTCTGCTGGAAATAGTTAATACAATGTTCATATCCCAATATTAGGAGCCCCTGACGAGAGAAACTTATTGTATCAGTAGACAGTCAATCGACCAAAGCTATTTTTCAAAACAGTAAAACATGTATTCTCAAAAACTTTCTCTACAACCTGAAATTTCTCTGTTTCAATTTTTTGATTTTCCAGTTCAAAAATCTTTTTTTTTTGACATCTATAACAGAACTACCATGAGTTTATCGAATTATTGCACCGAAAATCATCGAGATGCTCGTTGAAATCACACTTTCGGCATCTGTGAAATTTAAAAATGCCCGTAGTATACTACGTAGTATAAGTAAGTTGGTCATTGATTAGATATTTTTTCTATGAAACAGTTTGTAATAAAAATGTATGACCTTGAAAAAAGTTATCTTGGAAATTTGGGGAAAGTGGTTGCGAAAAATCTCAAGGGAAAATTTTCTGGGAAATGTTTTTCGATAGATTCATTTTAAGAGGCGTTGTCTGTAAGATGAGGATTCCTCTTGGCACAGTTGCAAAAAGTTGTTTCAATCCAAACTCTTCTTACAGCATATGTACCCCTATGGTAGTGATTTACAAAAAATATGTCACCAGTCCCCTATGACGTCATCATAGGAAAATATGCTCAATAATCGACTTTTCACCCAAAAATTCATAAAAATTTTAATTTTCCAGATAACATCGGGAAACTTTCGTAACATGTTAGAAATGTTTTTGGCTACCTTTACACAAATTTCCAGCCCCCCAGACACCCCAGAACCCGTTCAATTAAATTTCATTTTCATGTTTTTTCAACTTTTCTCGAAAATTCCCTCTAGAAGTCCTCAAATTTCAAATCGTATTCGTATTCCCCGCTAAAAGTTTTATTAGGTCCAATTAAAAACATTAAAAAGTAGGGGGACCATTTTGAGATATTTCGATTTTTTCAAAAATCACATAAGGGTGCCCCCTTATGAAAACTTCATTTTTGAAAAAAATTTCAAAAAAAAATTAACTCCGAAAATAATTGGAATGTTGATAAAACCCATGAAATAAGTCACTCACAAAATATAAGATCTCAGAAATGTGTTTGAACGGATTCCGTTTTTTTTGTTCATCCATTTTTTCCAGTTTTTTCCCGTTTTTATCAATAATTTGTACAGAAGTCCTCAAATTTTTAACGACATCCTATTTTCTTGCAAAATTTAACATATATTTCAATTGACATCATTAAAAAACAGGGGGACCATTTTGAGATTTTTCCATTTATTTCGAAATTCAGATAAGGGTCCCCCCTTATGAAAGAAAATTTTTATTAAAAAAAATAATTCAACTTTTTTTTGATGCAATAGACGTTCAAACTATAAAGAAATGTTTTCGATATTTTATCGATGTTCTCAACGTCTATTGCATCAAAAAAAAGTTGAATTATTTTTTTGATAAAAATTTTCTTTCATAAGGGGGGACCCTTATCTGAATTTCGAAATAAATGGAAAAATCTCAAAATGGTCCCCCTGTTTTTTAATGATGTCAATTGAAATATATGTTAAATTTTGCGAGGAAGTAGGATGTCGTTAAAAATTTGAGGACTTCTGTACAAATTATTGATAAAAACGGGAAAAAACTGGAAAAAAATGGATGAACAAAAAAACGGAATCCGTTCAAACACATTTCTGAGATCTTATATTTTGTGAGTGATTTATTTCATGGGTTTTATCAACATTCCAATTATTTTCGGAGTTAATTTTTTTTTGAAATTTTTTTCAAAAATGAAGTTTTCATAAGGGGGGACCCTTATGTCATTTTTGAAAAAATCGAAATATCTCAAAATGGTCCCCCTACTTTTTGATGTTTTCAATTGGACCTAATAGAACTTTTAGCGGGGAATACGAATACGATTTGAAATTTGAGGACTTCTAGAGGGAATTTTCGAGAAAAGTTGAAAAAACATGAAAATGAAATTTAATTGAACGGTTTCTGGGGTGTCTGGGGGGCTGGAAATTTGTGTAAAGGTAGCCAAAAACATTTCTAACATGTTACGAAAGTTTCCCGATGTTATCTGGAAAATTAAAATTTTTATGAATTTTCGGGTGAAAAGTCGATTATTGAGCATATTTTCCTATGATGACGTCATAGGGGACTGGTGACATATTTTTTGTAAATCACTACCATAGGGGTACATATGCTGTAAGAAGAGTTTGGATTGAAACAACTTTTTGCAACTGTGCCAAAGCCCAACACAAACATTCTCACTCTTACAGATAGTGCCTCTTAACTGTTTCAATATTAACATATCAGTAATTTACACAGAAAGTGGCAATTAGAGATAGGTTAGGATAAAGAAAGGTAGCTAAATTGTAATGGAGTCTTTGTTTCATAGCAAAATTCTATTACCTCTGTGGGAATTACAAAAAGGAACAAGACTTATTTTCCAAATAATACAAATAAAGTCACTGCAACAGAAAGTTAATTTATGAGCATTCGTTTCTCTTCTCTCAATTCCGAAGGAAAAAGAACGTGAACGACATTTTACTGCTCATGTTCTCCATTTTCAGCTTCTTTTTCTTTCTCACTTTTTTTCTATCTGAAACAAAATTTCGCCCATTCACATATTCATTTGCTACAGTATCCCCCTCCAGAGGTCCCTAGGGAGGATGAAGGGTAAAGTGAATAAGAGGAAGAAGACAAAAGAAACAAGGGGAGAAAAGGAGAAGAGAGGGGTGTCAATAGTGAAAAATGAGAATGGCAGATTTGATAATACAAAGTGACAAGTGCTTCCGGGGCGAATTGAAGGAAGAAAAAATGTGGTATAAATCAGGAACATCGGGAGAAAGTGAACATTAATTTTGCCGCAGAAACAAGATTTCGACCATTTTGATGTTTTTCTTCCTGTTTTAGCTCTATGGTAACTGTTGAGTGGGTACAATGTTGGTAGTTTCTTAATTTTTTACCGAATAGTAACCTTAAAATAAATATATGAGGTTTTCAATTATATTCCTCGCTAACAATAAAAAGTTGCATTTGGTACTCATCATAAAATTATGATGAAATTGAAATTCAGATATTTTGAAACATTATTTCGGACTAGCTACGAGTCTAGCACCCCAATCTAAAACTTATAAATTTTTGAAAATTCTAATTAGTGCTTTTAGTGACCTAATTCAACTATTCCATTCATTTTCGCAAAAACTTTGAGATTCGATGCAAATTTTAGTCGAAAATTTGAACAGTTCGTGGTGTTTTATTGACAAAGCCGATTGTGATGTACTTTTGTAATGATACTGAAACAACAAACATCTGCATACAAGAAAAAAAAAACAAACATCTGCATACAAGAAAAATATGATTCTTTGCTTTGAGCAATGTCGCAATCTTGCTGAATAATTTTATCACAGAACTACCATGAGCATATGTAATTATCGGACGGAGATTATCTAGAGCCCCAATCAAATTGCACATTTAGCATCTGGGAAATTGTATGACCTTAGCAATAAAAGTATAAGTTGGCCATGATTAGATATTTTTTCAATGAATCAGTTTAAATTAATATTGTGTGTTGCCGACATGATAAAAGTCATAATGGCTATAAACGTCATATCAAAAATTTGAAAATAGGTATTTGGCATTAATTAATTATGAAACAGTAGTTTTTGCCAATTCGTTCGAAACTTCAAGAAAAATACTTTTATTCCAAATGGTGATGCTTCACATCTATCACATAGAAGTTTAATATCTATTTATTTTTTAGAAACAAAAACTGACACAAAATAACCTCCCGTTTACTGAGTAAAGCATGGACGTTCATATGTCTGTGAAAATTAAATTAAATCGCACTTTTTTCAACACTCCTTCCTCTTTTATAGATTTTCCCGCATAATCACCCATTTTCCGCATGCTCTGAATTGATACATCGGAGATCTAATCTCGATTCATGAAAAGGGGAGGGAGTGATAACGATTCAAATGGAAGGATATCCTTCTTTGAAGCTTTTCCGACCAGCTGTTGCATCAAGGGAAGAGCATTGGAACAGATTGTTTTATGCTTTGCTTTTGTGGAGAGTATGTTTTGTTGATAGCTATTTATCATTATCAAAATAACTTTTACTGTTTTGCAATTTTGATATCTTTTTCTCTTCTTCATGTAAAAATTAATATCATACGTAGTTGTAGAATATTCTTTATTCTTATACTTTAACTTTATGTGGTAGCTTCTCTCTATTGATAAAGTTTGTTTTCAGTTGTTTATACATAGTTATTATAGTTATCAAATTGAGTCGGGGGACCGCTTGAGAAACATCTAACATGGACCAATAATCGCGTTTCTCGTCGACTAAAACGGATTTCCTCTCTGTTTTAAGAACTCTTCTTCCCTCTGGCTTTATTATTGATACATTCATTTTTGCATTTTCAATAAATTTCTTTCACATATCAGCTTCTACATAATAGAATTCAGATACTTGCTTCGCCGAAGACGAACTGATTAAGTTTATTTTGATAAATTCTACTTTTCCCTTGTTCTTGAAGCAGTTTTTTTGAGAATCTAACTATTTTCAAGAAGTAACTTATTGAAATACAGTACACCTGTAACAGTACATAATTGAAATTTTTTTGAAAGGATTTTTAAAACTCATCCATTGAAAATGTTGATTTATGTTATTTTTTCTGTTTCACATAACTGTCAAAAGTTCCCGTGTTAGATGTAGGCTAGTATGCATACAGCAAGATAGAATTTTTTCAACAAGTGTAATGAAAAATATCAATAATACATAGTTTATTTTGTTGATGAAACTGTGAAATTCAGACACAAACTCTGATTTTGAGCAGAACAGTGTAAACTTGCCGGGTCGTGCATTTAACAAGTTGCGCCTCATCAAGTTGCCCCCGAGATGTTAGGAACATGATTATTGATACCGTACGCCATAACACAATAAAATGTTTTTAAAACTTTGGTTTTTCATATTTTCCACATTTCTGAATACACTTCTGGCATCGAAAAACGTGTAATTTTATGGTTTTCGATGCATTTTTAAAACTGTAAATTCCCATAAAATACTATTATAGTTTTTCATTTTTCTTAAAAATGAAACCATCAAAAGCTAAATATTTTAAAAAGTTTACGACTTTCTGTTTCATTGTTACGGGAAGAGGTAAAACAATAACAATGTTGCATTCTCGAAAACCATCCGAAGTGTATCATAATAATGTTATTTCTGTATAGTTCTTCATTTTTGGCGAAAAGTTTTCTCAACCAAGAAAATTTCCAAGAACTATCTGACTGTTTCAGGATGTTGATACGGTTCAATGGACTTCTAAGACACGATCTTGAATCAATGACAAAAATCAATGTAAGTTATAACTACTCAAAGACAAGCTAACAAATTCAATCATGCCATTGAAACATTAAAAAAAACAAATTATTTTGAACACTGAAGCACGACTACTACATTTTTTTTCATGAAACTATTAATTACTATAACAATTAGGATGTTTTGTTCAGTCCTTTATGAACTGCAAGATGTTTCCAGCTAAAATTAGACTTAAGTCTCCGTTCTCGTAAAAGTTGTACGAATTGGAAAAAGGGGGTAAAGGGAAGTTTTTAAAATAAAATCTGGAAACAGGATAACTTTCAAGACCAATAAATAAGAAAGGAGTACTGGTTCTTTCAAATTTCGGTATATATATTGAGAGGTTCAGAAGCAGGAGCAATAACAGAAAATATATACATATAACGTGTTCTCGGTAAGACTCGAGCATCACCCTTGTAGGTAGGGGCTTAGAGCCCACAGGTAAGGTAGTGTTTACCCAGTTTGTGTGCATGTACTAAGGGTCTTCGGTAACCCATAAACAGAATTTTGATGCCCACCTACCGGTTCCTGGGTTACTGTAGGTGCTCAAATGAGCGTTGTGAAAAAAACTATAATAAACGTCTATAAACTACACTTAAAAATTGGGCTTCTACGACTGACGCTAATATAAAAATCTGTTTCTATGGCAGATGTTGCTCGAGTCTTACAGAGAACAATATATCATTCAATAATATATCATTCAATTAAAATGAGTTTAAAAAATTTAACACGGTAATGGGCTCTGATAATGAGTTCTACGGAAACATGAAAGTTCAATATGAGCAATGATAAGTCGTCTTAAGAAAGTAACACTTGTTGGATTCTGTACAGACTGAAATGATTTCAACATTAAAATTCATATCTCTAATGTGAAACCGATGAAAAAACCTTGTTCTGTCATTCTGGACTCCTAAAATTCTGTTTCATTTTCAACACATTAGATTTGGTAATTGAAAAAGAAATCATTCCATTCGGTGCATTCTGGCCGTTTATACCAGTTCGCTACTGAAATTAAAACTAAAATCTAGCATATTATTAAACTTTGAAACTGAAAACTAGGTTGTGCATAAGAAACAAGTGTCACGGCTGGATCTACCTGACAACTAATTATGAAAATTGTCCTAATTGAGGAAACATCCAAATTAAAGTTTTCTAGTATTTGACATGTACGTGACATACCTTTGAAACGGTGAGCATTGATTTATTCTTTTTGGACGAAATACTTCCCATTTCTAAATTTTTAAAGAAAACTCGGACTCATTGAAGTTGCCATAAGCCGGTTCAAAAACGATAAAATGCTGAAACGGCTTACATTTTGTGAAACTTTTGATAGAATATAGATTTAAGTGTTTCAATAAGATTACTTCATTATCTTCAACAGTATGGAAATGAGTACATGTATTTAGTCAAGTTTCTGTTTCGAGTAGGTGAGGAAACTTGGTTGATTTCTCGAGTTGTATTGTGTGAAACTTTTATTCAGTTTTGAAAAACTTTTCAAGTAATCAAATTGAACCATTCGTTTAAAAAAACTCAGCTAATTTTTTCTTCATTTTTAGTGGCTTTTGTTATACAATCGAAAATTTACTCAATTCAAAAAACTTCTCTAAATTTTTAAAGCGCAATGGCACTTCTTTTCAATTCTCCGCTTTGAAAAATACATTTGAGGTTCCCCTTCTTTTTTCATTTCTCGACGCAATCCAATAGTTTTTTTTTCAAAAAGCGACTGCTCGAAGAGAGAGAACCAGCCTTCATGATTAAGTATTCTTCTTTTTTCTCCCCCAAAAAGTGCAAAAAAACCAACGGCACCACATCTTTTAGAACTTTTTGCATCTTTTTTTTTAGGACAGCTGCTGGAGTCCGTGATGCCACAAGATAAGTTTGAATTCTCTCATGGGCTAAGTTTATTCAAAACTTCAAACCCCTTAAAATATTTTTGAAACAGAGAAGATTACAATAAAACTGACTGCAAAGAAAGCAATGTTTTTGTTTTTCAGGTTAACAGTACAACTCAAATTAAAAATTATCGCAAACACAGCTGTCCTTCGAAACACATAGTCCATCTTCTTGCCCTTCCAAGCATTTCGATCCTGGCGTTCCATACAGTACCGCCCAAAAGGTTATCAACTTTGGCTGTTTTCAGTTGAAAATGACCAACTTTGAGAGTGTGTCATGGTAATATTGATTGTTCCACAAAGTAGATTTTTGATGAATCATACAGAACAAAGGTAGATCTTCATTTCTGTAGTTGACAACTTTTTTGTACGGACACTCCCTAGCAAGTTACGTATCGACAAAGTAATTTCTCCCCCAAATCGACCCATTTCAGTGCAAAGATAGTGCGATTTTTGAGATGTCGTCTTAAAATGACCATAACTCTCTAGGAAGTGCTCGTACAAAAAAGTTGCCAACTACAAAAATGAAGATCTACCTTTGTTCTGTACAGTTCATTAAAAATCTACTTTGTGGAACAATCAGTATTACCATGACACACTCTCAAAGTTGGCCATTTTCTACTGAAAACAGCCAAAGTTGATAACCTTTTGGGCGGTACTGTAGATCCGCCCATTACCTTCGATTGCGGCCCTGAAAAATGTATATTATTAATTTAATAGTGTCCACGCTTTTTACAACCGCGCTTTATTGAAACCGAAGAAAACTGTGTGCGCAGTTGAGAAACTCAGAGAAAATGTGACATTTATCTAGGAGATTTCGGTAGAGAGCAGTTGTAAGAATTTAGTTGTCTAAACTTACACTTCTCCGACAAGGCAGATGGTTTGAATCTTGCCGATTGTCGGCCATTCCTCATGACCTCTCGGCCATTTACATGGTGAAGCCATCAATGCGCAACCGACCTGGGTAGCCAATGGATGCAGAATATGAGTCACAGTACGATCCGGTCCCAAGAGAATCTCAATATGATATTCGTATACCTCAAGATGATCTTGATGTATTTCGGTCTGCCGAATGTGACTGTCGATAAAGTTTTTGTCCAGAATAGCATAGGTGGGCATATCCCCCATGTCGTCCAAAAGGTCACAGCTTGAAGTATAATTCTGGATTGTGGCTTCCAAGGTACGATTATATCTCTAAAAATAGAGGATTACAGTCCATAGGCAGCCATAAACTCACCATTTTTTGCATGTTAGCAATCTGAGCTGCATTCGCAAATCGACTGCGGAAGGAGTTGATGTGCTCCAAGCTCTTTTGTTGGAACCCAGTGTGGAGGGCGGCTGGTGACGCGGAGATCGTGGATACTGAAAATTTGATAACCAAGGACTTTAAGGGATAGAGGTAGTTCTTACCCGTAAGCAGCAGCATGATGAGAATTGAGAAGTTGAGCATAATTTTTTCGGAGAAGAAACACAATTGAGAAGATGGTTTAATCTGAAAGAGATAACGTCACCCACATAGAACAACAATGTGAAGAATTATTCAATGTATTTCTTATCAACATTTTGAAACAGCAAAAATTGTTCTGAAATCTAAGAACAAAAAACGAAAACGACTAAACGAATGTAATCGAGAGTCCCCTAGGACTAGGCCACGCCCCTTTCCGCGAATTAGAGCCATTTTTTGACAAATAGTGCATCGGAACTGCAGCGTCGACCCCACATGATTGAGCTTTCTCCTCTCTTTTTTTCTCATAAAGAATGCAAGAGAATTGAGTTCCAAAAAGAAGGAAAGAGTCCAAGGAACACGAGAGACACATAGATCTATCTTCTTTTAAAAAACTGGGAAAGACATTAATGCATTCTTTTGAAATCTCTTTGAAATGTTCTCGATTTCGAGGAACAGATATCTGGCAAAAGTTTGTGGGATGTATCCGTTTTGTTCGAAAAAAAGTCATCAGAATTTAACGTGAATAGTAGATGTAAGATGAAAATCAATGGGCAATTATGATTTTACTAAAAACTAAAGCGTCGTTCACTAAAGTAACGATTGCGAGAACATGTTGGATTCAGCTGGAATCGCAGGAATACGGTCTCAAGATTCCCATGAACAGTGAAGTAAATAGAAAAATTGATGTGCATAGCAAAGCATTGTTTTAAATAGGCTTTCCATCCGGGCGGCAAAATGCCCGCCCGACCCGCCCTAGGGCGGGCGGCGACCCGCCCTAAGGCGGCCCTGCCGCCCCACAATTTTTTGCGTGACACCCTCCTTTCTTCACGCTCTTCCCCTTCGCCATCATTGTGCGAAGGTTTGGCCTAATGGTTAACAACTTTGTTTTTGAATTTGATACTCCCGGGTTCGAACTTTTTTGCTGCAAAACTTTTTTTTTCTTTTTTTTATTGAGTAGAGAGTGCGATTGGTTTTTTTGACAAAATTAGATTAGATAATATGAAACAAATAAATTACGGAGAAACATTTTGTCACGCCAGTCTTCCCTAGGGCGGGCTAGGGCGGGCACGGGCGGGTCGCCGCCCGGGCGGGCGAGGGCCGCCCGCAGAAACGCCCGTCCGGATGGAAAGCCTAGTTTTAAACTAATAGTTTTCGAATTTTTTATCCACAAAATTTTCATGAAAACACGGTTTTTCCAGCTGAACAGTAGATTAAGCAACCCTCAAAGCAAAAATTTCTTATAACCTGGTAATTTCTAATTTCTGAATCGGTTTTTCACTGTTGCGTGTTATTGATATCCACTTATGAGCAATCACCCTACAATATCATTGCGGACATTTTACTCTCTAAGAGCACACCGCATTCCTTTATCTGAAAATCAGTACATAGGCAGAAGTTCATTGTTTTGTTTACTTATCAGCGTCGGATACGAAAATAAAAAATAAAAACTGGAACCTGAAGCAGTACATTTACAAACATTCTCATTCCAGGATTGAAAAATTATTGCTTTCTGAAAAATATAGTGTTTCAAAACATCGCCATATGCAACCAAGGTGATGACAGATATTGCCTTGTCGTATAGAAATTTTCCGTGATAACAACTATGCCACAGTGAGATTACTCGAAAAGTCGACGATAAAAACGATTGTTGAAACATGCACTGGAATTTCATGTCAATTATTTTAACGAATGACCGAACAATTGATATCTTGATTCAGGAAAGGGTTTAGAATAAATAAAGGGACAGTTAGGAGTATTGAGAACCGGTGTATATCAAAAAATACGTTTCATAACTCTTGAAATTCATCAGCTGTCATAGGAAAATGAAAAACAAAAAACCAGAAAAAGTACATTTTAAAACACTCTCACTGTACATAGGATTGAAACATTATAGTGTTTCAAAATACCGTCGAATGTAACCAAGGGTTTTCCAGATGCTATGTCTATGTTATTCAAAAAAACTATTTGCTTAGAAATCAATGCAGAGGAAGTGATGTTTCTGAAACCTTGTTCCTGCTGAGAACTGCGATGAGTATGTGAACAATTACCAATTTTTGTAGCTCTAACTTGTTAGAAGTTGATTGTTTTCTGAAATTTGACGCTTGATTTCTCAATTACTCTCTCTATTAACAAAAACCAAAAAATGGTTCAGAGATATCGAAGTCTGAAAAAAGAAAAAAAGTGAACTTGGTTGTTTAGACAATAAATACAGCGAGGTGGCTCTTACTTGCGTTTGTTCAACAAGTTTTTCAATGGTCCGTTTTGTTGTAAACTAGAGAAATTTAGCTGAGCGTGTGGAATTGAGTTTTTTTTTTTCAAGTTATACTGTTAGTTGATTTTCTGAACTGACTCCACTACTGGTACGTAGCAGTGTCGCACGCGCTATAATTAGAACTAGAAACAGAATATTTCAACTTTTTTGTTTGATTACCATTCAAACAATTTCGATTACAAGTACATAGTCTGAAGTCAGAAAAATAACTTTTGAAATTCCCATCATCTGAGAAGACCTTAGTTATTCTTGGGTTTGTTTCAAAAAAAAGTTTTTAAAACAATGGTTTTTTTTTCATCTTAATACAGTTTTTGTAAAAGTACTGCTTCTGTTTGCATTATTAATCCAGCATTATTTTCAGACGAAATGAAGTATATCATTATTTTAAAAGAGATAAATATTTAGTCTCACTTGATGGCACAATAACTTTAATTGCTTTTTTTCGATTTTTTTCAGCTTTTTTAGTGAATTTTGTAAATTTACTGCTTCTGGTTATTGTTATTGATTTAATTTGACGATGACACAGCCTTCTCGAAATTGCCTTCTCGAAAGTTAGCACTTCTGTCGAAAGACTCATAAGAAACATTGTCAAATCCCAGTTGATGTAGGTCTCTATGCGGCAAGTAAGTTTTGAGACAGTAATAACAAATAATAGTATGAGAAATTGATAAGACAACCAATGTTTTTACTTTGTGAACAGTCCCACTGATAAGTAACTTAAGTTTTCGTCTTGTCTACAAAATACTTGCTGTTCTTCGAGCACCCGCTTTTCAAAAAAACCTATTGGATAGCTTTTAAAAATGAAAAAAGAAGGGGACCCTCAAATGTGTTTTTCAAAGCGGAGAATTGAAAAAAGTGCCATTGCGCTTTAAAAATTTGGAGAAGTTTTTAGAATTGAGTAAATTTTCGGTTGTATAACAAAAGCCACTCAAAATGAAAAAAAATTTAGCTGAGTTTTTTTTAAACGAATGGTTCAAGCTTTGATTACTTGAAAAAATTTTCAAAACTGAATAAAAGTTTCAGACAATAAAACTCGAGAAATCAACCCAGTTTTCTCACCTACTCGAAACAGAAACTTGACTAGACACATGTACTCATTTCCATACATTATGAAATTTGTTATTTGATTTTGATTGTCTTCTTAACAGACGTCTACAAACTGAAAGTGAATACACCAGAATTACTATAAACTCACTATTTTACTACTTTAATCCCAAAAAGAAATTAATTAAAATCATACTTGTCAAAAATCGCGCCGGCCCGGCCCGGCTCGGATTCAAAAATGTGTGCTCATTTTGTAACACAATTTTCTGAAATTTTTCGAAAATTTAGAGTAAAAATGCTTAAATTATCATACATATTTACCTTTTTATTAAATTTTGAAGTTTTATTCGAAAACCTTTTTTTTTCAAAAAATTTCCAAAAAAACATCAAAATTTCCAAAAAAACATCAAATTTTCAAAAATGTTTCGAAAACTGTTTTAAAACGGGCCGAGCGGGCCGGGCCGGGCCGAGATTTTTCCTGATTTTGGGCCGGCCCGGCCCGTGACAAGTATGATTATAATTATTTGAACCAATTTTCAATTACATCATCAGAGTACATTCACGATTTATTGGCAATAAAACGTTTTTGAAACATAGATATTTTAAAATTATGAAGAAGAATTACTGTCAAAAGTATTTGATCACTTTAGAATAAAAAATTAGAAAAGAACATGGAAAATAACGCTTTAATATCCAAAATCACAGCGTCAATTAATTACCAAGACTGTGAAACTGAATAACATTTGTACGGTCTGAAAATATTTACTTTTCAGTTACCATTCATTCAAAAAAATAAACTCGAAACAAAAACAAGTTTTTGCTGCTGTGCGTAATAAATATATCACGAAAATAATGTATTGTCTTCATTCTGAAAATAATGAATAGTCTGATTTTTACTTGATCCAACTTGAATCAAATGATACTCTTTTCTGTTTATAAATAAATTATTTCGAAACATTATGTGTTCTTATCTTTCTATTTTTGCTATCATTTCCACTTGTCTTCTGAAAATTTCTTTCTGTTTCTTTCTTCAGATTGTCTCTTATTGTTAAGTATTAACTTTGTCTCAATTTTTGATTCCAAAACAAAACTCAATTTTTGATTCCAAAACAAAACCCGTTCTGGTAATAAAAACATTTGAACTACAGATCTTTTCAATACATAATAGCCAGTTTCAGGTTCACCACTTTACCGTTAAAATTGAAGTACTATGTTGTGTGTGATGAATATAGACTGTTCTCCCAAAATCATAAAACTGAAAATAATATTTAATTTCAATTCTTTCTAAACAAACTCGAGAAATCAAACTCATTTAGGCACCTGCTTGAAACAGAAATTGAGTAGACACATCAAAAAAATCATAGTTGTCAAGGCCCGGCAAGGCCCGGCAAGGCCCGAAGGCCCGGGCCGGGCCGAGCCTGTAGTAAATTTTCAAGGCCCGGCTTCAAATAATGACCTTTTTTTCCAATTTTTTTTCCGAAATTTTTTAATTTTTCATCGAAAATGTAATTATTTTTGAATTTTTTCATAGTTGTCAAGGAACGGGCCTTGACAACTATGAAAAAAAAAAGAATTCTGAAAGTGAATTGAAAGAAATTAAATGTATTCATTGGAGACATGTTCTGATTATTAACTGAGAACCGTTTATTGAGTTACAACGTTTTTGAAACATAGATTTTTGGAAATTATCAAGAGGAATTAGAGCTTTTTATCGCTTTGGATAAATCATGAATCTGTGAAAAAATAAAGGGGTCACTTATAGTCTCTGATTATAAAATTTTCAGCATCAACGGTCTCCGCGTCACCAGCCGCTCTCCACACCGGGTTTCAACAAAAGAGCTTAGAGCACATCAACTCATTCCGCAGTCGATTCGCCAATGCAGCTCAGATTGCTAACAAGCAAAAAATGGTGAGTTTAGGGCTGCCTATGTCTTTAACCCTCTATTTTCAGAGATATAATCGCAAATTGGAAGCAGCCATCCAGAATTATACTTCAAGCTGTGACCTTCTGGACGAAATTGAGGATATGCCCACGTATGCTATTCTGGACAAAAAATTTATCGACAGCCACATTCGGCAGACCGAAACACATCAAGATCATCTTGAGGTATACGAATATCATATTGAGATTCTCTTGGGACCGGATCGTACTGTGACTCATATTCTGCATCCATTGGCTACACAGGTCGGTTGCGCATTGATGGCTTCACCATGTAAATGGCCGAGAGGTCATGAGGAATGGCCGACAATCGGCAAAATTCAAACCATCTGCCTTGTCGGAGAAGTGTAAGTTTAGACATCTAAAGTTTTCAGACATGTGTATAGCTCGGCACAGTTCTTAGAACTGCGCTCCACCGAAATCTCCTAGAAAAATGGTTCTTTTCTTTGGTTTCAATAAATCGCGGTTGTAAGAAGCGTACCTCGCTAATACACTATTAAATTAATAATATATATTTTCAGTGCCGCAATCGAAGGAAACGGGAGGATCTATGGAACGCCAGGATCGAAATGCTTGGAAGGACAAAAAGATGGACTATGTGTTTCGAAGGACAGCTGTGTTTGCGATAATTTTTAATTTGAGTTGTACTGTTAACCTGAAAATCAAAAACATTGCTTTCTTTGCAATCAGTTTTATTGTAATCTTCTCTGTTTCAAAAATATTTTAAGGGGTTTGAAGTTTTGAATAAACCTAATGTATCAGAAAATTCAAACTTATCTTGTGGCATCACGGACTCCAGCAGCTGTCCTAAAAGAAAAAAGTGCAAAAAGTTTTAAAAGATGTGGTGCCGTTGGTTTTTCCTCATTTTCTGTGGGGAGAAGAGAAAGAATACTCACTCAATCATGCGGTTTCTGATTCTCTTTCTTCGAGCACCTGATTTTCAAAAAAAAAATATTGGATAGCTTTTAGAAATGGGAAAAGAAGGTATACTCTATCTTTCAAAGCAGAAAATTGAAGAGAAGTGCCATATGCGCTTTAAAAATTTGAACCGATTTAGTTTTCGGATAACACAGTCTACTAAAAATGAAAAAAAATCTGCAATCTGGAATGATTTTTTAAACTGAATTCATTGAAAAGGGTCCGGTCGGAACTTCTGAGTTTTTTTTAAATAAAGGGTTTTCGTGACCGTTAAGCTTTAATTACTTGAAAAGTTTTCCAAGACTAAAAGTTATAAAACGACGAAATTTCTACTCAATCAAACTTTTAGGAGATTTCGGTGGAGCGCAGTTGTAAGAACTGTGCAAAAACTTTAGATGTCTAAACTTACACTTTCCCGACTAGACAGATGGTTTGAATCTGGCCGATTGTCAACCATTCCTCATGACCTCTCGGCCATTTACATGGAGTAGCCATCAATGCACAACCGACTTGGGTAGCCAATGGATGCAGAATATGAGTCACAGTACGATCCGGTCCCAAGAACATTTTTATATAATATAATCTTCGTATGCCTCAAGATGATCTTGATGTGTTTCGGTCTGCAGAATGTGGTTGTCGATAAATTTTTTGTCCAGAATAGCATACGTGGGCATATCCTCCATGTTGTCCAGAAGGTCACAGCTTGATGTGAAATTCTGGATTGTCGCTTCCAGTGTTCGATTGTACCTCTAAAAATAGGGGATTAAAGTCCATAGGCAGCCATAACCTCACCATTTTTTGCATGTTAGCAATCTGTGCTGCATGGGCAAATCGACTGCGGAAGGAGTTGATGTACTCTAAGCTCTTTTGTTGGAACCCGGTGTGGAGAGCGGCTGGTGACGCGGAAACCGTTGATGCTGAAAATCTTATAATCAGAGACTATAAGGGATAGTGGTAGTGTTTACCCGTAAACAGCAGTATGATGGGAAGGAAGAAGTTGAGCATCTTTTTTTTTGGAGAAGAAACACAATTGAGAAGATGGATTTACCTGAAAGAGATAAGCTCATTATCAGCGGAGCACAATGTAAAGAATTATTCAATGTATTTCTTATCAACATTTTGAAACAGCTAAAATCTTTCAAAAATCCAAAGACTTTGAACAGAAAGCAAACAAGAACGACTAAACGAATGCATTCGAAAGTCCCCTCCGATTAGCCACGCTCCTTTCCGCGAATTAGAGCCATTTTTTGAAAAAAAAAGTGCATCGGAACTGCAGCGCCTGTTGTCAACTATTTCCCCAAAGACAAAATTGTCGACAACTGAAAGGCTGAATGATGAGCCCCACATGGTTTTCCCCGCAAAACTAGGCTCATCATCGCCTTACTAATCTCTTATTTCAACATTGTTCCAATCTGTTCACTAATTCACTTTATTTCTCTCTTTTCAATCACCTGTTATCAGGAATATTCAATTAATTCTAATTTGAATTACCGCTCTAAACCCGTTGAGTCAGTAAACGCGCTCCACTCAGCCGCGAGCGGTCGCGTAGCGGCCGCCGCGCCTCCTCATTGCTCAGTCTAAATTGACGAGAGTGGTTGCCTCTTCCGGTCGTCCGGTAACGTGACGAGTGTGAAAGTGTCGGCTAAATAGATCCTATCATTTTCCGGACTATTTTAGCCCATTTTATGCGCTACTGACGCTTGGGAGAGTGAATAATCGCCCTTTTTAGGCCCTTTAGGCCATTTGCAAGCGATCCGCGGTTGTGAACGCTCATTCGTCTACTTTTCGACCCGCGGCACATCCAGCAGGACGCTTTACTAAATATTGAATTATACTAACTAAATCTATCGTAATAAATGGGTCAATGTCTTAAAACTGTGTTCTGTTGTCGCACCGCTCATCCTCACATTATTAGCCGTTATTTCTGACACGTTTAACCAGTTAGGGAAGATTTTCTCAGGAGCGGGTCTGTCTCCGACCGCATTTAAGGCCCGCCTCCACATGGTGCATAACGACCGTTCATTCTTGTAATGATTGGCCAGTGACCCGCCGCTCTCTTTAATTTATCGATTTTCTTATATTTTTCTCAGAGCTGTTTCGGAGTAGTCGTTTTTTGTGTCCACTGTGATGCAAAACTCCAAGAAACATGCCGGGAATAGCTCCAATTAGACTATTTTACGTCTATGAGCAGTTATCGATATGAGAGCGGCGCTAACTGTAAAAAGAACCGAGTCGGCTTCCCTTTCGGTAAATGTCAGGCTAGTGAGTAGCGATAGTGGCTTCAGAATACTCTGATCCATCAAAAACGAAAAAATTTAGTAAAATTGCGAAAATTTCTCGTCATTCTCTCTTTTATTCGTTATAATCCGTTTATATGCTGTCTAGTTTTTCATCCGCGGCTGAATTTTCTTCAAATCTCGAGGACACGAATGTCACAGAGGAAGAATCCGTAGTCGAAGAGCTGAAAAATGAGCTAGCAGCAGTGACGAAGGCAATATGCAATTTCCAGAAGCCGTCGCCAGCATAATTTCGTAAATAATTCCATTCGACTCGTGTTTTCCCCGGGGAATTCTGCGAAAAATGGTTGAAATTGAGTTGAAAACTCGATAAATCGATCAGGTGGCGCCTGTGACAGTGTTCCGATATGGAAAATTCGCTGAAAAATACGTATCCCCCCCGGGAATACTAAGAATTTCCATTTCAGAGATCAGAATATTAGTCCCCGTATGGAATAATTCAAGTTCCCTTCCGCGGACGAGCAATTTCCCCTCCGGAATGCTCAAAATCACTCATTCTTGAGTCTCCGTAAATCGACACCGAATTAATGGTTAAATCGGACTACGGTACGCAGTGCGCGTGTCATTGTACGCAATGCGCGTGTCACTGCGGACCATGATACACATGAGCTTACGCGCAACTGAAATTAAATAATTTCGCGCTCGGCCTAAAATAATTTTTGTGTATTTCCGTATTGTCGTTAACTTTTCGTGAGATTTCTTGAAAAATATCAATATAAAAATAATTCTGAATTTAATTTCAGTGAAAAAATGGACAACATTCGTGGAAAACTCCCATTCCGGAGCAAATCGTGTCGATCCGCGGGATACTCGTTCAAGGCAGTCGTCAAACGACTCAGAGAGTCTTCGATCCGCGGAATGAGCAATATCCATGAGTCCAGTAAGTGTTTTTTCACAAAAATATCGGAAAAAATCACCAAAAATAAGAGAAATTTCGAGAAATTCGACAAAAATTGCCAAAAATCGATATTTTCCACTGAAAATATTCAGATTCACGGCTAGAAGTGCATCAGAATGCAATATTTCTGTATCACCCCTACTTTCTGTAGGTTAAAAACGTCAAATATGAGCTTTTGGCTAAAAACCATCAACGTTTTGGCGAAAAACAACGAATTTCCGCTGAAAATGTCCCAAAAAATCAGTAATTCGAGCCAAAAATCGATAAATTTTGTCGATTCATGATGAAATCCAAAAGAAATAACGAGATTCGGGCAAATACTTCGCAGTATTGGCCAATATATCTCACTTTCTAGCGGAAATGTCAGAAATTTTGACAAATCAATACAGTTTGAGCCGAAATATACTGAAAAATAGATAAATCTGCTAAATATACCAGAAAGGGATAAAATTCTCTATAAAAAGTGTATAATATTACTATAAAGAGCTATTTACAGCTTCGCGACCCGCTGATGAGATAAAAAGAAGCTACGATTCCCCATCGAATCGTCACAAGCCGCGGATCGGAACTTACTCGATTCCGCCACCATCACAGCTACAGATGGATTCATCAGTGCGAACCGCGGAAACCTCATTATCTCAAAGATTCTGAAGGTCGGTCCAGGTAGTAAAACACAAAGAGAATTATCAAACTCTTAAATCAATACCTTTCCAGCAGTGATCAACACGCAGCAAAGAAAATCTACTTCTGAAACAGAAGAAGTCAGACGGAATCCGATTCGAAAGGCTTTGATGCCACAATAGATCGACCCGCGGCTGCCTCAACTCTCCACCCACTGCCTAATCAGCCCATCAGCTGGCACAAAGGTAAAATATTAGCAGAGAACCAGACAAAGGAAACAAAAATTCGTTTTTCCAGAAACGAGCCAAAGCTCTGCGAACAGTCAACAACAGGACATTGTGACCTTATGGACAAACTGATGGCTCCAGAAGCCAAGACCAGCCAAGTCCCAACACCAGTCACACACGATCCGCGGTTGTACTGTAGCTTCCATTCAAATGATTCAAGGTATACAATATCTAACAAATCAGATGACAATTATTGATTTTTAGCCGCATCCAAACACCCGGTACAGCTCCGCCACTACGTCGAGCACACTTCACACGAAGTAACTCCAATCCGCGGTTGAATAGATGCCCTCTCTACCAATGGCTGATCAATTAAAAATTGTTTTTCTTTTTCTGTTTTACCTTGCTATCTTCTTCGTGAGAATGCTAACTCTGTACCCGAAAGGGAATCATTACCTTTGTTAAGTAAAGGACGAGTCCCTTCTAATAAAGCAATCGTTGTTATACATACTCCCATATCCGCCTAATACACTACACTCCGCATATCTTATAGTAGATACGCCTCACGGAAAACGGGATTAATGAGACATCTTGACAAAAACAACAGAGCCAGCAGCAATCACACTATAACTTGAGAAGTCTATGAGCTCTCAGAGAGAAATGGGGATGATACACCCACACTAACTTTCCAATAAGCCGCAGATTTGCGCGCAAAAAATACAAATTACAACTTTGAGATTCACACGAGAGGAGCGAAACATCTGAACCTCCAGAATCTCCACAGATCCACGCTCCAAAGCAGAAGAGTCATCAACTCTGATGCTCGAGAACAAAAGAGACACCGCTCAAATAAAAAATCGATAATGTCAACGACATATCGACAGACACTGAGCAAATGTCTCAAACAAATACATGTAGAAAACAACACCATCTACATAAAAAATACATCAAGATCAGACAGAAACCACAGTTTCTGAAAGATTTTCAAACAACGAGATCCGCGGAAAACACCGTTTCTGTAGGATCATAAGACAAAACCGTCGAGAAGCTTCAAAAAATGGCATAAAGTCATCGTCACGACTTCGCAACAAATGGCGAAGAAGCGACAATTGCCATAAGCTTCGAGACACACGCCTTTCTGATTTTTTTACAGTTAAAGAGCCTCAACCATGGAAAACACCGTCACGACTTCGCAACAAATGGCGAAGGAACGACAATTTCCAGAGGCTCCGAGACAAAAACAAGTTGATTTATATTCTAAACGTTAGGCTATAGCTGGTCTATAGTTGAAGTATGGAAATTGATACATAGATTCTCTAAACTATGGCACTGTCGTCAGACGAAGCCGAATAGTATCCAGGACACTATGGTATCTTAGAGAGCCGCTAACTCTCGATAGACCCAACAAGTTGCCTTTACATTCAATGCATGTGACTTTGACGGAAGACAAAATGTCTATAAGTGGCAGTTACAGATTGTTGAAGAAGAAGGTTGTCTGTATCAGGAGTTATAAACCTGATACGCAAAGAGCGTGAAGACAACAAGTTGGTAGCAATAATTGCAATTCAAATTTCGGGCTAGCACCCTGAGATTTGATTAAGATCCTCAAATATTGCACTATAGCGAGATATAATACGGCCTAGACCACCGACAGGTTGGCGTTTTTATTGCTTTCTTGTATCGGATCCATACCGATTGATAGCAGGACGTCAGTCGTGAAATCCGCGGTGCAGATAGTTATGCAAAATATTCATACTCATATACATATACGTGTAACGGAAAGCACAGTGATTGCATCTTTGACACGCTTACTGCTCCGAAGTCACACATCATATGAGAATCTAAACGAGTAAATTGAAATCAGTCTCATAACGATCAGAGCATGTCCTTTCGGATAGCAAAGACGAACGTCCGACGGCGATCCGCGGATGAAATAGTGACCTTTCTGTCATACAGATCGTGACCTTGCCGTCTTAATGCTCAATAACAAAGAAAGATTTCCAATCGAAACAATAACTGATTCTAAACAAGACCTTGTGAATGCATAACTGCCTACTGCTACATCACTTCTGATGAAATGCTGTTTCTAACCGCAAAAGACCAATGCTGACAAGCCAGCATCGCTAGTGTCACCCACCTTTGCGTCGTTGACATGAAAAGGAGACAAGAAATAGGACTCCCCTTATAAGTCCTTGTCGACCACGTCTCCGCGATCGTATCTAGCGGGCAAAGGTCCGGAACAGTGCTATCGAATGTACACTAAAATACCACTGGCAAAGTGCTATCGAATGTACACCGAGGTACACCGTTCGAGCAATGCTATCGAATGTACCCGGAACCTCATTGCTCGAGCAGGGCTATCGGTCGTACACGGAATCCCACTGAGCAATCAGTGCTATCGAATGTACACCGAGGTACACCGCTCGAGCAGTGCTATCAGGCGTACACGGAATCCCATTCCTCGAACAGGGCTATCGGTCGTACACGGAATCCCACTGAGCAATCAGTGCTATCAGTCGTGCACGGAATCGCACTGCTCTATTCAGTTTGAGTTACATTCTTTGCGAACGAGTGACACAAATTTCCAGTTTCGAAATCATGGACACATGATTGGAAGTAACTCAGGAAGAAGCTAACACCCTTCTTCCCCCGTGGAAAAGGTACTGAGGAGTATAAAATCAACAAAACTAACTGAGACCAATCACAAATTATTGGTCGAAAAGCCACAGATGCACAAATTCATCTATCGGCTGAACCCAGATGCACAAATCCATCTACCCTCTGAACCCGATCACATAGACCAACGGCTAGGGATGCCTGCCGTATGGACCCTGACTTTCACCCACAGCACACCACTAGTGTGAAGTCGTGGGCACACGATTAGGTGTAGGTCAGGTCCTGCGAGTCTACGGGCAAAGAAAAGCACGCATACCATGAGTGCTCAAAGAAATCAAGACTGTGACACACACACAGGCACACCACTAGTGTGGGGTCGTGGGCACACGACTTGGTGCAAGCAGTCCTGTAAGCCGAAGTGGGGAAGGAACGGAACATGACCGAAGACGGACCCGCGGAGGCCCATCTAAGAGCTACTCATGATATAAAAGTCAAGTTCAAACTCGCGACTTCCACCATCTCAAGTCGCTCCATCACCGAGGCTAACACCCCTCATTCTTACTAACAAAAAACAAAACACTGTTCAATTTGAGTTATGTTCATCGCGAACAAGCTTCCAAATCGTGGAATCACGACTGGACGTAATTCAGAAAGAACAAAAGATGCACACGTATCTATAAAAATTAACATCAACAGTATCAATATCATCGCATAAAAGTCCTCAGGCTCAATCTCTTCCTACGGAAGGAGAAGAACCTCGTATGCGAATCCAATACTCATTCGACATAATAATCAAAGTCTAACGACTACGATTGTCGATCCAGCCAAGTTGGTGATCTCAAAGACAATTGGAAACGCCAAAAGAGCACAATACTGATGCCAAGGCTATTCTGACGTTCCGAAAAGATCCCACATAATTATTCGTATGATATCGAGCAAAAAACTCCACGATAGACCACATCACATCTTCCAAAGGAGGAAGTGGCCAATAAGATCGGAGATCTTGACTCATATCTCGAAAAACCAAAAACCTGCGAAGGTAACATGAGAAGACTTGCTCATAAAGATCAGGACGTTCCGTCCAGAGAGTTACTTCAACATGAAAGTGCTTATGATCGATCCGCGGTTGCGGACATTATCGATTCAACTCTCATTACTGGTGTACGATCCGCGGAGAGGGAAACCACTGTCACAACAGTACAATCTCCCCAACACACAGCAGTCATTATCAGTTACCAAAGCATTAAATCAAATTCCACCGAAACACCTAACGCTTTCCATACTCTTGATTTGACAGAGATATTCTGTACAGAAGCTAAACAAGAGATAAAGAATGCTACCTCAAATGTTGCTCAAAATCAGAGAGTTTCAGAGACACATTCTACAACACACGAACCAAATGGTCCAAGATATGGAACAGCACCCAGGTGCACAAATTCATGAGTCAAACAGACCCAAAACATCAGTCAATAGATCCAGAGCACACAACAGAGTGTACCTGCCGTCAGAGATCTCGTAGCCAAAGATCAAAGCTTCATCAAGATCTTAATCTGAACGCAGAAAGTATGCTGGAACTTTTCCAAAAGCTCGTAGAGATCAGTGACTCAAATCAAACTAAAGTTTACCCATACAAAAGTTATGGATATTGTAGTGATATTCTTCATACAAGAGACTGTCCAAAGGAAGAGTACTAACTGAAACAAAGAGAACTGTCTGAAGGAAGCTCAGCCAGTGGCAACGTATATCGTTCCACCAAAGCTAAAAAACCGAAGTAAAAGTATCACGACAGAGTCAAATGTACCAAACGGTGCGTCACAATGTGACTTGACAACTATATCTTTCACTGATAATTGCTTCAATGCTTCATTCATCGGTTACAGTAACCATGTTTCACAAAGTGACACTTCTCGAACCTTGTTCGAACCGCCAGATCTGTAGAACATTGTTCACGATCCGCGGTTGTAGCCGCTACAAATCCTAAAAATACTCATAATATGAAAATTTCTTTAAAAACTAACTATACCGAAGACGGTGATAAAGGAGAATTGGCTATGCAGCTGTTCCCTGAGTTTCTACAAAGATCAAACCATCATGTTTATGCGACATTTGGTCCGAATGACTAGTAACGCCTCAGATTCCTTTATCTGAAACCAACAGAAGACTAACCACTTCTTGGTCCTATGGACTCAGGAGCTTTTCTGTCCATCATTCTGGATTCATAAGCAAATGGTTGCTTACACCTGATCTTGAAACGAACATGACTGTCAGTCCAATGATTCAGATTCACCACATTCGAAAAACAAATATTCATGCCTTACAAAATCATCTTCAAGATTTCAAAAATCCACAATCCATAGTGATTGTAGGATCACCAGCTCTAATGGACCCAAAGATCCAAGCAGAGGTAATCTTATCCGAAAAACTCGCTACTACGAATCCACAGCCAGCCCTAGGGCAGACGGTTAACGATCCGCGGTTGTCAGACGAATATCGAACTGCAATTGAACAGTAGTGATCCGGAAGATGCCCTGACAGAACTGACTTACAAAATTGCCAAACCCAAGGTTGAAAACCCTGAGTTCTAAAGATACCTGTACATCTGATGACAGTTCCTAAAAATCCACACTGGATTTTATACATAAGCTCATCGCAGTTGTCAGACACAAGAACAAAAGAATAAAAAGTTATCTTACATATAACGGCAACAAGTCACGTCCAGCAGCGGTGCTGCAAGAGATTGGCCAAGCTGGTAATCAAACTGAAGAAAGGCACAAAACTTTTAAATAAAATTTACTAAAATTATTTTCAATAAAGACAAAGACACCCATCCCAAATAGATGTTGCGATCCGCCCGTCAAAATATGACACCTGGACAATTTCCAAACTCGGTATTCGTTCAATGCAATTGGCATGTGATCTTGTCCATACTATCGAGACAGATCCTCGACATGACCATACATGATTGCAAGAAAAAAGAAACCCATTGTCCCTCGATCCGCGGTTCAACCACACAATGACACAACTGTCATGGTTCGGAACGCTACTGATACGAGAAAAGGATCATATGCAACAACAAATTCTCTTAAATACTCACTAAAACGATTACAAAAACTTTGAAAACATTCAGCCAAGTAAAGTCCTGGCCTTGGGAAAGCCAAGTGATGAAACAGTTCCAAAATCTCGACTAGCTTCACCTAGCAAAGATAGCGAGATTGCTCAGTATCACCGAGCACTGCAAGGACTGATTGTATATTATCACGGCTACACCTTCCCTACTGTCATCGAGCACAACACTGACGCAGATGGAATACACCGTGTTACACAGAAGGATTGAATCTTCAGTGCTTCCACATGAAGCCAGTAAGACGATTCTAAGACACCCGCGGTTTCCACTTGCAAAAACTGTCGCTCACAAAACATATGACATTAATGTCCAAAGGCCAGAAGACTAGACAACGTCAAAAAAGTCACAAATAGTCATCGGGAATAATCTCTCATGTCGAAAGATCAAAACGCGACGGACAAATTCGATCCGCGATTGTAAAGTGCAGAGGTATTATACTCTCGTGCAGTCTCTCAGTTGATTCCTCTTGAATTAAATCCACTGAACCGCCCTAATATTGCGACAGAGGAAGAGACAGAAGATACACAGGACTCCAATCCTAGAGAGCTAGCTACCAGCACCCGCGGTTCTGTCCAATCTAGACATGAAACACTTCCCAGAGCTATTCTTAACAAAAGACTTGCCAGACATTGCTGAATGTGAAAATCATATAAATCCAAATTTTAATGTAAATAAATCAAATAATATAAAATTACCACTGAACCTAAACACCGATCATCTTGAGAATAATCCAGTGTCAGGTGACACAGATGACGATTCTGACATCATTGAAAAGAGATTGGGAAATGCGGATACTTTTCAAGATCCACAAAGAGTCTTACCGGCTGAAGCCGCGGATGATGATATTTTGGAGTTGCCAGCGGTCAGAGTTAGAAAATATCTTTCTCGAAAAGCCAAAGAGCTTCCCATTAATTACGTTCATCACGCGGACAGTCAGGAGACCGCTGGCACCCTCCCCCCGGGAATGTTGTCAACTATTTCCCCAAAGACAAAATTGTCGACAACTGAAAGGCTGAATGATGAGCCCCACATGGTTTTCCCCGCAAAACTAGGCTCATCATCGCCTTACTAATCTCTTATTTCAACATTGTTCCAATCTGTTCACTAATTCACTTTATTTCTCTCTTTTCAATCACCTGTTATCAGGAATATTCAATTAATTCTAATTTGAATTACCGCTCTAAACCCGTTGAGTCAGTAAACGCGCTCCACTCAGCCGCGAGCGGTCGCGTAGCGGCCGCCGCGCCTCCTCATTGCTCAGTCTAAATTGACGAGAGTGGTTGCCTCTTCCGGTCGTCCGGTAACGTGACGAGTGTGAAAGTGTCGGCTAAATAGATCCTATCATTTTCCGGACTATTTTAGCCCATTTTATGCGCTACTGACGCTTGGGAGAGTGAATAATCGCCCTTTTTAGGCCCTTTAGGCCATTTGCAAGCGATCCGCGGTTGTGAACGCTCATTCGTCTACTTTTCGACCCGCGGCACATCCAGCAGGACGCTTTACTAAATATTGAATTATACTAACTAAATCTATCGTAATAAATGGGTCAATGTCTTAAAACTGTGTTCTGTTGTCGCACCGCTCATCCTCACATTATTAGCCGTTATTTCTGACACGTTTAACCAGTTAGGGAAGATTTTCTCAGGAGCGGGTCTGTCTCCGACCGCATTTAAGGCCCGCCTCCACAGCGCCAACTCCACATGATTGAGCTTTCTTTTCTCTTTTCCCCCATAGAGAATGCAAGAGAATTGAGTTCCGAAACACAGGAAAAAGTCCATAGAACACGAGAGACACATAGATCTATCTTCTTTTAAAAAACTGGGAAAGACATTAATGCATTCTTTCGAAATCTCTTTGAAATGTGCTCGATTTCGAGGAACAGATATCTGGCAAAAGTTTGTGGGATGTATCCGTTTTGTTCAAGAGAAAGTCATCAGAATTTAACGTTAATAGCATATGTAGGATGAAAATCAATGGGCAATTATGATTTTACTAAAAACTCCACTAAAGTAACGAACATGTTGGGTTCAGCTGGAATCGCAGGAATACGGTTTCAAAATTCCCATGAACAATGAAGTAAAAAGACAAATTGATGTGGATAAGAAGGAAGTTTTTTAAACCAATAGTTTTCTAATCTTTTTATCCACAAAATTTTCATGAAAACACGGTTTTTCCAGCTGAACAGTAGATTAAGCAACCCTCGAAGCGAAAATGTTCTTATAACCTGTTTGTTTCAAATTTTTGAAACGGTTTTTCACTGTTGCGTGTTATTGATATCCACTTATGGGCAATCACCCTACAATATCATTGCCGACGTTTTACTCTCTAAGAGCACACCGCATTTCGTTATCTGAAAATCTGTTTCTAAAAGTTGTAAAAAGAGTATTTTTATTCAATTACCTAATCAAGTTTATTCAGATTTTCAAACCCCTTAAAATATTTTCAAAACAGAGAAGATTACAATATAACTGATTGCAAAGAAAGCAATGTTTTTGATTTTCAGGTTAACAGTACAACTCAAATTAAATCAAATTAAATTATCGCAAACACAGCTGTCCTTCGAAACACATAGTCCATCTTTTTGTCCTTCCAAGCATTTCGAACCTGGCTTCCCATAGATCCTCCCGTTACCTTCGATTGCGGCACTGAAAAAGAGACATTTTCTAGGAGATTTCGGTGGAGCGCAGTTGTAAGAACTGTGCCAAAACTTTAGATGTCTAAACTTACACTTCTCCGACAAGGCAGATGGTTTGAATTTTGCCGATTGTCGGCCATTCCTCATGACCTCTCGGCCATTTACATGGTGAAGCCATCAATGCGCAACCGACCTGTGTAGCCAATGGATGCAGAATATGAGTCACAGTACGATCCGGTCCCAAGAGAATCTCAATATGATATTCGTATACCTCAAGATGATCTTGATGTGTTTCGGTCTGCCGAATGTGGCTGTCGATAAATTTTTTGTCCAGAATAGCATACGTGGGCATATCCTCAATTTCGTCCAGAAGGTCACAGCTTGAAGTATAATTCTGGATGGCTGCTTCCAATTTGCGATTATATCTCTGAAAATAGAGGGTTAAAGACATAGGCAGCCCTAAACTCACCATTTTTTGCATGTTAGCAATCTGAGCTGCATTGGCGAATCGACTGCGGAATGAGTTGATGTGCTCTAAGCTCTATTGTTGAAACCCGGTGTGGAGAGCGGCAGGTGACGCGGAGACGATGGTGGCTGAAAATTAGGATTTTGAGGAAATTCATGGGATTTTGATAAGCTTTACCTGCAAACAGGAGGATGATGGTGATGAAAAAGTTGAGCATCATTTTTGGAGAGAGACGAAATTGAGAAGTTTTGTTTTTACCTGGAAAAGATATACTCAAGTGCAAAAAAAAGGACTACTGTGAAGAATTATTCAAATTTTATTTATTCAAAAATTATTATCAACATTTTGAAACAGCTAAAATCTTTCGAAAAATCCCAAGACTTTGAACAGAAAGCGAACAAGAACGACAAAACGAATGCATTCGAGAGTCCCCTCCGACTAGGCCACGCCCCTTTCCGCGAATTAGAGCCATTTTTTGAAAAAAAGTGCATCGGAACTGCAGTGCCGACTCCACATGATTGAGCTTTCTTCTCTCTTTTTTCTCATAAAGAATGCAAGGGAGTTGAATTCCGAGACACAGGAAAAAGTCCATAGAACACGAGTGACACATCCATCTATCTTCATCTAAAAAACTGGGAAAGACATTAATGCATTCTTTCGAAATCTCTTTGAAATGTGCTCTTTTTCTAGGAACAGATATCTGGCAAATGTTTAAGGGGTGTATCCGTTTTGTTCAAGAGAAATTCCCGCATAAATTCTCACTGAACTTTTCGAGAATTTTCCGAGAGGATCGCGAATTCTTTTCCTGTGAGAAAATAGATAAATCTATACAAAACTATTGTGCTCTTTCATTGTGAATCAAGTACATTTTTCCTCCCATTTTGATATTCTATCGTGTTTCACGGTTCTAACTATATCGATTTCGTTTTATTTTCATTATTAAATGTGTACAAAAATTAATAAAAATGTCAAAATGATATTCTTTATGGTCATTCTTGTCTCGCAAGATTCTCGCAAGTTCTGTTAGAATTTATGGGGAAATGAAAAGTTAATGAAACGTCCTGGAATATGCTGAAACTTGACTATGCTGTACATAACAAGACAAAACGCAACGAGTATATTCTGGATTCTTATGGTATCTTATCATGATACGGCACTTGACTAGAAACCAGGAATATAGTTTCAAGATTTCCATGAACAGTGATGTAAATGAACAGATTGACGCGAAGAACATACGACAAATCGTTTTTTGAAAATATTCAAAAAAAAATTTCTTAAAAATACGGTTTTTTTTAAGATGAAGCACCACCCGAAGCGAACACTTTCTGAAAACCTGGTTATTTCTTGTTTCTGAAACATTTTTTCACTGTTGCGTATTACTGATATGTGCTGATGGGCACTGACCATACAGTCTTTCGTTGATCAACAGATTTTAACTCTGTGTAATTGTTGAACTCTTCCTATATTTTGTCCTCAATTTTTGTGACGGTTTTTCTAAAAACTCGCTATTTTGTTCATTTTTCTCAATACTGAAGGTTGCCCTTGTAGTCCTCGTGGGTCCATGACCATGCGTTTATCTGTTTTTTGTATTAATATAATTTTGGGGATAACATCTCAGCTGCCACCAACCAAATTCCTAGTCTTAGAAAATTTGTGCTCCTGAAGATATGAGCTACGACGCAGAGTCTCTTTTTCCTTGTCACATCTGGACGCCTGGCACGCGACCACGGAATCAAACGTAGTACTTTTTTTTCAAAAGCTGGTCATACTGTTGTACTGATTCAAAAAAAATAGTTATTTTCTGAAATGGACATTTAGAGTTTTTTCTATGCAGGGAAATACATGTCTCAATACTTTTCAGCCACCCTGTATATTACCACCATTCCAAAGCAAAAATTTTGTTATCTCTAATTTTTGAAACGGTTTTTCAATGTTGCGGCATAATGAAATGTACTGATGGGCAATTACCCTACAGTAGGGTAGATCCCCCAAAATATCTATTTAAATGCACCCCGCATTCTTTTATTTGAAAATCTTTTTGTAAAAATCATATTATTATTTAATTATTCGGTTCGTTTGTACTTCAAAACATGATTTTTTTAACGAATGGAGTACAGTTAATAGAAAAAATGGCAATGTCTCCTCTAATTATCACCGTTCATAGGAAAATAAAAAAGGTAAAAACCATACTTGTCATTTGACGAGCCGGCCCGGCGGGCCGGGCCAGGGCCGGGCCGAGGAAAAATTTTGCCGGCCCGGCCCGGGTGAAAATTTTTTTTTTAATTTTTGCACCCCAAAAATAATTTTCAAGTGCTTTTTTATCACTAAATTCACTGTAGAACTAATAAAAATCGTCAATTCAGTCGAATTTTTGCAGAAAATGCCCCAAAAACCACTTTTTCTAAAATTACTGCTGAAAAAAACATGTTTTTTTGAAAAAAGTCGCTTCACCCGGGCCGACCGGGTCGACCCGGGCCGGGCCGGGCCGGTGAAAATTTGGAAATCGGCCCGGCCCGTGACAAGTATGGTAAAAACCAGAAACAGTACATTCTCCAAAATTATCATTCTAGGATTGAAAAATTATAGCTTGTAGTGTTTCAAAACACTGCCTAATGCAACTAATTGTAAAGTGATGATAATTATTGAGTTGGATATGCAAAAATTATAGTGCAGTGGGATTACCAGCAAAGTCGACGATAAAAACGGTTGCTGAAACATGCTCTTCTGGAATTGTATGTCAATTATTTCAATGAAGGAAATAACAGTTAAGATCTTGATTAAGGAAAGAAAAAATCGGGTTTAAAATAAATAAAGTGCCAGTGGGAGTAGTTAAACCGGTGCATTTACGATGAAAAACCTGTTTCATAACTTGTAAATAACCAGACTTTCAGAATCTTATACGCTAGGTCAAGATATGAAGGAAGTATCTGAAAGCTGATCAGTTGTGCAGATGAAATAAAAAATAAAACAAAAACTGGACACAGTTAATTTTCAAACATTCTCATCCCAATACGCTGTTCGCGTCCACAAAACTTAAAATAACATTTTCTGACCATATCTGCCGTAATGAGTTGCTCAAAATTAACAACATAGCGTATAATTATTGGAACATGCTGTTTCTTGTTTCATGTATAGAATCCACTGGGATGTGTAAGATGTTACAAGGGTTGAATTAGTATTTTGATTCTGAAAAAAAAAACTATTTGCTTCAAAATCAACGCAGAGGAAGTGGGGTTTCTGAAACATTATTCCTATTGTGAACTGCGATGACTAAGCGAAGAATCAACAATTTTTGCAGCTCTAAATTGTTAGAAGTTTCCGAAATTTTGAACATGTTTGTCTAACAAAAACCAAGAAATAATACAGATATATCGAACTCTGAAAACAGAAAACAAGTGGTTTAGTTTGTTTAGAAAATGAGTACAGCGAGGTTTTAATGTGTATGTATATTTTTGCATTTCTTGTTGTAAAGTTTGATTGTTTTCTGAAATTTGAAGATTTTTTTCTTAATTGATATCATATGAAACCCCAAATCGGTCTGTAAAAGATTTCGGGGAGAAGAATCACGGAACTGATTATTTTCTGAAAACTTTTTTTGCAGATCATCATTCTGATATAACAGTATCTGCCAGCAGCTGAGATTGAAATGAGGTTAATGTTACAGTAATGTTTCGAGTAACCCTTGTATCTCAAACCACCCAATGTTTCAACCTGAAACGTGTTTATTACTGTTGCACCACATGGATAAGCACTGATGGGCAATCACTCCACAGTATCATAAGAAAAATGTTCTCTCTAAAAACATTCCGCATTCCTTTATCGGAAATCTGTTTCTAAAAGTTATGAATCTTTTAAAAAATTTAATTAACGTGTTACTGTGGTCTCCATTAACATTCTTGGTTTGTTTCTAGTCTATCTTCCAAAGTCGCCAATAAATCCTTTGAAGTAACTACTCTTTAAAATCTAATATCTTCTTTTTAGTTGGATGCTTTTCAAAAAGCTTCTGTCAGCAAAAAGGAAGCCACCCTTCTGTCATGATTGTGTGTTCTTTACTCTGCTCCCCCGAGAAAGTGCGAAAAAAGTGGCGGGAGTCCGAAAAAAGCAAACAACATCTGAAGAGATATTTTCTGAACTTTTTGCATCTTTTCTTTTGAGACAGCTGTTCCGACCAGTGGTGCCAAAAGATGAGTTTGATCGACATGAAGATGAAAGACAAGAATTTCATATGAAAATTCTGAAAATCTGAAACATTTTGCACAAGTCAGCTTGAAATCAAGCAGCCATCTCAGATGATTGAGTGTTCTTCTCTCTACTTCTGATGGAGAACATGAAATAAAAGTTCATGGGTAACGTAAATGAAAAAAGAATAAGAGATAAAGATATCTTCTTTTTCCATTTTTTTTTCTCAAACGAATCGATGTGGAAAGAGTTTTAGATTTATTTCAAGGCATTTTCTTCAAAATGAAATCATTTTATAAGCAATCTCAGATTTATTCAAAAGATTAAAATAAGGTCATGGAAATGTAAAAAATTTTGTTTGTACACAACGTCACTTCAGTGCTTGCAAGTTCCCTGTTCCATTGGGAGGCATAGTCCATCTTCACTTTCCTTTGGGCACTGGCTTCCAACATGTCCGTAGTTTCTTTCAACACGTCTCGGGTCTTCACTGAAATAAAAATTAATTAATTTCTGTGTTTTTCTGAATATAAACTTACGAGAAGTTGAGAAGGCAGATGGTGTCCACATCCAATGTCTCGACGTGAGTGATTTCTTGAACACAATCCCACACTTTCACGTGGCAAATCTCAGCCATAGACGCGCATCCAATTCGACTGACCACTGGGTTGAGGATGAGAGCCACATAGTCTTCCATTCCAAAGAATCCGTCTCCTGCATGAACGAGCAGGGAGTTCTCTTTGGTGTAGTCAAGGAAATTGTCGACGAACTTGTTGCTGAGCACGATGTATGATTACAGATTCTCTATATAATCCAGAAGGGCCCAAGAAGCTGTGAAGTTCTGGATAGTCGATTCAAGATTGATATTGTAGGACTGAAATTTTATTTGTTATTATAATTATAATACTTTAATAGCAGGAAATGAAATTTTGACCGTAAATCTCAACCCTGAGAGTGAGGTCCTGAAGCCACCTAGCTTAAGGATAGTATCATAGATCAAGGGCAACAGTACATAGCCATCAACTGAAAATCCAGACCAAGACTTTGGATACCAATAACGTGAAACTGTATCATTTTCGTATTTCTGGCTCCGAGATGTTTAGCCTCGATAAGTGTCTAAACTTAAAGGTTGCCAAATGTCTCGGCTTCAAAATTTCTAGTTTCGAAACGTCCCTAAGCAGATTTATTAAGTTTGAATTTGGCCGTTTTTTATTCCCGTTCCACACATCCTAAGTAAACCCCTAGTACTATACACAGCAATCCCAAAGACCAAAGACCAAATATCCTGATATTTTAAATTTTCAGATTCTCTATCTCCTCGTCCTCAAAACATTCTGGTTTCATGAACCATTTCGTGTTTCAAGAAGTCTGTAAACCAATAGTCCTCTAGCAATTCTGTTGTTCTGCGCTGTTTTTATCATACTTGTCATTTGACGGGCCGAGGAAAAATTTTGCCGGCCCGGGTGGAAAATTTTTTAAAATTTTGGCACCCCAAAAATAATTTTCAAGTGCTTTTTTATCACAAAATTTACTTTAGAACTAATAAAAATCATCAATTCAGTCGAATTTTTGCAGAAAATGCCTCAAAAACCACTTTTTCAAAAATTAATACTAAAAAAACATGTTTTTCGAAAAAAAGTCACTTCACCCGGGTCGACCGGGCCCGGCCCGTGACAAGTATGGTTTTTATAATCTTCCCTATAGTAACATTCCGATTTCCGATTTTCTCGAGATTAATGTTTTGCAATTTGCATATTTTGAAAATTTTCTACACTTTCATGGCTTTATTTTAACTCTTGAATAAATCTGAGACCTCAATCATTTCCGCATCCCATGAACGTTTTTTTTTCACATTCTCCATCAATAGTAAAGGGAAGAACACTCAATTATCTGGGATGGCTCCATTTCACCAAGCGCCTATTTTTCGAAAAAATAATGCAATGAGAAATGGAGAAAGAAGATATGCAGCTTCCTAGAAAAATAGGTATAGCGCATGGGATATTTTAAGTTAGGAGAATTGAATGATCAAAAATTATATTTTAGAACGATTCAGTCGGAGACAGAAAATTAGATGCTACTGTTTCTTTAACACTGTTTAAAAGATGAGACTCTCTTATAGTTATTCCGTCGATGATTCTAAGACCTAAGAACAATACTGTTGCTTAAAAGCCAATCAGGTTTTTGAATTTTGTTTGCATACCGAAAGTACTTGGAATCCGAATCTAAGAAACGAAAAATTATGGTTTCCTGTCTTCGAATTCAGACATTCTCATATAATTAGTATCCCAGCAGTTCCAAACTTCAAATTTCAAAGAATGAGAAAAAAAGCTCCTTCGTTCATTCCCATGTCCACTTTTCTTAATTTTCCTTGGTGGGTCATCATTAACCAAAAATAAACATGGAATGACCATTTCTTTGATCAATTGCCAGCTTACTTTCTGCGCTCTTTCTCAATAATTAGCTTCGCTATAAAAACGTACTGATTTGAAGAAAAATTACTGTTATTATAATTCATGAAGTGATTAACTGAAGAACTGGCTCCACTACAGGCTGCCTTCGTAAAGCAATCTTACACTCTGTATCGTTCATAGTGTGCCTTCGAAGCTGTCAAAAAGGTCGTGAGGCAATTTTATATTGGATTACCCAGCAAGATCTTGCTTCTGCTTGAGGCCTTGCAGAGGGCCAGAAGATTAATCGATGTTCAAAAATTCAGTTCATTTGGTTGGACAGAGGCTTCAGCGGCCGGTCGTACTACTCTCTTCACTTTTTTGGTCCCTGTTGAATATATAAAAATAAGGGCCACTTCCCCACATGTGTATTAGAACCACACTGTGTTTATTCTGTAAACAATCTCGTTCACTTTTTCTGTTCCGAAGGATTGTTATGCTTCAACAATTTATTGTAAAAAATATTAAAAATGCGAAACCAAGTCATTCAATTTTTACCAACTTAGAGCTACAAAATTTGTTGGCATACTGATAACTTTCTTCAGCATAAAAAAGATATCAAAAGCCTAGTGTATTTTCAGTTCTCCTCGCTCTGACTTCACTTGTTGTAATAGTAAGTCGAAATATTTATTATCCAGAATCTAAACCGGAAGTGTTCCGTCACTAGTTGTTTTTATCACTGACACACAATTTCAGTATACGCTATAATTAAACCAAGAAACAGAATACTTCAGCAACCGGTTTTTGACGGCCCTACAAACAATCTCGATTGCAAATGTTCTGAAGTCAGAGGTGGTAATTTTGAACACCCATTATCTCACAAAACCTAAGTTTTGAGACAATAATAACAAACAAGAAATAATAACTTTACTGTTTCTGTCATAAGATAAACGTGATTATGAAGACAACGATCAGTTCCTAATAAATAGCCTGCTCCCATAATGCTTTCAAAATTTATTGTTTTCGTTAATTTTTCCAGTTTTTCAAAGTTTTAAACTAACCTGCTTGTATGAATTTTTATTAGGAAAAACAGATACCAATCAATCCTGCAGTATTTTCAAAAAATAATTTAACAATAGTTTGAAAGAGATAAATAGTGAGTGTCACTTGATCCCACAATAACTTTGATTTATTTTATTTCTAATCTCACCAACCACTTTTAAGCTACGATTTATTCTAAAACCGCTATGAAAAATCTTAAAATTAATTACTTGTTGCAATTAAAGCATTTGGCCACGGGATATCCACTGCAACTTATTTGTTCGGTTGCTTATGACAACTATCAGAAACATTGATAATTGTTTCATTCGCTACACAGAATCAACCATCCGACGAAATGAAAAGTAAACTTCTGTAGGAGAGCACTTAACACTAGAAAATTCAAATTTCACACCAAATAAAATGGTTGAAGCATCAATCTTCACTTCTGAAGGAATATATTTGCTAGTGATTCCAATCAACAAAATAAATTTTGATTGAAAATAAACCGTAATCGCGAAAATGAGAAATAAAATGTTTCATGTTTCACATTTAACTTTCACCCTGTGCTTGCTATTGTTTTGCATTTAAGGAGATATAAACGAGAATAGACAAAAAAGAACCTAAAAATTGTTGAAATTCGATAAAAATTGCTTGAAAAATAGAAGAAAATAATTAATTAAAATTTTCTTTGCAAAATACTACTGTAGCAATCGTTTTAGGTGTGCCCGAGAGGCTTTCTAGGCAGTCAGACCAATTCGCCCGCAAATAGAGAAGACAGTAAATGTTGGATTCGAAACTGTCGTATATTTTTCTCACACACCTCTACTACTATGAACTACTTAAAATTAGTGCACACAACCGAAAAGAAAACAATATCAAATTGTATGGTACTTCTTGGGATATCTGATCAGGACTTATCTAATATTTTAAAATTTGGTTCAATATTAATGATCCTAAACAAATACATATTTTGAGGTTTAAGTTTTGATATGAAACCGAAGACATCACTGTGGATATTCATTTTCTCTCAGATTCACTACAATTTTCTAACGATAACAAACGAACTGCTAAGTATCAGAAAACAAACTATATAACAAATTCTTGAAACTTAATGTTTCTTGTTTTGTATTTACTTTTAACTTGAGTATGTTAAGCGTTGAATCAGCTGTGGCGATCGAAATAATTAGTGATTTCAATTTATCACGTTCTGCAGTTTTCATAAAACATTTCTTTATAAGAAGTAGTACTGACATTTTGCCTTTTTTCGAATGATGTATAGTTAGAATTAATTTAATCCGATGTCTTACAATTAATCGACGCAATGCATATTGAAGTTCAACACTAGTCAATATAACTTTTACATAACAGTAATTATCCGTTTCTGTATTTTTACAACCCCTCCAGATTTTTGATCAGTATGAGAGGAAGCTGTTATCCGATTGACTTGATGACAAAAATATATCTGTGAACGGATAGATGTGTTGAAAATCAGGTAGACTAGAGGAGGAAGACCTGAAACCAAGATCTAGATTGATATCATAGCTACAGTAACCGTAGTAACCCACCATGATTCCCAATCCACGCTAATTGTGCAATGACGTGAAATACATTAGGCAACTGACGATATTGCATATAAATATAGAGAAAGCAACCGATAAAATGGCAGGTGCACACAATCATACATTGTACAGTAACCTGTCTGTAGATTTTCGAGACTGTCTGGATGCTCGTGGAGCAAGAATGATAGAGGAGATAGGCACAGACAACGAAATAATTGACACCAATGAAGATCATACAGAAGAAATTGTTGAAGATAAACCCGTATACTGTGTACTGAAAAAAAGAAGATGCTGAGTCTAAAAATCAGTTAGAGACTCACTAGAGCGGGGTCAAAGGTCATGGTAGCTTTAGTCAGAGGATTCAAAAGAAATGTTGACTCAGTGACGTCATAGATGAGGGGTTTGGTGAAGAATGCGAAATATATGAAGTAGAAAATAGGAAAACAGAGAATGATGGATAGTGGCTTCCCAGAGAATAGAAGGCGGCTGAAAGATGAAAAAAAACGAGTTAAAGCAATTTAAATTATTAAAGCAAAATAAATATCACTTTAATGATACAGCATATTTTCATTGCTAATTTTTTTAAATAGTTTCAGTATTTTTTGAAAAGTAACTCCTGATTTACATCAGTACTAAATGTACAAACGACTCACCCAAACTTTGGCACCACCAACTCACAACTCCAGTTGAACGACAAAATAAGCACATAAAAACAACTCATATGCCATGTCCCAAACACCAAACACCCGGAGAACACAGCGAATTGCATATTGTAACAAGAGTGTAATCCGAGAATCGACCAGATTCCAGCGAACTCCGCGCAGATAATCAGGCTGAGCATGTCGGGGATTCCTGGAATGTTTGTATAGAGAAATGACAAAAATCCACTGAACCCGATTACAATTGTTTTCTGCGTATTGAGTTATAGACTTTTTGAAACATGAAAACATTATTTTCACTAATTTTCAGAAAGACAAGAACTCATATTTTGAAAAATGAAAACTAGACTTCCAAGAATTTCTAGAATGAGATAGACCTACCCAAAAAAAACATGATCCGATAACACGCGTGTTCCCAGAATGGTTCATGAAACCAGAATGTTTTGAGGACAAAGAGATAGAGAATCTGAAAATTTAAAATATCAGGAAAGTACGGATTTCTAGGTGAAGTGCAAGGGACTCAAAAAATGGGACTCAAAAAACAATTCGGCTCAGAGACGTTTTGAAACTAGAAATTTTGAAACCGAGACATTTGCCAACTTTGAAATTTAGGCACTGTTCTAGACGAGACTAAACGTCATGGAGCTAGAAATTCAAATATAAAACGGTTTCACGTTAATAGTATCAAAAGTCTCGGTCTAGATTTTCAGTTGATGGCTATGTACTGTTGCCCTAGATTTATGATACTATCCTTAAGCTAGGTGGCTTCAGGACCTTACTCTCAGGTTTGAGACTTATTTTTTTCAAGAAAATGTACTTTTCTGTGACCAAGTGAGAATGTAGTCGGAGTTATTTTTTAAAACTTTCCTTCAAAAGCTAGAAAAACAATAGAAATTTTGATAAACTTCGGAAAAATCATTTTATAGCTTGCTATAACATTTACTATTGTTTTTCTAACTCAAAAAAGTTTTTTCTAACAAAATCCGACTGCCTTCTCACCATGGACTTGGTCACAGAAAAGTACATTTTCTTGAAAATTTTTTTCACATACTACCCCACCTGTAACCCCCTAGGCCATTCAACCGCTGATTTAACTATTCCTCGAATGGATTTACGTGTTGGGGCAACACGCGGGTTGGCAACTTGAGTTTTAACACTAAATTTTACCCAAACTTTGGAGCCGGATTTCTCAACACTGGGAGGGCCACTGCAAAAACTGAATATAGATTCGGAATCAGGGAAACGTCAGCTTTCCAGCGATATATATCATGTTGTGTATCTCCATACTTTGTGTGAGTCATTCCCTAGTAAGAAGAAACAGGTTCAGAAAATATGTATATCACAGTTTTTTCAGAATATCTGTTCATCATTTCCCTGTTAATACCCATCACCGTATCTTTTCCAGATTCACACAATGCTCTACAAAATTTTCCTTGGTCAGCCATTTTTAGAGTTTGTTTCGTCATTATACCGTTCTGTTAATAAATGAAATTTCAGTCCGGTTCTATACAACTGTACTGGAACAGAAATTTATGTGGATAGACATCTTGTGTTGGGTATACTATATTTTTCCATGGGTTTTATGGCGCAGGTAAGGGAGAATGCGTTCAAGGAGGCTTGAAATGGGTCCAAGGAGGCTTAATAGCAGGAAATCAGGTGTCGAAATTTTGACCATAAGTCTCAACCCTGAGAGTAAGGTCCTGAAGCCACCTAGCTTAAGGATAGTATCATAAATCTAGGGCAACAGTACATAGCCATCAACTGAAAATCTAGACCGAGACTTTTGATACTATTAACGTGAAACCGTTTTATATTTGAATTTCTAGCTCCATGACGTTTAGTCTCGTCTAGAACAGTGCCTAAATTTCAAAGTTGGCAAATGTCTCGGTTTCAAAATTTCTAGTTTCAAAACGTCTCTGAGCCGAATTTTGAGTCCCATTTTTTGAGCCCATTGCACTTCACCTAGAAATCCGTACTTTCCTGATATTTTAAATTTTCAGATTCTCTATCTCTTTGTCCTCAAAACATTCTGGTTTCATGAACCATTCTGGGAACACGCGTGTTATCGGATCATGTTTTTCTTGGGTAGGTCTATCTCATTCTAGAAATTCTTGGAAGTCTAGTTTTCATTTTTCAAAATATGAGTTCTTGTCTTTCTGAAAATTAGTGAAAATAATGTTTTCATGTTTCAAAAAGTCTATAACCCAATACGCAGAAAACAATTGTATTGGGTTCTGTGGATTTCTGTCATTTCACTATACTTACATTCCAGGAACCCCCGACATGCTCAGTTTGATAGTCTGCGCGGAGTTTGCTGGAATCTGGTCGATTCTCGGATTGCACTCTTGTTACAATATGCAATTCGCTGTGTTCTTCGGGTGTTTGGTGTTTGGGACGTGGCATATGAGTTGTTTTTATGTGTTGATACTGGCGTTCAACAGGAGTTGTGAGTTGGTGGTGCCAAAGTTTGGGTGAGTCGTATTGGATCTGATGCAACCAGACTATTTGGGGTCAGTGGGAGATTTGGGTTGTTTTTTCTGACTGGAATAACTTTCTTTGATTTTAAGCTAGAAAACTGAGATTATATTAAGCCTAGATATAAATTAGGGGTAACTTTTAAAAACACACTGAAACTGTTAAAAAATAAACTAGCAATGAAAATATACTGTATCCCTAAAGTGATATTTATTTTTCCTTATTAATATTGAAATTTATCTTAATTGATTCTTTTTTCAGCCGCCTTCTATTCTCTGGCAAGCCACTAGCCATCATTCTCTGCCCCTACCTATTTTTTACTTCATATATTTTGCATTCTTCACCAAACCCCTCATCTATGACGTCACTGAGTCAACATTTCTTTTGAATCCTCTGACTAAAGCTACCATGACCTTTGACCCCGCTCTAGTGAGTCTCTAACTGATTTTTAGACTCAGCATCTTCTTTTTTTCAGTACACAGTATACGGGTTCATCTTCAACAATTTCTTCTGTATGTTCTTCATTGGTGTCAATTATTTCGTTGTCTGCGCCTATCTCCTCTATCATTCTTGCTCCACGAGCATCCAGACAGTCTCAAAAATCTACAGACAGGTTACTGTACAGTGTATGATTGTGTGCACCTGCCATTTTATCGGTTGCTTTCTCTATATTCATATGCAATACCGTCAGTTGCCTAATGTATTTCACGTTATTGCCCAATTAGCGTGGATTGGGAATCATGGTGGGTTACTACGGTTACTGTAGCTATGATATCAATCTAGATCTTGGTTTCAGGTCTTCCTCCTCTGGTCTATCTGATTTTCAATACATCTATCCGATCGAAGATATCTTTGTGTCATCTTCAAGTCGAACGGATTACAGTTTCTACTCATACAGATCAAAAATCTATAGGGATTGTGAAAAATACACAGAAATGGATAACTACTCACAGTATACTTGGTTATTCACCGCTATTATATCTGCTATATGTTTTTTTGCAGCCTGTGTAGTCTGAATTTTACGCATGGTCATTTGAAACGCAATGAATGAATCAAAAACGAAACTGGAAATTCGAAACAGTTCTGCAACCGAATAAGTTTATTTAACAAAAACTAAATTTTGATATGTTGGATACGAATCATAAACAACAAGTTTAGAGAAAGTTACTAATGTTTTAACAGTCGAGTAAATATGGTGTCTCAAGGACTCCAAGTTTTTACCGAGGATCTTCAACTATTAGTTTTTTTTTCTGCGTCATGATGAAAAAAAAACAGAAAGGTCATCGAAACTTGCTGTTTCAGAAATGTTGTTTTGAAAAATGATGTAAAATATTTGTTTTCTCACCAGATGACAATCAGAACGTGCAGGTGGATAAAGAATGTGAAAACAAGGAAGAACACGAAATATTACATCTGTGTGATTTATTGGGTTCTTGAAACTGTCTTCTGCTAGTATTTCGAAACCAACTGTCATCATCATTCTTATATATAAAACGCATGTGGAGTCTGTCCATCTGTCCCAATGTCCGCAAATTTTGAGAAATGAGAAAGAAAAGCGGCCGGGCCCAAAATCGAACTTGCGTTCTGTGCGCAGAGACCGCCGCCTTGGACCACTCGGCCCCGCGGACACATTTCTGAGAGGGTGAACAAGTAAATAAGGAGAGGCCAGCCGGATTAAGCGCCGAAGGCGCTGCAGTCAGGCTGGTTCTTATATATAAAACGCATGTGGAGTCTGTCCATCTGTCCCAATGTCCGCAGATTTTGAGAAATGAGAAAGAAAGGCGACCGGGCCCAAAATCAAACTTGCGCTCTTTGCGCAGAGATCGCCGCCTTGGACCACTCGGCCACGCGGACACATTTCTGAGAAGGTGAACACGTAAATAAGGAGAGGCCAGCCAGATGAAGCGCCGAAGGCGCGGCAGCCAGGCTGGTATTTAATAAATCATATATTTTCGGTGTCAATGATAAGTGAAAATTGTGAAATTAGTAGATGCTCTCAATGCAGCCATCATCTTTCAAACATTTGAACTTCCCAACTAGTAGAAATGTCCATTGAGAGGGACGGTGAGTCCATGTCATATTTAGAGTGCGAGAGGAACAAAGGAAAGAACAAAAACAACTTTACTAACATGTAGTAGTAGTACTTCGAATTTCGAAACAGTATGCAACAGAATATATTTATGAAAATGTGAGATTTTGGTGTTTTGACTCAAAAAGTTCCAAATTACCAAACAGTCGAATAACCATGATATCACAGCGATTTTGTGGTTAACATTAGAATATCCAAAGTAAGAGTTTAAAATTAAAAAGGAGTTCAGCAATGATCGACCTATAGAATATGTACAGTCACATTTCTCATAAAGATTGATCACAACAATCTGATATTTTCAAATGAAATTTGTGTTGCATTAATGTTTTAAGTATTGTTTGGAGTAAGTCTTTCCATTAAGTCTGGGTTTACCATTGAAAACAATTTACAGCTTTTTTATAGATCACGTCGAAAACCCGTTATTGATTGATTTGTAAAAAATACAACTTCATCTGATACTTTTTTTACAGCAGCCGTCCGTTTTGCCTACTTTTGGTCTAGTAACTCAAAACAAACTGGAGTATAAATATGAAACTCCTGTAACAGTATTGTAATAAAAATGAAACTAATTTCCAATCGAGTTCATCGATGGTGGTCAAAATACCTGTCATTGAGAGAATACAATTTTTAAAAGGCTTAAAAGGCTCTAAAGGTTTTATCCAGCAACCCAACAACTATTACATGTTTTCAAAAATTCACAAAGCAGTACGGATTGTTGTTCATTTGCAGATTTCTGATTCCCAATTCGTGTTTCACATTCTAACTACAGTTAAAAGTATATTTCTGATATAAGTATTAAAAAATGTTAACACTTCCAATCATGAATATTAAAAATCACATAAAAAGCTAGGTTGAAAAACTGTTAATGATGGTAAAAATGGCAAAGCTCCTAAGAGAAACATTATTCACAAACTAGTGAGTTTCCTGAAGGGATTGTCAGTCTACACGGTGAGTTATTACACTTGTTTCTTTTAAATTGGGGTTTCTGTGCTTCTGATTCGATTCACATGTCAAGAACTTATTCAATAGCTGAAGATGGTGAAACTATTTTCCTTCATATTATTACTAGTCCATCTCGTGAGGGATGTATCTAGTCTCCCCATTCTTTAATGTATTCCTTTCGTTATTTTACTTTTGTCAATAAATAAAGGAAACTAAACAGAAAAAAGATTGGAAATATGAAACATCCATGTAACAGAACATAATTTTTAAAAGTAATGTTTCAAGAGTCGAGTAAACTTTATATTCAGATCATTTAACTCAATGACTTACGAATTATCAGTTTTTCTATCTCAGAAGACGTAATTTTGAGAATTTTGAAAAACGAAAAAGACGGGCCTCATTAAGAAAAAACTTCTGATCTTTTTGTCCTAGTTCGAAAAAAACGGTTCAAACATCGCATATTGGAACAGAAATGTTTATCTTTTAACTACTACGCGACTTTTTCAAACATGTTTTCCCTTTTTTCCCTATTTTTCTTCCGTGATTTCGTTTCCCTTTTTTTATTGATTCTCACGGCTTTAGATGAAACAAACAACAGATGTCACAATCCCATGAATACATGTCGATTAATCGCCACATTGTCTTTTTCGGAATACTATCTTAGTTATTCGTCATCTTCACATACATGCCACCTGGTCCCATATCTCATTGGAAAATCTAATGACGCTCTTTTTGGTCTATAAGTTCTGTCATTTCCACCCTCATCCCGGCCTATTAGATGGTCATTCATATATTTTTCTTTAATTCACATCATTTTTTTTCGCTTCCCGTTAGTCTAGGGTTGAGCTTGTGTCTTCCGCTGCAGGGAAACATCTAAATTAATTCTTCTCTTTATTCACTCTCATCATTTTTTTATTCTTTCTTCCTATGAGTCTGGGGTTGAGCTTGTCTCTTCCGCTGCAGGGAACCTTCTAGATTAATTCTTATCTTTATTCACTCTCATTCTACCATAGTATGGAAGTGTACACAGCTGAACAGAAAGTTTACTAACAATCCCAAATGGGTAAGACTGGAATCTGTAAAGTAAGAGTTGAAAATTAAAAGGACGGTAGCAATGAGCGACCTATAATTTACAGTCACGTTGCTCATAGGGATTGATCACAACAATCTGACATTTTCATATAAAATTTCTGTTACTGCAATGTTTTAAGTATTTGTTTGAGACAATTTTTCTATTCGGTCCGGATTTACTACTACTGAAAACAATTTACGCCATTTTTGAAAATCATGTACGTTAAGAAACTCTTCTATGTCAATTTTATCACCCAAAACTCAAGACTGTTTTAAAACAAACTATTAAATCACATATGCGACTTTTTCAATGATTTAGCTTGTAAAATGTTGAAATTTATACCAGAGTGTCTCTTGCTTTACCTTCTATTCAGTTGCCTTTTTTAAATGTTTTGTGTTAATCCTATCAAAATCACAATACTAGTTTGAACTATTACAGTATAATAACGTTTTATTGTTGTAATAGTGGTAAAATAGTCAAAACGTACAATTTTTTCAAAATAAAAATTGATTGTTCTAAGAAACTATTATTTTCTGAAACCAGCGCATCTTAGGATTGTACCATGTTTGGAAAATGTTTTCATACTTTTGTTTTGTTACTGTACATGTAAAACCGTATTCATAGAAAACCTGAAAAATTATGATTCTTCTTACATACCTTCTTTTTAACAGTAGTTGTTCGTTTCGCTCACTTTTTTAGTACCTAGGGATTTTGGTTTTGAATAAAAAACACAGAATCTCTTCTTTCTTGTTTTTTTCTATTCGTCAAGTAACTCGAAACAAACTGGAGTATAATATAGAAACTCCTGTAACAGCATTGTAATAAAAATTAAAATAAAACTTATTTCCAATCAAGTTCATTGATCATTGTAAAGTTATTGAAAGAATACAGTTCTAAACAGGTTCTGTAGGTTTTATCCAGTTAGCAACCAAATAACTATTTTCCCGGCTCAAAAGGAGCCTAGATGGAAGAGTTTTCCCACCCGAGTTTTTGCCCCCGTGTAGTCCTCTCGGACAAAATTATTTCTGTTTATTTCTCGATTTTTCGTTTTCTTGCTTTTTTCAACAAAATTTCGTGTTTTTTCTTTTTTTTTACGATATAAATTAAAAAGAGCACTAATCAGAAAATAGGACCGGATGGTTAAAGCACCATCGTAACAGAATACATTTACCAAAAACGAGATGCACGTAGAGTCCCGACTAACCAATGCAGATGCGCTCTATTGCCAAGGGGGTTTCACATTGTCGTAGCGGTGAACTTTCGAACGTTTTGTGCATACCGTGGTGGACATTAGAATTTATTCGACGTTAAAAAATAAATTCGAATTCTCACCACGTTATGCACGGAACGTTCTAAACTTCACTTCTACGCCAATGTGTAACCCCGTTGGCAATAGAGCGCATCTTCATAGGTTAGTCGGGACTCTACGTGGAGATGTCTTATAAATCATTTTTGTAAAAGTTTGATAAAGTAAGTAATGTTTCAATAGTCGAGTAAACTTCACGTGTATGAATCAACTCGCTCAATTATTTATGCCTGGAAATCATGCACTTTTAGAAATTTCATTAAAACTGGTGGTTTTGGTGTTTTTTTGTGAATAATGAGGAAAAATGTTTGTTTCCTGATCAACAATGATAGGAAAAACAAAATTAAAAAACCAGGTGATGATGAAGAAAAACGCATCTGAAAATATAAAATATGTAGAAAGTAAATAGAATACTGTAACCTTCGAGAAATCAAAAAACATGATAATTCAGTTTGCTCTTTGGAGAGAATTTTTTTAATGACTCTCTGCTGATATCAGTTTACAAGAAACTGCCTTTTGAAAAAATGGTATTTCTGTTTCAGGAATTTTTCGAGAAGTACTCAAATTCTAAACTGCTATTTCGATGTATCAAGTCACAGCTCACCAAGAACGTAGTTTCAGTTTTTAACGTATGATTAAGAATTCGATTATGGGACGATCTACCATAAAAATAATCAATGATGACTCTTTTTAATTAGAAAATGTTCCCCAGTTCCTAGATTTTTTTGTGTTTCGTCTTTCCCGTTTAACAGTTTTCGAAAAATGAAATATGATTTTGTGTTCACAAGGGAACCCCAAGCACTTGCAAGTTTGGAACTTGATGAAACTTTGGTGGGAGGTCAAGGACCATTCCAATAGAGCTCCCACAAAATATTGGAATCCGCCCGACACTCTGCTCCGAGTTATGGGCTCTCAAAGTTTGGCTCAGATTTAACACAGTGAACCTCATTTCCTCACTTCTCAACAGTTCCCAAAATGTCACTTCCCTCCATTCGCCACGTTTTCGACTGGCCGAGTGGTTGGTGCTGGAAGGGTGAAGGGATCGACCTCTTGCAAGGAATTTTGGTTTTTTGTTTTTTTGTTTTCCTGGCTGCTCTCTCTAATAGATTATGTGTTCATGGGTACTGTCAGTGACTATTCCCAAACGTTATTTTGATGAAAATGTTTTTTGTATAAAATTGGCACCCAAGGGGTAAGAGACTTTGAAAATTTTGGCAAAAAAATAATTTTTTTTTAACTTCAAATAATGCAATTTCATGGTAAAATAAGTACAGGACAATATAAAAAATCACCCAAAAACGTTCAAATGAGGATGAAACTGTGCAGCCAGGAAAACAAAAAACCAAAAAACCAAAATTCCTTGCAAGAGGTCGATCCCCTCACCCTTCCAGCACCAACCGCTCGGCCAGTCGAAAACGTGGCGAATGGAGGGAAGTGACATTTTGGGAACTGTTGAGAAGTGAGGAAATGAGGTTCACTGTGTTAAATCTGAGCCAAACTTTGAGAGCCCATAACTCGGAGCAGAGTGTCGGGCGGATTCCAATATTTTGTGGGAGCTCTATTGGAATGGCCCTTGACCTCCCACCAAAGTTTCATCAAGTTCCAAACTTGCAAGTGCTTGGGGGTCCCTTGTCAGGAAACTATTGTGAAATGAACAATGATTCCTAGTAAAATTAATTTGACATTCAAGATGATAAAACCTAACTGAAACTGTAATTTTATCAATGGAGCAATATTGTATCAGTTCTTGAACACAATCATAATTCTCATGAAACTGTATATCGGATGATCGACTTCTACCGCTTTTCATTATTGGTAAAAATGTTAATACAAGAAATCATATTTTCTTGTGATAAAATTCTAGTGAATCTTGTTCTTATGTAAATTGATTCTATTGGAACTTTAGCCCTGAGCAATAATATTATTTCAATACACTTTTTTAAACTACAAATTGCACATCTCAATTTGAATTCTCAAATAGATCAAAAATACATCCAAAAATCAATGAATATAGAAGCTTTGAAATTGTTGGAAAAATGATGTTTGAGGATTAGGATATCAGGATCGAGGATTAATCTTTTACGAAGCACGTTCTAATACGAAATAAGATTTATTTTTATAAAAAAATTGTACAAAGGGAAACGATTCTATATAGTATACTAAAAGTACTTACGAAATGTCAGAGTACACACTCAGATATGAACAAACTATCAACACTGGATGAAACTGGTAAGAGATCAATCAAAGAAATTATGAAACAGAATATATTCACCAAAAACACAAAGCTGATGTGTGGGTGCAAATCGACTATAAACTTTGTAATGATTTGATTTTCAGATCTGGAAGGTCTGTCTGTTTTAGAAATGCAATTTTACGAGGCTGATCAGGTTACAAATAATTTTTTCAAATCTTAAAGAGTACATATAAACAACAGAGTGTCTAAATAACATTTTTTGTTTCCTACAGCATCGGCATTGTTCTCCTTGTTCTCGAGTGGCTGCTATGGGCTGGTTCGCGGGCTTCTTCACTTGTTTTCTTGTGAAAACAACTTGTTCCAGTCTTCTTAATTGACAATTAACGGTCAGTGGAGTCCCGGCCTTAATGAATTCCACGGCGAAATATTCGATAGCTCGGAATCTTTGGAATATCTCTTATTGCAATCACGCCTTTTCCCATGTCACCAGCATCAACTGTGGTGAAATGAAAATATCTGTTTTTCCGGAAATTCTGATTTTTGCATGTTGTCTTGCAGTTGCAGTTGCTCATCTCTAACGGCAACACGGATAAAAAAGAATAATTGTTGTTGTTTTTTCAGTTCCAACAATTTCTTATATATGTGACATTCGTTAATTCACCAATATTGTTGTTTTCAATTTCTGCATTTGAAAAGAAATATCGAAACCATTAGCAGACTGAAAAAAACATTTCGAAACTTGTTTGGCAAATGAAACAGGCAGAAACACATGGAACATATCAAACCAATTTTGCATTGCAAATTTTAAGGAATACAAATTAAACTGCTGAGTGGGCACCTGGAAAGTATTGATTGATTAAAAAAATTGAGGACTAAATGAGCATAATAGTCCCATCGTTTTCCTGCTCCTATGAGAAAAGATTTTCTATTTAGATGCCAATTTGAACACCGTAATATCATCACTATTGGATTGAAAACTTTTGTGTTCCCCGTGAAACAGTTAACAAAATATAATTGTTCAATCAAATTATTGGAAACTTCTGAGATAAATAAATTAGAAATGAACTAATTAGAAATGGGAACACTACCGACTATTTATTGCTATTCGAGAACACGTCATACACTTAATGAAAATCCTTATGTCTTATCTGAAACGTGATTATCTTGTACTTTCTTGAAGATAAAGTGCCAAATAATGTTTTGCATCAAATTCAATTATTCATTTGATAGGGAACTTCTTTATTGGATTGAACCGGCAAAAAATTGTTGGGTTAAGGGAAGTATGGTGTTTAATTAAGTTTGTTACACTTCAGAACTTCCAGTTAAACTTCGTGACTTCCACCATCTTCACACGAGTGCCGGATCATGAGTTGGTGGTCGTTCAACTAATAGAGGAAGATGTGTAACATTATTGAGAAGCAAAAAACTTTCTGTGCAATGAAAAAATCTTGTACTGTTTCGATGAGATGATTTGAACTGATCTAAAAAAATTGTAACAGTACTGTGTTATAGCTGTCTGGTAGTAAAGACAGAAGTGAAATTACTTTTGACAGTATGAAACTGACGGTACTAAGACAAAGTTAATTAGATGCATGAGAAATCCCAATATTTTACGTGTGTGATAACAGCGTATCTGAAATAGCAGCTGAATATGACACCAGGAAGTCGGAAAACGGAAGAGGAGCCTTTTTCTCGGATCCTGATATTCCTAACTTTGGTATTAGTAAGCGGTGATCCAGGAAACATATCTTTTTAGTTGCTATATTTTTATTGACTGATTCTGTGATCATTTTTCAAGAAAATGTTTTCCATTCAAAAAGTATGATCACTTTCTTCAGTGTGGCCGGGTAAATAAAACCCAATACTTTTCATTCTTTTCCAAAACACTCACCAGAGTTGCATTGATGTGAAATTGTCTTATCCGGAAGTCGGAAGTAGATTTTATCGCAAAGATTCAAAAACTCAATAAGAAAACATCATACAATTCGCGAAATTTTGGTTGAAGAAACACCTATTTCTGATTTTTCGGACCATTTTTCCAGGCATTTCTTCAAAATGTACAATTTTTAAATTCCAGAGTTATGGAATGACAAAACTCGGAAGTCGAAAATCAGACATTCATTCAAATCTGGCACTCACGCTTTGTTTGTCAGAAAATCAAAATAAAAGTTTAAAAAACATACAACTTCGGTAATCAAAAACGGTCTCATGGTTTACCAGTTTTATTTCTGTTTCATCAACTTCACAAAATGTTTGAGAATGGGATTCTTCATTGTTACGTGTAAGGCTTCCATTCGGTCCAGTCGGGTTTGGTCCGACCACCGACCGACCGCCGACCCGACCGACCGCCGACCGACCGCCGACCCGACCGACTGCCGACCGACCGAGCCGACCGAGGTCCGCATTTAAGCGTGAAGTTTGCGTATTTATCGGCGGAAGTATAAATTTATTTTATTTTTTTCACAAATTTCAGAATTTCCCAAAATTCAATTTGTGAAAAGTGCGCTTACAATTATGTCAAAACATGGCTCCTCATGAAAAATTTGATGAATTTCGAGTGATTTTTGAAAATCGAAAAAATAAATCTGTGCTCGTAAAAATTGCATCATGACCGAAAATTGGTGTTAAAAATTGTTGGAAGTACTAATTTTGTTCAAATTATTCCGTTTTTATTTCATTTTGGTCGTTCCAGTGACGGAAAAATACCAGTTTTCAGCCAATTTCTTTTTCAAAAATTGTCGTCGAATATAGTGCATGCAGACAGAAAAAAATTGCGTAGGTCGGCGATCAGTCGGTCGGGGGTCGGTCGGGTCGGCGGTCGGTCAGGTCGGTCAAAAATTGGACCGAAAGCAAGCCTTAGTTACGTGAGTAGCCCCCACTTCCAATAATTCAAAAATCTTATTAAATCATCTTGACTAATACTAAAGTATGAACTCATGTTTTTCTCTGTTTTTAACGAAGTTGTAGCAGTTCTCTTTTTATTTATTTTGATTCCATATTTCGAATTTTTTTCGAAGAAGAAATTTCAGAAATTCAAAACATGAAGTAGTACGAATATAATTACAGCCTTCACAATATTGGCATAAACAACGTTAGAAGCGTGATTTGTGATAAAAAAGTTGTACTTTTTTCCGGTTTCTCGAATGTTTTTAGTCCCGAGAAATTTTTTGAAGACGTTTCTCATCTTTTCTGCGTTGTTGTGGTAAAAGCTTTGGCAAGTGCTTTAGCAGAAACAATTTCAGAAACCTATAAAAATAGAAATAATAAAACAGATGAAACTTTTTATGTTTCAAGTTTTTCAGATAAATGAAAACTTTTTATAATCATCATTATCATGATTACTAAGGCACATTCTCTAGACTAGACTACATCCATCAAACCCCATAACAATTATCTCCAACCTATAATTCCTAAAGAACGAGTAATATTTAGTGAGTGAAATGACTAAGTGTATCTTTTTTCTAGAAAAACGTCATTTATTTCAATGGATTTTTCCTTTATTTATTTTTTTGCACTGTGTTTTGCTCCAAAATGTTTCTAAACAAGAAATTTGGTAACAGTGACATTTGGACCGCACTAAAATATGAAAAAAACGCTTGTTCAGTTTCAAATGAATAGCGAAAAATGTCTTATTTTTCAGTCGATTTTTACCAGTTTGAGTTGCCATATATCTCAGTTTCCAAAGTTCTGGTTTCAAAATGTCCCGGAACCTTTTCTTTTGAAAGAACGTATGTAATTTTCGTCTTCTTCATTTCCAGCAACGTCTTCGCTTTTCTTCTTTAAAATTTTTTTTCTAAAAATTGTCCATATTTTTCCCAAGCATATTCCAAAAAATGTTTGAAAACAACAAAAATCAGTGCTTTTTTCATAATAATATGAAAATTTTCGAAAAAAGGGTTGTTTTCTAAACTGAACATCACAAAAATTTGAACATCACGAAAATATGGCTATATATCTAGGGACCGCAATGAACGTGGGCGGAGTTTTTCATTTTCTTCTCTTGAGGCGTCATGGGGAGGTTATCGAAATGTTTGGTGGACTGCCCTGAGAGCCCAGTACAATAAAACAGAATGAAAACTTTTTACCCCTATGTAATCGAGTACGTAGAATTCAATGAAGACACTTTCGTTTCACCCAAATGTTTTGTTTTCTCAGAAAACTGAAAAAACGTTTTGCTTTTTTCAAAAAAATGTCACGTTTAATTTGTTCTAGGTCGAACACGCATCGTTTTTTGACAGTTTCTAATAGTTCTGGACATACTCTAATTGGTTTTGAAAGAAAATTCGATTTTCGTGCTGTCGAATTTTTTTGGGAGCCATCTGAACTGCGAGGTATCACATCAAAAAACTTTCTGTGATAACATATCTATTTTCTGACATATTCTTTTTGGACATCTCTTCAGGTACCTGGGGCCAAAATTTTGAAGCTCATTGATTCGTAAAATGTAGTTTCCTTTGGGTCGGAAGACAACAGACTCAGAAAGAAAATCAGTTTTTCCGACATTTTAGGTTAAAGGAGGTCAAACACGCATTATTTTTTGACGGATTCAGATTCTACGCAAAATTTCGATCTAGATCCACTTGGAAACAAAAAATTTCGTGCTGTCGAATTTTAGATATTTGATGTTTTATCTTGAAATATGCTGAAAATCCTTCAAAAAATTCTCTTGAATTTTAAAAAATCACGTCAAAAATATATTTTCCTATTATCAGCATCCACAGGTAAAGCGCGATGGATCCATTATGGATGAAACGCGGATCGCGCGGATGCTGTGGGTATGTCAGATGGATCCATTATGGATCCATATGGATCCACGCGCGGGCGGCATCCATTTAGCACCAGGCGTGGACTGATATGGATCCTATATGGATGCACGCGCGATCCACGGAAATTCGAGGACGACCGCCATCCTCCCCCATCCATATTCCATCCGCGCGCGATCCGCGTTTTAAATGTGGACGCATTAGGGATCCTATGTGGATCCATATTCGATATGGACGCATATGGACCCACAATGGATCCATCGCGCTTTACCTGTGTCACATTTGTGTTCATTTAGTTCAGTGGATAACACGTTGGGTTTTTAATCAAACCGTTTCTGGTTCGAACTTTCCCAAATTTTGCATAAATTTGACTGACTGAACGTAAAAATAGAAAATATTTTTTGCGTGGTCAGGAAAACAAAAGAATTCCCCAAGAGAATTCAGTAGAAACCATGGTTGACTAAAAGGTCCTGTAACTTCGGAGAGTGTAAATATTTTCGGAAAAAAAATTTGGGAATGTACTTCCATTTACCTGAAGAACAGGCCAGGATGGGAATTTTTATGAAAAAATGAGTTTGAAAAAAATGTTGCGGTCTCTATATATATCTCGTATCAATTTTTTAATTCAGTGACTTTGTAAATGCAGTTTTTGTAACGGAAAAATTCTTTTTTTTTTGGAATCAGCGTGTTCTTATAAGCTCATTACAGTTTTTACAACTGCGCTCCACCAAAATCTCCTTGAAAAATATCTCTTTTTCTCTGATTCTCTCAATTTCGCACACAATTTTCTTTGGCTGCGGTAGAGCGCATTTGTATGTGCCGTGCTAACAGCTTACCAATGATATAGGTTCCCGTCATTAGTAAGAGATGAGGAATCGTATTTCAGAGCCAATTGACCTCAATCAATGTGGTAGTTTGGATTAGTGCGAGTTCTTATTAGGAGTAGGCGATTTTCTATTTTTCAATGTTTTTTTCATGTCCATTTTTTCTGAACAGTCGTACACAAAATGTTTTTAATTCATAGAAACCAAAAAATATCTTGCTATCATATCAATTTTTGAACTGAGTGAGTGTTGTAAATATAGTTTTTATAACTGGAAAATAAATTGATTTACGTTATTTTTAATTTTTTTATTTTGCCGGTTCCACCCAAACCTTTATTTACAGACCTCATACGTCGCACGGTTTTATCATCCTCTCTACACGGAACCTCTCTACATAGATGCACCCAGTCATTATGAACAGTATCGAACTATTTCAAATAGCTGTTGTCACTATTACAGTACCATGCTATATATTTTTATTGTTTTTTATGGTAAAGGCACAAATAAAAAGAGTGGATGAGTTGGCGACACCATTCTTCAAATTATGTATTTCTTCGAGTGTCATTGATTTGAGTGAGCTTAAACTGATTGACTAGAGTTCGGGTGTCTTGAGAAACGGATTAGGAAAATTTGAAACAGAAAAATGTTTTACAGTTTCATCAATACTATATTGAATATACTGTAAAGTTTAACGGGATAGTTTCATATCCTTAAGTTCCAGCCACCCTCTTCACCAACTATTTCGGCGCCATGTTCCCTAAATTTGGTTTTTTCCCTGATTTCTACCTCCAGCTCGATGGAATCTACGGTCACATCTACTTTTACATCGCCTGGAGTACAGGGATCTGTCAAGCGATGTCTGTATCTGTTCTGGCTACAAATCGGTTGTCAGCCATGATATTTCCGGAAAACTATCAGAAAGTGAGTGGGGGGAGTCAAAGCTACTATATCAGACATGACGGTCTATTAGGGGTGCCTGACACAGTAGTTTAATAATAAGGCGTGATTTCAGATGTGGCTAGGGTACCGTCTACGGATAGCAATTGCTCTCCAGTTCATTCCGGGGTTGTGTATTGGAATGTTCACGTTTTTTAATACTACAGTACTCGTGGTCAATGAGAATGGAGGAGTGGTGCCGAAGTTTGTAAAGTGAGTCGGATCCAAGGATGTCAAAACGGCTATGGGGCAATTTGGAGTAAAGGACCAAAAGATTACTGTAGAAGAACAGAAGATTACTGTAGAAGAACCGAAGATTACTGTAGATGACCAGAAGATTACTGTAGAGGACCAGAAGATTACTGTAGAAGAACAGAAGGTTACTGTAGAGGACCAGAAGATTACTGTAGGGGACCAGAAGATTACTGTAGGCGATCAGAAGATTACTGTAGATGACCAAATGATTACTGTAAATTGAATTTTCCACAAAAATTAAAATCCTTACTATTTCACAAAGCTCATAATTTCTCACACATGAATTTTTTCTATTCAACTTTTTCAATTTTAATTTTCAGCAAACAAATGACATCTACATTCTTCATATTTGGCGGCGCATTTCTATGCATTAATTGTCTCTATCTTATCATTGCTTACTGTTATCTACTCACCATACTAAAGAAAAGAAATTGTAGAATAGGAAAGACTTCAGGTCCTATCCACGTATCAAAATCCAAACACAAAATCAGAAAAAGCGAGATGAGACTCTTCATCATGTGCACTATAATTGTGGCTGTTCAACTCACGATTTTATTATTTTTCTCCTTGAAACAACTGAAATTTTTCGAGTTGTCACTGGATGAGTTTTATCTGTTTTATAATGCATTGAGGTGGGTTATATTCGTAAATATCAATGCATTAACTATAAAGCAACATACAAACTTTTCGAAACAGAAATCATAATTTGTATTCCAGCGATCTCTTTGCCTGTATCAATCCGTATCTTCTCTGGATATTTTCTGATTCCCTCCGAAAGTATGTCCTATCCAAGCTTGGACTTTGGAAGCATGGATCTGGAATAACTACAGGAGTACCAAGATTAACTATGCAATCGGTGGTTCCTGTTTCTTGATGGTTATATAAAATGCAGCTTATTGTTTGAATTATTAACTTTATCACTTTGTAGGTCAAAAAATATAAATAAAATATGTTCCAAAACTATGAGACATGTAGCTTGTTGTTAAATGTTAAGTTAATTGCTGAAATAGCCACTAAAACTGAATTCAAGAAATCATATAAAGATCATCTCCAAATCTTCATTCATTAAGCACGCATGATATTTAATTTTGAATTAAATTTATACGTCATCTCGTTTGTTCTTACCGGTTTCATTCATCTCTTATTTTAACTAGATATTGCCTAATTCAATCAAAAATTGTTCAACGTTGGCAAAAAATACAAATTGTTCTTCGCTCTTATTTGCGTGATTTAATCGAAAATTCTCTGAAAAGATTATTATTGTAAATCACGCAAAACGGCACAAATTTTGCACTACTTTCAACACAAAAATTTGTATTGTTATGTATTTTTTCACGAAGGTTCAACGTGGTTTCCATTTGCAAACAATTTTAAACAGGAATTCAATTGATAACAGCATTCTTTTTAAACATAATTTATTTTAGTAACATGACACGATGACGATGAAATTAGGTTTTGAGAATAACATTAGAAAACTAATTACACGAATATTGATAAATGAAATCATAAAATAAAATAAAAGCATAACGAAACAGTTTCAGTGAAGAAATTATTCACTTTTGCTGTTTCAACAAAGTCAAATTTTATAGACTGCGATTTCTTCAGAATTAAAGAAACAATAACACCGAAAACATGGATATGCAAATACTTATGGATCGCAAAGGTATCAGAGCAATGAAAAATGGATTGATGCAGTCCCACAACCTACATATATTAATCTTCAGAGTAATCAATAAATAACTGAAACTTTCGAAACAGTAGCCTACTGACTAAGAATTTTATCTCAAATATTTCAAATTTCTGAAACTAGGATAATTTGCATAGTTGTCACCGGGCCGGCCCGGGCCTTGGGCGGGACTTGAGATAACTCGCTTCAAAATGGCAATTAGGAGTCGATCAACCTGTCAAATTGTAGTTCTTTGTGACCTCTACTCCATTTTCACCATGAGTTTAGTGCTGTAAAAAAAAATGACCTTGAATCACGGCCCGGCCACTAAATGGATTATACAACGGTTCTCACTAAACTCATAGTGAAAATGAAAATAGACAAGAGTAGAGCTCACCAAGAACTACAATTTGACAGGTTGATCGACCCCTTATTGTCATTTTGAAGCGAGTTATCTCAAGGCACGCCCAAGGCCCTGGCCGGCCCGGTGACAGCTATGATAATTCGAGTGCTTGACATTGGAAACAAATGTATTATTACAAACAAAATGCAAACGTTAGTTTTATTTTCCCAATTTCCAAAAACAGGAGAATTCTATGAAGTGTGTTTTCTTGCAAAGCCTACAACTCTGCAACTTTTTTCGAAATGGTGGTGTTGGTGTAATTATTTTTTATTGGCATGACGGTCTATTAGAGCAAACTTGTAACGGTAGTTGCGAATTTCAAGTGTCCCCAAAGACTGTGTTTCAAATATTCTTGTTTACCATGATCTTCTTAACCCGTAAGTATAAATTTATTATTAAAATAGATTTTTTAAAGAAAAATTTTTGAAATAGCAGTTGAACCATTCAAAAGTTTTTGTTTCATGTGCCTGTGGAAAGCTTGTTGCAGTTGTAATCTCCGATCGGACGTATCTAGGAAACAAGCCCTTGTCTATTTTGTTTTCCTAATATTACCGGTTTCATTCATGAGGTAAAGTAGTGGGGGCTGGTTTTAAAGTTACTTGATAACCAACAATCGAATACTACTGTGTTGTCTTATCTTTTCAATACTCAAACATTCATGATCATCTTTGTTGATCAGTTTTATTCCATTGCGAATGTATATGTATAAATGCGAGGAAATTTTGTAAAAACATGCAGTATTTGATGGGGGATGTTGATTCAAAAAGTGGATATTTTGAACTGAAGATTCGAAGAAATAGATGCGAATTTCGCAAAGTTACTGGCGATTGATGAAAGTTATGAAGAACAAAAATATTACTGTTGTCTTACAATTTCAAAGACTTTCGTAAAGGAAAAGGTTTTTCTGTAATTGAATGAAATGTTACAATTTATGAACGTCGTTGACACTGAAAATATAGCATATATAAAAGGATCAAGACTCGCCTGTCTTGTCTTTTAGTCTTGGTGTGTTTCTTCTAACACTTTGATATGTTGCAACATATTTATTAAATGGTCGGTATAAGAGAGGTGCCAAGAGGCAACCTACTCCGACCGATGCGTATGCATAAAGTGAGGAAAAAGGCCGTTCGTACGGAAAGATAGTGGAAAGTGTAAACAAGAGGGGTCATTGGAGATAAATCATTCTGCGCGCAGGCAGGAACAACAGAATAATAAAAGAATGACAGGAACGTATTTTGCCCTGTCACATCCCCGCTTCTTAGGAAAAGATGGTTCGTCCTCGAACCACAAAAATGATTGATGGAATTTTGAATTCGAATTAGAACCATTTTCCCCCAAAAAGTATAACAATAGAACAATAACAAAACAAAGCTTTGCGGGTTCTCCCTCCTTTTCGAATAGCTACTTCGTCCCTGAAGTCTCATATCCCATGGAATGATATGAAAAATCTAGTTAGAAATAGTTACACGAAAAACCTTAACATCCAAAAGAATAAACACATGTACTAATATTCTATTACTAAACTTATAAACTAATACGTCGGAAAAAGTCATTCTCAATAACTGACACTCTAACTCGATTAGTGACAACTGCAAAACACTAAGAATCTGAGATACAATAAAATCAAATGAAACTCGACAATACAAAATTGTGAAAATCAAGCTAAGAATGTAACTCTCAAAAGGTGGACGCACAATTCATAAGTTAACAATGGACGGAGGTCCCAACTCAAAATCCATTGGTCTCAAAACTAATCCTACTCGATAATTACCTAGGTGTAGAGATGACTTAACAATACACTAGAATAATTTCTTTAGGGTAACGTCTACTACTCAGTGGGTCAAACTTTTCGATAATTGTTAATGAGAACATAACTTATGATTGCCAGTTGAGAAGTCAGCATCCGACGATTGATATCACAGCATCCGCATTGGAGATCAGCTTCCGGAAAATCGGCTTACAAATAATAGAAATAGAAATAGTAGAACGGCAAAACAGAAGGGAATAAATAGACGGTTCGGTACCCAGGTGTAGCGGTAATACTCGGGAGCACCGAGGAATATGAATCCTTGACCGAGAGTTCACGGATAACTGCTGATTATAGGCGAATCAGTTGAAATCCTACTCTTAGGAACCTCCATATAAAAGGATCAAGACTCGCCTGTCTTGTCTTTTAGTCTTGGTGTGTTTCTTCTAACACTTTGATATGTTGCAACATATTTATTAAATGGTCGGTATAAGAGAGGTGCCAAGAGGCAACCTACTCCGACCGATGCGTATGCATAAAGTGAGGAAAAAGGCCGTTCGTACGGAAAGATAGTTTCAAGTGTAAACAAGAGGGGTCATTGGAGATAAATCATTCTGCGCGCAGGCAGGAACAACAGAATAATAAAAGAATGACAGGAACGTATTTTGCCCTGTCACACATACAATTCTCTATGACATTGTTCCCCCATCGGCAACATACATATTAACGCAGCATTTTTGTTGCAACTGCGCTCCATTGTAAGCGAGACAGTATCGGCGAGATAATAATTCACTGAAAAAAAATGAAAAACAGGGATAATATGTCAAAATCGGTATTATTCAACATAAACCTTCACTACCTTGTATTATATTATTCTTTTTTGTTACTTTTGAAGCCGACTCAATGAACGATCAAGATCAGAAAACTGTCATTCAAGAAGAAATCGGAAAAATCAGAGATGCTGGGAATTGTTTATTTATTTAAATTACGATTTCATGAATTGTGAAAGAGAAATTGAAATATACAAATATACAAGTGAATTGTTTTTACTCATAGTCAGTTGTTCCTGAAGTTACTGTATTTCAGATGATTGGTTTGAAAGTAGGAAATCTGGGAAATGAAAATTTATAACTACGGGAAGTATTTTGAAAGGATGCTATGCGTTCTGATATTTACTGTTTTTCAATTTTGATAAAAATCTGGGTTGAAATGCGTATTTGTTGCACGATTTCCGCCCTTTCTTTAGCTGGAATTAATTCTAAAAAGTCTGTGACGGTATTTAGAATCATAAAATTTTAACTAAATATAGCTTCAAGAAATCGCACTTGGAAAGCTATCACTTGAAACTGAAAAATTTTAAAAGTTCCACAGTTTCTGGTGTTTCATTTGAATCATGTCAAGATTTTTGATTTACAACTCCAAATTTTCCAGATAGGAATTATCGACATGGGATTATCAAACTTCAATGATGATTTTAAATTGTTTTTAAATGTAGAGAACAACGAAAGCACTTTCACTCTTTCCCATACTTGTCAACCGGGCCGATACGGGCCGGCTCGTAACTTACGTCAAAATGAATATTATGAAAAATATACCAAAATGTAGATCTCTACGAGTTCTATGCCCGTGACCTACTACGGGCCGGATGGCTATTTGTTAATGTGTCGCGGGCCGGGAAAAAGTGCCAAAAATGCGAAAATGACCAAAAAAGCCATTCTAGCCCGGCCCGCGGCATATTAATGAATAGACATCCGGCCCGTAGTAGGTCAGGGACATAGAACTCGTCGAGATCTACATTTCGGTATATTTATCTGCTCATAATATTCATTTTGACGCGAGTTACGAGCCGGCCCGTGTCGACCCGTTTCGGCCCGGTTGACAAGTATGCTCTTTCCCTTTTCTTTCAATCAGCAGATTTATCTTTTTAATGGCTCAGTTAAGTTGTCAAAGCCTACAAATTGCTATTGAAACTGAAATCTCAACGACACTAACAATACTGAATAGCGATAATGTTCAGTTTCTCAGTCGCAGATGTGGAATTGGTAACTATGACACAGTCCTCAGTGAATTCAGAGATTTGGATCAACTTCAATTAACAACTAGGACATTTGAATAAGAAACTGATACGAAATAACAATCAGAAGTTTAAGGCATTTCTTATATTTCTAAGTTCTAAGTGAGAAACTGTAATCATTTGAAATTTGGACTAAAAAAACGGTATGTACAGAACGGGAAAATATCACTATACACTTCTTATGGCAAACAGCATTGTAAAGAAAGTGAAACAGTAGGTGAGAGTACATATAAGATTACGGACTTTAAAAATAGAGTTGTTTGATTTACAGACCAGTTTTACAGAAACCGGATGTTTCCGAAAAATTTACATCAATGTACTTATACATACCGAATACTAGAAAAACTTCCTGAACCGTTTACACAGGATAGTTAGAATCACAGTGTTTATTAATTGTAGCAGATATTTCAAAGCAATTACTAGTTTCCAATGCAATACTATGTACATTCAATAGCGTCCTTGTTTTCTAATGAAACATTTTCAACGATAGTTGTTTACAGTAAATAATTTCTGTTTCCGCGGGTCCACAATTTTCACTGCTTGGATTTATTTAGTTTCATTTCACAACTCAAATTAGCTTTAGTAGGTTTTGAAAGTTTTGAATAATCTTTTCAGTTTCACAATTCTCAGAAAATTTGCATACTTTTCACTAATGCAGTGACAAGTAGATGCTATCAATTTAATTGGACATAGTTTACCATAATTATTTTGTGATTTGGCAAAAAGATATCAATAGAAAATCTGTTTCAAATGAAGCGTGTATTATGAGAGCCGTTAGGAAAAGTAGTCAGACAAATTTCGACAGAGGCTAAATAACTAATCATTAAAATTGTTAGATGGGTGAAATCAAATGTAAATATTCAGAGAAATGATTTTAATTGACAGTTATTTGAACAACAGAAATATAGAAATTAAGATATGTTTCAATCAGGTTAGTTCTCGGAAAAATTTTAATAACCATTAGTTCCTGACATCGACAAAGTTTCAGAACTGAAAGATAATTGGGATGAAATACTCATTTGAATGTTTCCTGTTACATGGTTACAACAAATTTCAACACTCCAAATGAAACTGTTAATTAAATGGAGTGTGTCCGAAGATCCGTAAAACTATTTACAAATTGTGTAGAAACTTACAGATTTTGTAGGAAATGGTTTTAGAATCGAAAAAAATGAAAAAGATCCGTGGAACATACTACAAATACATATTACAAACATTACAAATAGACATTAACAACGGGTAGATATAGGATTCCCGAAACTGTAATTGTTTGAGAAATAACAGTCAAAAAAGAATTTTTTGTCAATTTTCCGTTTCGAAAAACAGACAAAGGTTCCGAATCAGTCAGTGTCTATGATATTTCTTGAAATTTTAATGAAAGTAGGATTTCATGGTACTCTCAATTCTTGATAGCCTCCTCTAGTAAGACATAACTAGGTTTCCCATCAGTGCGTCACCAAAATACTCATGGTTTCATGACTTCATTTATTCAACAGATACTTGAAAACGAATAAGGAGGACAACGTTTTTTATTTTCTGAGTTACAAGCTTCAAAATCATATGACAACAATGATAGTTTTTATGCTTCATAATTCTTATTTTTCTAGATATTGTTCAGACGATAATCTTCAAACGCAGCAATTAACTGAAATTGTGATACACACAGATTACAGTACTGAAAAAGGAACGTTTCGGAATACAATGTGCTTGAGTTAAACAACACATGTACGGTTGGAAACGGTACAACTTTTAACATTCAAACATAATCTATGATGTTTCCGGAGAACTATCAGAAAATGAGTGTGGGGATCTGAGCTAGTTCTATATAATAAATTTCAGATGTGGCTAGGTTACCGCCTACGGATAGCAATTGCTCACCAGTTCATACCAGGATTGTCTATTGGAATGTTCACGTTTTTCAATACTACAGTACTCGTGGTCAATGAGAATGGAGGGGTGGTGCCGAAGTTTGTGAAGTGAGTCTAAAATGTTTGAATCTGTGGCAATGAAGAATCATGAAATGCGAAAAAATTATAACTAAACTGAAACCGAGTTCTTGATTGACGGTTTCCGCCAAAACAGTTTTTCATAGCGGTCACATTTCCAGCAAAAAATAAACTCTACATCAGAGCTGTGCGGAATTCCTTCTTCCTTCTTCCTTCTTCCGGGCATTTTTTCACTTCCTTCTTCCTTTTTCCTTCTTCTTTTTTGAAATTTTATTCCTTCTTCCTTCTTCCTTCTTCCGTTGAAATTGTTCGCCACTTCCGACTTCCGTGTTAAAAGTTCACAAAAATTTTGTAATTTTCAACGGAATTTCAGCGGAGTTTTGGTGATTTTTAATGGAATTTTGTATGCAAAACAACGCCAAAATTCGCTTTCAGAGATGGCTAGAAAAATTTTTCCTCAAATTTGTCATTTTTAAAATTAACTTCCGACTTCCGGGTTCGGACCCAACTTCCTTCTTCCGGGCTTTTTTCAGTTCCTTCTTCCTTCTTCCTTCTTCCTTTTTGAAAATGTTATTCCTTCTTCCTTCTTCCTTTTTTGAAAATTTTACTTCCGCACAGCTCTGCTCTACATCCTTCACATTTAGAAGAGCTTTTCTATTCGTAAACTGACTTTATCTAATTATTGCTTACTGTTATCTTCTCACCATACTTAATATTTTATTGCCAAACTAGATTTTAAAAATAATTTTTTTCAATTTTATTGCTGAAATCACAAAAATCTGCTTCAATTTGGGGAGAAGAACAACCAACAGCTGGAACTTCGTAAATTGGATGAATTTGAGAAGAAAAAGCAAAATGCAAGAAAGAAGGTAACATTCAATATATTTCTGTTTCAGGTGTTTGTGAAAAGCATCTTTCATTATTTATATTTGGTCCCTGGCTGCTTTGTTTCAAAAATCTACTTGCGATTATCAGTATCAATCCTTTTCTTCTCAAGATATTTTGGATTTTTCTCGGGAAATATGTATCCAGAATTTCTCTTACCAATAATTAAAACTGAAATAAACCGGATAGATAAAACTTCTGGAAAACATTATAAAAATTCTGGAACTGACAAAAGCCCTTGTTTGTTTGGCTTTCCTGGCATTGCGATTTGATCTATAATGTAAAATAGTGGGGGTTGGTTTTAAAGCCACTTAACGAACTGTTGAATACTGAAAATGATTTTCTCATTTCGAAATTTCTCGTGAGTCTTTTTCAGCTTCTCGAGACTCAAGTATTTTCGCGTGTTTTTCTGATTTTTCTTATTTTACAGTGGTGTTACTGAAGTTCACGGGAGGATAAATTGGAACCAATGATTTTTGGACTTTAAAAAATTGTGACGTTTCACACCATTTTTTCGAAAATGCTCATGAGAAATTTTGAGTAATTTGAAAAGGACCGCTCACATGGCAACATTTGCAACGGTTGTTTATATGTATTTGCTTGAGAGAGGAAAAATGGATAAACACAAATATGTGATTGAGATGTGTGCTCAAAAGTGGATATTTTGAAACTGAAGATTTGAATAACTGGAGTTAGCAAAGTAACTGGCGACTGATGAAAGTTAGGAAAAACAAGAATATTATTGTTATCATACAAATTCAAATTTTTTCGTGAAGGAAAATGTTTTGCTAAATGAAAGTATATTTAACACGTGCTCATGTAAAAATTCGTAACTTATAGAAAACGAGCACATTTTTCTATTTAATCCACCAAAATTAACGTTTGTTAACTTCTGAACGTCTTCCAGTCTTTCTGTTTTTCGAACAATAACAATATATAAAATGTAACAAAATAAAAGATCGACAAGTGCTGCAAATTTTGAAAAATCGTCCGAATTCGCACAAGCAAGTTTCATTCTACTTCACTGACGTCCCTCTGTGAGGCAATGTCTGGCATATTGGGAGCTGAAAAGACCGTGACGTCATAGGCACTGGAAATATGGCACGCGAGACCCAATGACGTTATATTGGTCCCCATTGGCCAAATACATAGATACATAACTCTTAATGTTTCATTTCTACCAGAATGTCAAAAAGTCACACTTTTTATGATGGGATTTGTTTATCATCTTTCCTATGCACAGCTGAAATTGAAAAAAATAACTGTTTTCTTGAAGGCAGGCACAAGCTTTGTTTTATATAAAAACAGTTGTCGGAAAAGATCAAAACGACACATTTTCTCAAGACGTGTTATTGTAGCAAAAACTGTTTCAAGTGCTTCTCATCAGTTCCGTTTTTAAAACTGTTGAATTCATCTGCGATGAAGCGGGAAAAAATATGAACGTAATGCCATCGCAAAAATTGGAAGAAAAAGAGAAGATTTTTGGCAATTCACGTTTCGTATTTTACAATCATGAAACCACTCGTAAAAGTACACAATCATGTTTAATTTCTGTTTAATCAATTGTTTGTTGCAGTCTTTTTTTTTAAGTTCTCATTTCATGATTATATTCTGCTGACGCGAAGAAAAATTGAGAATTCAAAACATCTCGCAGTACGGGCATTTATAATTACAGCCGTTGACATGAACGAAGCCAGAGTAAAGTCAAAATTTGAGTAGAGTGAAAGATTTGTGATACAAAAGTAGTACTGTTTCCGATTTCTCAAATTTCAGTTTCGAAAAACTTGTCGAACAATTTTTTCATGGCTTGTGTTGTTTGATATTTGCTGAAAACAGAACAGCTCGCAGAAACCCGTAGAAATAGGATACTTGAAATATGTGAAACTCCATATGTTTCAATTTTCTCAAAAAAAATGATACACATTTTGAATGACATTCACTTTGATAATTTTTTACTTTATATATTGTCTGTCTGTGCATTTCTTTGTCCAGAGGCCTTGTTGTGTGGTGCCTATCAAAGAAAAATCCAAACTAACGCCAAATGAAATATGTCTGAGACAGTAGTTTTTGATTTTTTGCAAGAAAAATTGCGTCTGTCTGTGTGTCCAGATGACCATTTGTCCGAAAGGGGGGGGACCTCGTGGAACAAAATACGAAGAAAAATACCCTTTCTGATTGAAGCGAAAATTCATTAATTCCAAAACCAACAATTACGTGACATTAATACTGTTTCAATTTGAAACATTTCAGAAACAGTGGAAGTTTTTGACTTGCTCGTTTCAATTAAAATATGACTTCCTGTGAATCTGGATGTCTAGATATCATTGCTTTGCAATCCCAATAACGAATGTATGTTACTTGAACTATACCGGATAACAGTTTTTTGAATCAGTAAGGTTTTGGTTTTTTGCACTTCAATAGTTTCTTGTATACTTTTGAGATAAAATTATCGTGTGGATTCTTGAAAATGAATTTCAGGTTACGCCTGAGAATAATTTGTTGGCTTATTCTGTGATCGACATGAATACATAGGTTCCTGAAAATAAAGAAAAAGTATTTTATGGTCGTATTCTATAAATGGATGGCATCTGAGATGCTGACTTATATGCAGCAAATAATATGTGATGAAACACATGAAACAAGAGATGGAAAATTAATTCGAATTTTCAGAAGTGGTTATGAACATCGCCCAGTTTTGAATAAAATGTAACTGAATGAATAACTTCATGTTTCGAATGAATAACTTCATGTCAAACCATCCCTTCAATATTTGGGGGGGGGGGGGGGGGGAAACCGTTTTTTTTTAACCAGAAACTCTAAATAAAATCAAATGTGAATCGGGAGTGAAAATTGTTCCACAACAGTTTAAGACTTGATACCAGACTTGCAAAATTCCGGGCCGGCCCGGTTTTGGCCCGGGCCGGGCCGGCCGAGAAAGCTCCGGCCCGGCCCGGCCCGGTCGGCCTGGATTTGAATTTTTGAACTTTTTTCACTACAATTTTTTGTCCAAAAATTTATTTTCTGTAAATTTTTCATATTTTTCCTCAAGTATATTTTTCAAAACCCTTCGAAACCTACAAAAAATTGTTTTTAAGAAATATTTTTCAAAAAAAATCGGGAAATTTTCGAAAAAAAAATTTGAATTTTTTTCAGTACTGAACTTCCGGGCCCACCGGGCCGGGCCGGGCCCTAGAAGTTTTCATTCCGGCGCGTTGCAAGTCTGCTTGATACTGTTTCATGATCTCAACGCATTTCCTCCAACCTTGTCAATTATGAGCCAAGCTTGAAAGAGTATTTTCTAAACTTCAAATCTGCTCTCGAAGAAACTTCACAGGATTTGAAGATGAACTTGGTAGTAAAACTATTCAAACAAGAAAGTATTTGTAGTATATTGGTTCAACTTCCTATTTTTTCAGATAGCTAATTTGTATTCATCTTATCTGAATTTGTATACATATACCGTAAAAACTATTTTAGAGTGACATGTCGCTCTATTTTCTCTAACAGGTTTTTTTGTCGTTCTATTAGAGGTGTCGCTCTAATACAGTTTTTACGGTATTTCCTTTGAGTAATTAGATTGTTCTGATATAAAAAATAGAAGATATTATGTGCTACAAGCAACCAAAATCGATTGCAAAAGCCTCCGATTTCGATTTTTTCATAAGCCTTTGATTTGAACAAGTCTTTGAACGAAAACCAATATAATTAAATGAATATTCATGTACCATCTGAAACATTGAAACATGGGTTGTAGTAATTCATAAATCTTCGTTCATTATATGAATGAATATTGTCTATTTACACCGTTTCCCACATTCTATTAAAATGTTTGAAAAACGACATGATTTGTTTCCAGAGATAGACATTACCCACTTGACAAACCCAAAGTAAAACCATTAGAACAATACCAGAAATGATAAAACTTTACCGGTTTCAGTTCATGCATTAATATCTCAGGAGTTATTCAAAGTGATTCAAAGTGGATTGTTAAGTTAAAATGTTGTTGAAAAACTAGAGACAGACTAAATTTTCAGATTATATTATAGAATAATCATTTCACTATTTCTAATGTGAAAGAACATAGCCGATGAAAATAGAAAGAACGATTTGTATCTTGTTGAAGCTGTATTTATTTGAATGACTTCTCTACTTCGCGGAACCAAATAGCACCATACACTTTAAAATTAGTTAAATCGAAATCATTTGTCGCACATAACTTCTAATTGTATTGATCATGGTCAGTTAGCCATCGCCCCTCTCTTGTCAGACATCTTACCACGTAATATGAACGCAAACAGAATACGGCCTAACAATAGAGCCAAAATATATTGTTGAAGCGAAACTGACAAAATATGAAATACTTCTGTATTGTTGCTTGCATCTCATGAGATTCTCAAAGATATGTCTGTAGCTCTACTATTAATTGAATATTTTTCGTATCGTTCAACATAAAAATCCACTTTCTTCTATTATAGGGTTTTCTGACTATTGGAGAACGTTAAAGATAGATCAGAAAACTGTCATTCTACAAAAAATTACAATCATTAGAGAAACAGATAATTTTTTTTTTTTTAATTACGATTTTATGAATCGCGAAAGAGTGAGAAATACACAAATAGATTAGTGAATCGTTTTTTTCAGTTTTTTTTCTCAAGTTCCTGTAATCGATCAGACTGAGACCTACACGGCTTGAGAGTGGGAAACCCGAAAGACAACATTTTAAAACTACCAGAAGTACTTGAAAAGTTACAATCGGAAACTACGTTCATATATTTTCTGTTTTAAAACTTTAATAAAAATCTGAGATAAAATGAGTTTTTGTTGAGCTATACTCCCGCTTTTCCTTAGCTGAAAATAAAACTGAAAAATCTGAGAAGGAAGAATGAAGTTTCCAGAAATTTCAAACAGCGAATGCATAGATCACAGAATTCAAAACAAGTAGTGGATTTGGAAAAAACTATCACTTGAAACTGAAAAATTTTAAGAGTTGTACAGTTTCAGGTGTTTCATTTGAATCAAGTAAACATTTTTGATTTGCTACTTTAACGCAGTTAGCACCGTCTCTCTTGTCGGAGAGCTTACCAGATTAGAGACACGATACAATTCATATACAGAATTCAAGCCAACAATAAACATACAAAATATTATTGAAGTGAAACTGACAAAGTACGGTCCACTTCCGTGATGCATCTTATGAGATTTTCGAAAAAATGGTTATAGCTCTCCTATAGTATAAAGCATCCAAAATTATATATATGCATAAAGCATCTAAATTCATCAGAAACTGAAGGTTTTTGCTATCATTCAACATTAAACTCCAGTTACTTCTTTTATTGGTTTTTCTGACTATTGGAGTAGCTAAGTATACATTCAAGATCAGAAAACTGTCATTCAACAAGAAATTACAACAAAAAAAAACAGAGGAACTGAGAATTATTTATACTTTTTTTTAATCGCGAATGAGACAGAAATATACTAATAGATTAGTGAATCGTTGTTACTTTCAGTTTTTTTCTCAAGTTCCTGTAATCGATCAGATTGAGACCTACACCGTCTTTGGAGTGGGAAACCTGGAAGACGAAATTTTAAAACTGGAGTGGAAGTGCTGGAAAAGATACAATCGGAAACTGCGTTCTGATAAGTTCTGTTTTTCAATTTCGATAAAAATCTGACATGAAATGCGTGTTTGTTGAATAAGTAATATTTCCTGGAATTAAAACTGAAAAATTTAAGACTGTAGAAGCATCAAATTATAACTGTATAAAATTTCAAAACATTTCAAACAGCGAATGCATAAATCACAGAATTCAAAACAAATAATGGGCATGGAAAAACTATAACTTGAAACAGAAAATGTTTAAAAGTTCTACAGTTTCAGTTGTTTCATTTGAATCAGGTCAAGGTGTTTGATTTACTCGATTTCACAATTTTTACAATCCAAATCTTTTATTCATGATCAGTTTATGATGTAGATAATCGGCAACATGAGATCACCTAATCTCAATGATAATTTTGAATTGTTTCAATGTAGAGAACATAGTTGAACGGAACGACATTTTTCGATTCCCGGAATCCGGAATCCGGAACCGGAATGACAAAAAACCCGGAATTTCAGAATCCGGAATCCGGATTCCTGACAACTGTGGAAGAGAACAGCGGAAACACTTTGACTCTTCCCCTTTTCTTTTAATTTAAAAGTTTGTGTGGTCTCCAATTTTAATGGCTTAGTTAAAGTGGTCAAAATCAATAAATTGCTATTGAAACGGAAATCTTAACGACACTAACAATACTGTTTTACAAAAACTGTTTCTCGGTCGCAGATATGGTATCGATAATGTTGAAATTGTCCACTGTGTTTTCACAGATTTGAAGTTCTAAGTGAGAAACTGTGTTTATTTGAAGTTTTGACTAAAAAGAAACAGTCTTCACAACAAGGGATCATTGGTACACGTCTTAGGCAATGATTATTGTAAAGAAATTGAAACAGTAGGTGAGAGTATAAGGTTACAAATTTAAAAATTGAATGTGAGTTGACACATGAAGGGAAAATATTGAAATCGAAAACTTCCAGTTTTACAAATTTTCAGAAACTGAACATTTCGGAAAATATGTATTAAATCTATACCGAATACTGAAAAATGTCGCGAACTGTTGCCACAGGATTGTTAGAATCACTGTTTTTATAAATTGCAGTGGATATTACAAGCCCTTACTATTTTCCAGTTCAAGACTTAATTGTTACGTCACCAATGTACTTTTTTCTCATGAAACATTTTCAACAATAGTTGTTATCAGTAAATAATTTCTGTTTCCGCTGGTCCACAATTTTCACAACTGTTTTGATATATTTGATAGACTACATGTTCGGATTTGGAAACTTTTTGTTTATTTACACATTTTGAAAGTGTTAAATAATGTTTTCAGTTTCATAATTCCCAGAAAATTATCACATTTTTGACTAATGGAGTGATCTTACCGTTTTTATTAAACGTAGTACCGTAATTACCCTGGGGTTCTCAGAAAACAATGAAAAATAATATGTTTCAGATAAAACATGAATTATGGGAAACATCAGGAAAAATGGTCATTATATAAGAAAATAAATCAAATGACACAATTTAGAAAAATTAATTTTATTTGACAATTCTTTGAACTACATAAATATCAAAGTTGAGATCTGTTTCTTTCAGGTTAGTTCTCGGAAACAACTTTCATAAGCATAAGTTTCTGATATCAACAAAATAATGTCACTATCTCCTTCACCATTCTTAGAAATGATAAAAAATTGGGATGAATTACGTAATTTAATTTGTGAATGTTTTCTGTTACGGGAAGTTTCTACACCATAAGAGAACTATCAATAAGCTGACAGCTGTGTAAAGAAGACTATTCCCAAAATGTGTAAAAACTCACAGATTTTGCAGGAAATGATTTCAGAATCGAAAAAAATGAAAAATATCCGTAAAATATATTACAGACGGACACGAACAACGGGTAGCTATAAGATTCCCAAAACTGTAATTGTTAGAGAAATAACAGTTAAGAAAGGGTTTTCTGTCAATTTCTTTTACTGTTTAATTTTATTTAAGTTCCTTTTCGAAAAACAGACAAAATTTCCCAACAAGTTAGTGTAAGTCACTGTAGTTGTAAAATACAACCCGACTTTACTTATTCAACAGAGACTCTAGAACCGAAAAAGATGGTAACGTGGTAACGTTTTTATTTACTGAATTACAATCTTCAATCTCATTTGGAAACAGTGATAATTTGTATGTTTCATGACTCTTTCTTTTTCAACAGGGTTTGACGTTAATCCTCGAGGGCATAGAAAGGTTGTGGTACTGAAACATGAGGCAGGTTTTGCAAAAAAAACTACACAATAAATGTTATAGCCAAGGTTCCCCTTTGGTTACTCCCTTACTTGGCTACCAAAAGCAATCCGACGGTCCCCTCAGGTTTTCCCCACAAAACTAGGACCATCGGAGCCTTTAATTACATCTTATTCAATCTGTTTATTAACAATGTTACTATTATCGTCGTTATTTCCAGTTATCTGGTTTATATTAAATTATTCTAAATTATTCTAATTCAAATTACCGCCCAAAAGGCTCAAAACTCCGTAAATGCGCTCCAATAAACCCAACACCTCTCCATTCTCCCACTCTCTCGCCCACGTGCGCAATGCCGTCACTCGCGTGCGGTCGCGTCGCGTGTTCTTGCTCAGTCTTATCTTTTAGGCCAGACTAAAGCAGTGTTCGTTCTGTCAGCTTGACGACGGTTGGCTCTCGACCGTCTCCGTTCGGTTTTCCCTCGAACGTCCCGCTGAGAATGTAGTTGAGGTGGTCAGATGCCAGCACTATACATTTTCCGTGCCATCTGTACCGAGCGCGCGTTAGAGGCCAGGCATTTACCCGTTTTATCCGGTTTTTGGGACTTTCCGTCTCTTTTTCCCGCCGTTTCAGTTCCCGCCGCGTTCGTCGTCCATTTCGTCGCCTCTTCTGCTCCTTTGGACACGACGCTCAACCTAAATTCCTCTAAATTACCCTTTCTCTATATTTTGGTATTATCGAGGAGAAATCCGAGATAAGGGTTCAATAAACGGGTCACTGATACACTTGTGTTCTTTCTTACACCGCTTATCTCACACTTATGCCGCTTACACGTTATTTTGGAATGATTTCTTATTATTCTTGAGAGGCAATTAGTCTCGGACCGCTTAATTCGTTGCCCTCTCAACAAATGTACTGACTGAGAAAAAATCATGAGATATAGTTGCCCGCGTACGAATACGGGGTGATAGGGTCCTGATAAAATAAGACGACAAATACACAGTTTCTTACAATAAATAAGGTTTATTGCAAGAAAATAAAATAAGAGAGCGTAACTTACAAAACAAAGGTTAAACAACCAACGCTAAAACTAGAACTAAACTCTGAAAGCCACCCGACTCCAGAAACTACTTGTTGCCACGTGGAGTACACGTGTCCACGTGAACTGACGCGCTGAGGTTACGGTAGGCGCGTGAGCTTTTGGCGGAGTGTCGTTGCGTATTTATTGTGAGGACTCGGAGAACTACAGGGTTATGAGGGTACCTTGCCACCGGCAACTTCCCCCCCTTTACAGAAACCGGGCCCCGACCGGTTCGAGTACTCTCACAGATACGACTTACATTCTTCTCCCCTTATCTCACACCACCTAGCCTAAACTCAGTCACACCACCCTAACATAAAAACTACTAAAACAAAAATAGTTAATTAACAATTTGGATTGTCCACCAAGATGACATCACTGGTGACTCCATTTGTCCTCCTTTATCCGTGGCTCCGAAGTCACCGACTCCTTTCTCAGTTGGGCCACCACCACATTCTCTGTCGTCCTCGCCTCCAGGAACTCCAGCAGTTGTTCCCACGTTTTGAACTTTTCGCCCGCACTCGCAGCCGAATCGCTCCACTTCACATGACCGGCAGTTATCCAACTCCGTTTCCAACTTTCCACCAATCCCGATTTTGCCCAATCCATTTTGTATGGAATGATCGTGATCTCCTTCACTTCCTTAGCTAACTTTCGAACCAAGTTACCCAACTTTTGGTTCGTCTCCTCGTCATCCGTGAGCTCTAACGAGAATACGATCGATTCTACATTCGCAAAATCGAATTTATCCTTCCACGTGTTCAGCGCACTTTTCCGATACTCAAAGATGGATTTTCCCTTTACGCCGATTCTCGGAGTTATGAGAATCTTCGATTCTCTAATCACCGTCTTCTTTGGCTTCATCCCTTCTTTTTTCTCCTCCGTCACTGTATCCACAGCGATTTCCTTGCTCTTCTCCGCAGTTTTCTTGGTAGGATCCATGTTTCCAACACGGATTCCAAGATTTCCTATCGTGAACACCTTCTTCTTTGGTTTCACCCCTTCTTTTTCCTCACTACTTGTTTTTTCGTCACCCGTCACTGTTTCCACAGCGATTTCCTGGGCTTCCTCCCGCAAGCCATTCGGCTTACGCTCCTCCTGATCCAGCTTCTTCCTCAGTTTCGTCAGCGCCTTCTCCAGCTTCCTGACCTGAGCCTCAGCCACCTCCTTTTCTCTCTGAATTTTCCGGATTTGCTCCCCGAGCATCTCCTTTTCTCTCTGGCTTTCTCGGATTTGCTCCTCGAGCATCTCCTTTTCCTCATTCCAGCACTCCGTCAACAAGTTCTCCTCGACTTGCACTTGCGCTGCCTTCGCACACGCCTCTCTCAACTCTTCCACCGATTCGAGCTTGAACTCTCTCATGACTCGAATCACCGATCGCGGCCATTCATCTCCTCCGATTTCTTCGAACTTTTCCAACAACTCTCTGTGGAAAATTCTCATCGGCTCTAGAATCGCATCCGCCTCCTGTTCGCTGCATTTTGCTGTCAACTCCCCGAGTTGCAACCTTGTTTCGTCCTCCACTTTGACGATGCTAGCGATAAGTTTAGTGAACTTCTTCACTTTCTTTCTTCTCTCCTTCACGCTCATTTGAGTTTCCACAACAATCATCCGATTGTCGTCTACTTTCAACGTTGACTGCTTCGACGATGTTTTGTCGCTCATCTTCTGCGTTGTTGTCCGTAAACTAAGTTTCTATTCAAAAACTGTCTACTTTTCGTTGATTTTCAATCGACGAAGATTACTTCGATTCTTCGGAGAATTCCTCCAAGTTTCCCCGTTATCCAACGAAAGAAACTGCCAAAAACCAGTAAATAATTCCTCCGTTTATTCAAACCGAAGAAAAATAAAACCAGAAAATTACAGAAAAACAAGGAAGAAGAACGAAAAACGATTGACACGATTCGGCCCCCAAGTTGCCCGCGTACGAATACGGGGTGATAGGTTCCGGATAAAATATAAGGCGACAAATAAACAGTTTCTTACAATAAATAGGGTTTATTGCAAGAAAATAATATAAGAGAGCGTAACTTACAAAACAATAGCTAAAACAACCAACGCTAAAACTAGAACTAAACTCTGAAAGCCAACCGACTCCAGAAACTACTTGTTGCCACGTGGAGTACACGTGTCCACGTGAACTGACGCGCTGAGGTTACGGTAGGCGCGTGAGCTTTTGGCGGAGTGTCGTTGCGTATTTATTGTGAGGACTCGGAGAACTACAGGGTTATGAGGGTACCTTGCCACCGGCAACTTTCCAAATTTCTCAAAACTGGCTCAAGGTGATTTTTGAGTTTTTTCCGCTCATATTTTTCAAGTTTTGATACATCAGAAGCATTGTTTCTCTTTCCCCCAAAATTTTTAAAAAACTTTTTTTGAGTTTTTCAATGGATCCAAGATGGGAAAAGCATTTGCGCAAAGTTTTTTTCACGTTTTTTGTTTTTGATGACACGAAATATAGTTGGATCTTCCTTGAAAATCCATTTCTCGACATGTCTCGTTCATTTTGAAACAACATTTGTGCAATTATAAATAAAATCGTATTCTTTCACCAATATACTCCGTCATTGAAAAACTCAAAAAAAGTTTTTTAAAAATTTTGGGGGAAAGAGAAACAATGCTTCTGATGTATCAAAACTTGAAAAATATGAGCGGAAAAACTCAAAAATCACCTTGAGCCAGTTTTGAGAAATTTGGAAGCTGACAAAATTTTTTTTTTAAAGCAATGCAAATGGGAGCGAACCATAGATCTTCAGACACAGGCAAACCGCTCCGGATGAAATTTGGTCCAAACGCGGATGAACACTCGACGTCAAAACGATACCAAAAAAGGCATCAAATTTGGTCCAAATTTGGACCAAATTTGATCCTCGGCGGTTGGCAGCGGAAAAATTGGGCAGGGGTTCCCCGGATCAGAATTTTCTGGTTATTTCTAATTGTGAATAGTTATCAAGCAACAAACAATTGTATGATTGTATATCAACATTTATTTTATTCAAACTTAAGAAAAAAACTTAGAAAAATTTGGAAAACTCAGTGGAAAAAAATGGAAAAATCTAATATTTGGCGATTTGTTTTTGATTTTGCTTTTTGGTCTGGTTCCGGGGCGCCATTTATGGGTCGACGACGATCTAAAAAAAAAGATTTATAGTTAATTTTTTAAGTCAAAAGAAGATTTTTTCATTCGTAAATTTTCTTAATTGTAGAGCAGATACTTCGAAACAATTTTTCGTTAAAATTGAAGTGAGAACTCGAAAAATTAAACGATTTCACATTCTGATTGAAATTTCCAAAAATTTCCAAAATATTTCTAATATTATCATACTATTTTCTTCCTATTTCAATGTCCATATAAACCAAAAGTATTGTTTCAAGATTTCGGAAAAAAATCACTTACAGTTATGGGAATGCATCGTAAACATATAAAAGTGCGCAGACCAGAATCCAAACGTCGGAAGCTCTTCTGAAAAGACAATTGTCAATTTTTTTCAGTTTTCGAAACGAAACTCACTTCTATGCCTTTTTAATAGGGTAGTTCCGCGATTCAGGCCAATTGGTAGACGATTTTTGAATGTAATTGACTGAAATGAACTTATTTTCGATGAAAAAGCGAAAAATCTTACACGAAAAACGAGAAAATAGAAATAAATGAAAGAAAACTTGAAAATGAATGAGTGCCAACTCATCCACATTTGATCCTCGTTTCATCCTCGGCGCTTTAGAGATCCCCTCAAAAATGAGGACGCCCGCATCTCACCCGCGTTTCATCCTCAAAACGGCTTTGAGCCGCGTAGGATGAAATTAGGGCCACGTTTGGTCCTAATTTGTCCTTCGCCCGCATTTGGCCCGCGTTTCATCATCAGCGGTTTGCCTGTGGATTACCATCCCAACTCTTTACCAATGGACCATTCAACCTATGATTCTAACGTGATTCAATTTCGTATATTTTTAAAAATTTCACGTTCCTCGAACTCTCTTGAAAAGTTCAGAATTCAATGGGGAAATCCAAGGTCACGGCGAAAATATATTCAAGTTTTCAGACCTAAATTTCTCGAACTGTGAGGGTCCATAGCAAAAACAGAATCCATATTATTTTATAACGTGTTTTCAGCTTTCCAATGATATAGGTCACATGTCATAACTCCATACCCCACTCACAACATTCCCTAGTGAGACGGAAGAATCATTCAATTTAATTTGAATGAAGCTTCAAGAAATTTCAAACAGCGAATACATAGATCACAGAATTCAAAACAAGTAATGCACTTGGAAAACTATCACTTGAAACTGAAGATGTTTAAAAGTTCTACAGTTTCAGTTGTTTCATTTGAATCAGGTCAAGATGTTTGATTTACTATTATATTTTTCCACTTTTTTACAATCCAAATCTTTCATTCATTATCAGTTTATGATGTAGATAATCGGGAACATGAGATCTCCTGATCTCAATGATAATTTAGAATTTTTTCAATGTAGAGAACATAGTTGTACGGAACGACATTTTTCGATTTCCGGAATCCGGAACCGGAATCATTTTTTTTAAATCCGGAATCCGGAACCGGAACCGGAATGTCAAAAAAAACCCGGAATTCCGGAATTTCGGAATCCGGAATCCAGATTCCGGACAACTGTGGTAGAGAACAACGGAAACACTTTGACTCTTTCCGTTTTCTTTTAATTTAAAAGTTTGTATGGTCTCCAAACGTGCGCTGAAGGAGCTTTTTTGACCTTTCGAGCCGTTTCTTCGTTGTAGCTTCCGAGAGAATGGCTGCTTTTCTTACACGGTAGCAGGTAAGTTTCAGCTTGTCTTTGACAATCCTTCCCATCGAACGTGAACTAATTTTCATACCTTTCGCCATTTTTCTGATGCTCCGATGTGGATTTCTTCTGATTCTCTCTTTCACAGCTTTAATCCGATCTGGAGTCACGACTGTTGGTTTTCTGCCTCTCCCACATCTATCCAAAAACGTGCCAAGCTTTTTGAAACGAGAAATCGAATCATAGACGGTTCTACTTGGGACTCCGAGCCGTTTAATGATGTCAACCGGAGGGACTCCTGCTTTGAAAAGGTTCAAAATAGAAGAGCGATGTGGACTCGGCGGTGCCATTTACCTAAAACAAAACCGATCAATCTGAAATTTGGCACAATGATAAAAATGAAATAATTAACAAAAATTTAAATAATACGCGCTCCAGAATTGCGTCAATCGCCTTGCTTTATGGCGCCAAACTTTTGTGCGGGTAATTCTGCCGCACCCTGTATATGAATTAGAATATTCTGTTTCAGAATGCTCATAACTACACAATTGATGTCTGTTGGTTACTATCTGAGAATTCCGAGATAAAAAAAATAACGTAATTGCACCAGGTGTACAAATTCCATTATCAAGTTCTTTCTGGAACATTTTTGAACAAAAAATTGTTTATTCTTGAACTATTTCTAAGTTACTGTTTCAGCATTGGCAAATTTTTAATTAATCCAATTAGAACCAATACGGCTGCATTATTTCAAAATGGAATAGCTCAGACATCAATCCCTATATTGGTGCCCAAAAATCTTCCTAGTCACTAATTACCACATAATTACCCCCTTCAAATTCCCAGAATCTCAAATGTTTCCATAATATCACGTACCAGATCAAAGTGTAGACTCCAATCTAAAACTGACCTACTTTTTCCCCTAATTGAAACCACTTTATTCAATTTGTGCATTTGACGTGTCTCTCTCCATGATAACTCCACCTCTCCAGGAGTATTTCATTATACCTCCGCTATATTTACTAGGAATGGAAGGGGGCACCTGATTTATTTCATTCTTTTTTTGATAGCTTGTTTTTTGGTCATGAAGTTGTGCTAATTGTTATTATACTTGAAAATGAAAATGTTCCCGTTTCCATATTCCCATCTGTATACCGTGTCGCTTTTTAAGTAATAAATTGCTTGTCTATATATTTCCAGAAAAGTCTATGAATGGTGACCGACATCTACTCCCTTCCTGCTGTCCAAATAATCGGCGACCCTCTCGATGAGACACTGGAAAAAGTTGTGGAGACTATACAATTCTCTATCTTTTGCTTTACCCTACCATTCTATATTTTTGTGATCTACCACCTACTTGACGCTCAGTTACGAGGTGTCGAGGATTTATCGACCCCATTTTTCAAGTTGTGTGTGACAACGGCAATTGTGGATATTTGTGAGTTTATTACTACAATAACCGCTTATTGATTCCAATTTTTTAAAATTTATCTGAAACCAAAAAAAAGTTAATAATTCCAGGGACCCTTCTGAACAACTACCTGGGCGCCATGTTCCCAAAATGGGGGTGGGGAACTCGCATATATATATTTCTTGACGGATACTATGCACATACGTATTTGTATTTTGCATGGACTTCTGGTGAGTCATTTTGATCGAAAAGTGTCTGAAAATTAGTTTTCTGGAACTGGTTTAGTCCGGGTGTCGCCCAATAATTAGTCCGCTGTAGTTCTGATCTTTAATATGAAAATTTTGAATCTGTACAGATTTTTAAAATTAGACTTTGTGTCTGAAATCCCTCTCACGTCAGATAATACATTCCTGCAAAACCTTCAAGTTTAGTGTCATGTGTCCGTGGGAAGAATCCATTGTGATCTCTGAGAAACATTTATGTTTTGATTATCGCAGAAACAATTGGTCAAACATCTGAATAAGATATAATTAAAGCGAGTAAAGTGTCTGAGCATAGAAATCTGTAATTTAAATTTTTCGGGAAAATAATAAAGTTAATAAGGGATCAAAAGTTATCTACCACAATATTGAGTCACAAAAATAATAATAAACTGTCTTGTAAAAAAAATATAAAAAATAATGAGGCAAAAAGTAAAATAAGGCAAATGAAACAACCATGCTTGTCATACGGGCAGAGCTGTGACGATGGTTTCTCTAGAATTTTTTTCTGTATTGAGTCCTGCGGGGTTTTTAAAAGAATTATTTTCATTAGTTGCAATTTGATATTTCTATTTTTAGAATCGATTTTTATCAAATAATTTTGTTAAAGAAAAACCGTCGTTCCCACTCGACAAGTATGGAACAAACTGAATGAATGAGCAATAGTTCGAGTTCAATAAGTAATAATAGCAAACTTCATAAAGATTTAAGCTTTCTATGAAACTGAAAATTATGTTTCTGATTTAAAACATAAACAGTTTTGTTATTAGTTTCATTGATGATTTTGTTGAATGCAAAAAGTTGGAGTGTAGATGAAATAGAAAAAAGTATGGAAGCCTTCCCGTTCACTCAATGAAAGAACAATAAGACGAAGAACATTTCAGTTTTGTGTAAAACAGAAAATTATGTTCCTGATTCAAAACTGTCATAATGTGATCTTGCTTTTTGCTTCGCACTCACTTTACACGTCTATGTGAATTGACCAAACTAAAACACTCCCGATGTTTTCCATTCCTTCGTTTCCTAGAATTCATATCAAATCATTTTTACTTTGCCAAGTAGCAATTCTAGTCTATTAAAGGGGGTTTCCTTGAATATAAGCAGCTGCGGAGTCTGCTGAAAACAAAAACTGAAAAATCGGATTAGCACTTGAACTATGCACCCAAAATATTCTAAAACGGTTCTAGCTATGACTTTCATGATAAGCTAGCACTAATTGAAACAACTAGATACGGATAATGTTTCAATACTTTAGTTTATTTCAGAAAAATAAAAGTTTATTATTAAATCTTCTCAATTTTGCAAAAACATATATTCCTGATACAAAGGGGTTTCAAAATGCGCAATAGTAGTGCATATTTATTCTTGATGTTGTTCGAGAACATTTTCATCCACTTCCTTGTAATTTAACCTTATAACTAATCACTTCTATTTCGATAAGTACTTGTTTCTGTATGAATTTCAAATGTGTTATTTGGTTGACAATGGTTGTTTTGGGGAATTGGTTTGTCTACAAAAGTCTAGTATGAAAAGAAAAAGGTTGGCTCCAGTTCTGTTATCTGAAACACGAAAAGAAACATTTCGGCAAAAATGTCTTTAACCCACAGTCAATCCGCCTCACAGCATATATGTCCGTGGAAAGGTTCTTTAGTGATATCTGAGAAACATTTGTATTTCGTTCAAAATTTGTCAAACATCTGAACGAGGTATAATTGGGGTGAAGAAGGTATCTGAACGCAGATATCTGTAATTCGAACTGTTCGAAATATACTAAAATAAAGTGGTCAAAGATTACCCAAAGTTACTACAATATGTATTGAAATGTGACACAATAGTTTTGTGACAAAACAAAAAATATTTAAGTCTTCTCTAAAACTGAAAACTATATTTCCGATACAAGTTTATTTCAAAAAATGACTTAATTTGTTTTCAGTTTGTTCACTGAATTTTTATGCTTCCATTTCCAATCTCCGTTTCCTAGAATTCATTACTAATATTTTTATTTCTAGTAGCCATTCTAGGATAATAAAAGGGATTACCTAGAACGTAAACAGCTGTGGAGTCTGCTGAAAACAAAAACAGAAAAATTGGATTAGCACTTGAACTATGCACCCAAAATGTTCTAAAACGTTTCTAGCTATGACTTTCATGATAAAGTAGCACAAAATATATAAAAAACTAGAAAAACATACTGTTTTCATACTTTTATTTAAATCGGATTATGGCTTGAACTATGCACACAGAATGCACTAAAAATGTTCTAGCTATGACTTGCTTAAAAATATAAAAAAAATATATATAACAACTAGATAAAGATAATGTTTCAATACTTTTGTTTATTCCAAAATAGTTAAAGTTATTCATAGATCCCAGGCCGTTCGGAAGTTTTTTTTATACAAAGTGATTTCAAAATGTGCAAAAGTAGTGCTTATTCATTCTTGTTCATGGTCGGGAACGGTTTCATCCATTTCCTTGTTAACTGATCCCTTTCCGTTCACCGTTTCCAAGATCTCATATGTACATAACTAATCACTTCTATTTCGACAAGTAATCGATTGCATTAACGGCTGAGGTGGCATTTTGATTAGAATGGTGGTTTTGGGGGATTGGTTAGTCTGAAAAAGTCTGGTATGAATAAAATGAGTCGGCTCTTATATCGACTTTTTGAATCCGATCTGAAACACAAGCAGATACATTTTTGGAAAAATATCAGAAGCCTAGAGTTCCGTGGGAAAATTCTTTAGTGATATCTGAGAAACATTTACTTTTTTGTTCAAAATTGGTCAAACATATAAACGAGGTATAATTCGGGTTAAGAAGGTATTTGAACGCAGATAATTATCTGTAATTTGCATTTCCGGAATTAAGTGGTCAAAGATTACCTAAATTTACTACAATGCTGAATCAAAAATAAATGTGTTATTAATTAAAACGTATGAGTCAAAAATTAAGAAGTAGTCTAGTTAGAATCGAAAAAAGGTACCCCCAATAGTCTTGTGACAATACGACGATTATTTGAGGTATTTTTAGAACTGAAATCAATATTTCCGATACAACTTTGTTTCAAAAAATGACATGAATTCATTCTAAGTTTGTTCAATCGTTACTACTATCTCCCTATTTCCTAGAAATCATTACTAATATTTCTAGTAGTCATTCTGCATTTGACATAGACTATAGTCTATGTCAAATGTACACAGCTGTGGAGTCTGCTGAAAATCAACAGAAAAATTGGATTAGCTCTTGAACTATGCACCCAAAATGTTATAAAACGGTTTACCTACTCATAATAAAATTAGAAATAAAATAATGTTACAAAACTTTAGTTTATCACTGTAACACAAAAGTCCTTCAATATTTTTTCCATTATATCCCATTTTCAGGAATCTGCCAAGCGATGTGCATATCAGTCCTCGCCACCAATCGCCTCTCCGCTATCATATTCCCGAATCGACATCATCATGTAACTGATACTTTTCTTTTCTAACTCTAGTTACAAATTTTCAGATCTGGAGTACCCAACGTCTCCGAATAGCATACGCGATTCAATTCCTACCGGGAATGATGGCTGGTATGGCAACACTATTCGATAAAACTCAACTTTATAGAAATTCAAAAAATGGAGTGATTCCGAAGTTTAGGAAGTGAGGTTTCACTGTTTTTAGGCAATACTGATAATTAAATAATGAAAATTAATGTTTTAGTGAAGCCCTGGTCACCTACTTCTTCCTAATTGCTGGCGCATTCTTGACTGTAGTTTGTATATATCTGATATTTGCCTATTGTTATCTATTATTTGTGTTACGAAGGAACACCAAAATGATAGTGAGTTTAAAAAAACTATTCATTCCACTGCATTAGCACGGCACTCTTCTTACAACCGCGCTCTACCGAAACCGAAGAAAATAGTGCGCGATATTGAGAGACTCAGAGAAAAAGAGGAATTTCGGTGAAACGCAGTTATAAGAACTGTGCCGAGCTAATACAGTGCGCGTCATAAGTTTATGCCACTCCCCAAATCTGAGGTTTCTGTGAAAACAAGACGTTTTCAAGAAAAATGGTTTATACCTAGAGACCGCAACATTTTTTTCAAACTCATTTTTCCATTAAAATTTCCATTCTGGCCTGTTCTTCAGGTAAATGGAAGTACATTCCCAAATTTTTTTCCGAAAATATTCACACTTTCCGAAGTTACAGGACGTTTTAGTCAGCCACGGTTTCTACTGAATTCTCTTGGAGAATTCTATCGTTTTCCTGACCACGCAAAAAATAATTTCCATTTTCACGTTCAATCCGTCAAATTTTGGCAAAAATTGGGAAAGTCCGAACCAGAAACCCTTTGATTAAAAACCCAGCGTGTTATCCACTGAACTAAACGAACACAAATGTGACGCTGAAAATAGGAAAATATATTTTTGACGTGATTTTTTAAAATTCAATAGAATTTTTGAAGAATTTTCATCATATTTCGAGATGAAACATCAAATATCTAATATTCTACAGCACGAAATTTTTTGTTTCCAAGTCGACCTAGATCGAAATTTTGCGTAGAATCTGAATCCGTCAAGAAACGATGCGTGTTTGACCTCCTTTAACCTAAACTGTCGGGAAAACTGATTTTCTTTCTGAGTCTGTTGTCTTCCGACACAAAGGAAACTACATTTTACGAATCAATGAGCTTCCAAATTTTGGCCCCAGGTACCTGAAGAGTTGTCTAAAAAGAATATGCCAGAAAATATATATGTTATCACACAAAGTTTTTTGATGTGATGCCTCGCAGTTCAGATGGCTCCCAAAAAAATTCGACAGCACGAAAATCGAATTTTCTTTTAAAACCTATTAGAGTATGTCCAGAACTATTAGAAACTGTCAAAAAATGATGCGTGTTCGACCTAGAACATCCTAAACGTGACATTTTTCTGAAAAAAGCAAAACTTTTTTCAGTTTTCTGAGAAAACTATACATTTGGGTGAAAGGAAAGTGTGTTCATTGAATTTTACGTACTCGATTACATAGGGGTCAAAAGTTTACATTCTGTTTTAGCGTACTGGGCTCTCAGGGCAGACCGTCAAACATTTCAATACGCTCCCCATGACGCCCCAAGAGAAGAAAATGAAAAACTCCGCCCACGTTCATTGCGGTCCCTATTTATACCACTAAATTCAGCGCCTAAAAAAACCTAGGTGACCAAATTTTCAGACCCCTACCTCTAATAATACGGCCCCAGCACCAAAAAGTCACCTTTTAGGCCGCGTCAAAAGTGTATGCTGTTGTCAACTATTTCCCTAAAGACAAATTTGTCGACAACTGAAAGGCTGAATGATGAGCCCCACATGGTTTTCCCCGCAAACTTAGGCTCATCATCGCCTTACTAATCTCTTATTTAAATATCGTTCCAATCTGTTCACTAATTCACATTATTTATCTCTTTTCAATCACCTGTTATCAGGAATATTCAAATAATTATAATTCAAATTACCGCTCTTAGTTCCCTTTTGTCAGTAAACACGCTCTATCGCTCAGCGACTCTCCTCCGCATCAACACTATCTCGTTGCCGGCGGCCGCGACGCGTATCCGCGTAGCGGTCGACCGCGCATCTCGATCCCAATCTGGTCCTACGAGAGAGGCCCGCTCTCCTACTTTTTGGGTAGAATGCGTGAGAGTGAGAGAGTTTTCCGGCGAAATAGATCCTTATAATTTTCCAGGACTATTTCTAGCCATTTTAGCGCGAACTGACGCTAGGAAATTCCTAAAACTCCACCTTTTTGGGGCCCTTTAGGCCAATTCTAGCGATCCGCGGTTGTGACCGCTCATTTGTCTACTAATCGACCCGCGGCACATCCAGCAGGACGCTTTTCTAAATATTTAAATTATCTCTCTCAAAATTATCTAAATCTTTCGTAATAAATGGATCTTTGTCTTAAAACTTGTGTTCTGTTGTCGCATCGCTCATCCTCACACTTATAGCCGTTTATTCACACATTTTATCCAGTTAGGGAAGATTTTATCCGGAGCGGGTCTGTCTCCGACCGCATTAAAGGCCCGCCTCCACATATGCCACCTCCTAAAAAACGAGTGAACCTCGAATTTTTTTCGCGTCTTTTCAACTTTTATCAGTTTTTTTGTTATTTTTCGTTGTTTTATAATGTTTTTTGATGGAATCGTCTGCTTCTAAAATATTTTGAGCAATTTCCCAGTTGATTTTGTCATGGTTTTTGAACTTTTTTGACTTTGGATTGAAAATCTTGAAAAATTCAAAGAAGGTCCATCAGAAATTTACTTTTAGACGATGGAATCAACAGATACCGTTTATTAATGTTGGAAAAAGAAATAAAAACGGTTCCTGGTTGATTCTCCGAAGATTTGGATTACTTGGAACACATGCTTCCTCAGACTGTCATTGAGGCTTTGATGGTAGTTTGGCTGAATGACATTCTACTTGTCCAGAATTGCAATTTCCTGTTGAGCAGAAGACGAAAACGCTCAACCTTGACAGTAAACAACATTTTCAAGAAGTTTCCAAGCATTTCTAACAAAATTCAGATCCGAGGAACTCTCAGAACGACGGAAGCACTTGATAATATTGGTCAAAAACCTGCTCACCGTTCCTTGATGTGTATGACCTGCAAGATGATCTCGAATGACCATCAAAGAACATTTTACGTAGGAATCATCATATTTCTTGTCAGAAGGTGCAGAGAATTTTCAACAAGGCAACCAGACTAGATCCTGCATGATGATCTGCTTTTTGACCAATACTATCAAGTGCTTCCGCTGTTCTGAGAGTTCCCCGGATCTGAATTTTGTTAGAAATGCTTGGAAACTTCTTGAAAATGTTGTTTAGTGTCAAGGTTGAGCGTTTTCGTCTGCTCCTCAACAGGAAAATGCAATTCTGGACAAGTAGAGTGTCATTCAGCCAAACTACCGTCAAAGCCTCAATGACAGTCTGAGGAAGCATGTGTTCCAAGTAATCCAAATCTTCGGAGAATCAACCAGGAACCGTTTTTATTTCTTTTTCCAACATTAATAAACGGTGTCTGTTGATTCCATCGTCTAAAAGTAAATTTCTGATGGACCTTCTTTGAATTTTTCAAGATTTTCAATCCAAAGTCAAAAAAGTTCAAAAACCATGACAAAATCAACTGGGAAATTGCTCAAAATATTTTAGAAGCAGACGATTCTATCAAAAAACATTATAAAACAACGAAAAATAACAAAAAAACTGATAAAAGTTGAAAAGACGCGAAAAAAATTCGAGGTTCACTCGTTTTTTCGGAGAGGGCATAAACTTTTGAAGCGGCCTAAAAGGTGACTTTTTGGTGCTGGGGCCGTATTATTAGAGGTAGGGGTCTGAAAATTTGGTCACCTAGGTTTTTTTAGGCGCTGAATTTAGTGGTATAAACCATTTTTCTTGAAAACGTTTTGTTTTCACAGAAACCTCAGATTTGGGGAGTGGCATAAACTTATGACGCGCTCTGTACATTCAACTACGCGTTTCAGAAAAACTCGGCATTTCAAAAATCCAGGAATCAAATCAAGAAGAAGGAGATGAAATTATTCATTATGAGTAGTATTACAGGTTTGTACTATTTCAATAGTTCCATATTTTCTGTATAATTCTAAACATCTCGATTATATTTGTTTCCAGTCGCAATCCAGATCGCAGCATTATGCCTATTCGTGTCATATGCCACTTCGATTCTTGTCATTTCACTGGACAAGTTTTATTTGCTGTATAATGCGATCAGGTTAGAAAAATTCTCTAAAAAACATGAATACCATCAACATGAACTTAAACTCGAATCTTTCACAAAATCCAAAAACTGTAAAAATATATTTTCAGTGATCTCTACGCTGGCATCAACCCATATCTTCTGTGGATATTCTCAGATTCTCTCCGAAAGTATATTTTGATTCGAATTGGATTCAGAAAGAAGAAAAAGGGACCAAGTTCTTCTGTTCTCACTGTAGTTGTACATTGAATATTACTGGTTTTTTTGGAAAGAAATAAACGGTTTCGATATTATTTTTTAATACGAAAAAGGATTTAGTCTTGCTATGATAAGTAGTTTTATTGAAATAACAATCTCTTAGTAGCATTTCTGTTTAACTCACCTCAGAAAAAACTTGGAGAAACATCTCACGAATGCTGCGAATGCAACAGTTATTCGCTATCAAAATATGTATACAGATCTAGTGCACGGTCTACCGTAGAATTTCAAAAATCTCTCGGTCTCGAATCGTTTCTCGAATGCTTCTCAAATTTATGTATGAGAACTTCGTGGCCTCCCTGAAAATTCTCTATCTTCTGCTTTACCCTTCATTTTTATATTTTTGTGATCTACCACCTACTTGACGTTCAGTTACTAGGTGTCGAGGATTTATCGACCCTGTTTTTTCCAGTTTTGTGTGACAACGATAGTGATGGATATTTGTGAGTTTTTCATTTTTCTTCGGCAGCTCCTCGCCAATCGTTAGTGATCTGACTTCAACGCGTTTAAAGTTTATCTGAAACTGTGTTAAACATTCCAGGGACCCTTCTGAACAAGTACCTGGGCGCCATGTTCCCAAAATGGGGGTGGGGAACTCGTATATATTTATTTCTTGATGGATACTATGCACATACGTATTTATATTTTGCGTGGACTTCGGGTGAGTCACTTTTATTAAAAAGTGGCTGAAAATGTGTTTCATGTTGGGGGTCTACAACTAATTAGTTGGAGTTCTGATTTTCTATATGAAAATTTTGAATCTGTACCGATTTGTACTTTGTAACGAAGGTATTTTTTATAAGAAAAAACATTCCTGCCAAAAATTAGCTTCGAATTATTGACATGTGTCCGTGGGAAGATTCCTTTGTGATGTTTGAGAAACAGTTGTAGTTTGTTTATCGCAAAAAAAATTGGTCAAAAATCTTAAAAGGGTATAATTAGCGGCGAAGATGTTGTCTGGACCTAGAATTCTGTAACTGAAACAGTGATGAGAGATTACTCGAAGCTACGTCAATAGTGCTTCAATACTAAATGTGTTATTGGATAAAAAAATGAGGCAAGAATTGTGATAAAATGAAGTTAGAGTTCGCAATGAAAGAACAATAAGAGGAAGAATATTTCAGTTTTGTGTAAAACTGAAATATATATTTCTGATTCAAAACTGTTTAAAAAAACAAAACAGTTTTGTTGTTAGTATACAGTAGTCAGCTGCTACCATTCCTCCAGTTTCTTAGAATTCTCAGCTAAGAATTTTGATTTCTAGTAGTTATTCTAGTCTATGTCAAATGTAAACAGGTGCGGGGTCTGCGGAAAAAAAACATAAAAATATTGGATTAGGGCTAGAACTATGAATGTTATAAACGGTATACCTACTCATGATAAAATTTAACATTGGATAATGTTTCAAAACTTTAACTTATCACTATTACATAAAATTTCTTCAATATGTATCTCTTCCATTGTATTCCGTTTTTAGGAATCTACCAAGTATTGTAGATGAAACAGAAAAAAGTATGAAAATCTTGAATCGCTAATTAATCATTGCAATACCAGTTGGCTCATGCTGTCTTCGACTCAAACCATGCTCTATAAATTTAGAATGCTATAAGAACACTATCAAACGTGAACCCCATTTTTCAATCATTTGGAAAAAGTATTATATTGTAGTTAGAGACAGCACCATTTTTTAAACTTTTTTTGCTGAAATTTTCAGTTTTCTGTCCAAACCTAATTATCTGTAATTTGAATTTGTGTGACTGCCAATAACATTGGAATTAGGTGGTCTAAGATTACCCAATGCTACTCCAATTACGAATTGTGATATTGGATAAAAAAATGAGTCAATAATTGTGATTAATGCCGTTACGCAACGTAATGACAGAACAATAAGACGAAGAATATTTCAGTTTTGTGTAAAACAGAAAATTATACTTCTGATTCGAGACTGTCTTGAGACATGATGTGTTTTTCGTATTCACATTACATTCAATTGTGAATTTATCAAATCAATCGCTCCAACTGCTTTCCATTCCTTCCTTCCCTGGAATTCATTACTAATAATTCTTTAACAAGCAGCCATTCTAGTCTATTAAATATGGTTACCTTGAAAATAAGCAGCTTCGGAGTCTGCTGAAAAACAACAGAAAAATTGGATTAGCCCTTGAACTATGCACCCAAAATGTTTTTGGAGAAATCTAGCTATAACTTGCATGATAACATAGCTCTAAACAAAACACTATACTAGATAAAAATAATGTTTCAATACTTTAGTTTATTTCAGAATAATTAACGTGATTAATCCAATGTTAAAATTGTGATCACACCAGATTTTCCTGGAATACCTCCCATTTACATCATTTTGAAAACTGTGAAAAAATGTTTTCAGTGATCTCTACGCCGGTCTCAATTTATACAACCCATAGATAATCACACAAAGATGAATTGTTTTTAATACTATTGATTAGTGAAAAAATACCAATTTTCTATTATAATAAAAAATGCTAAAAATCGAGCCCACTAGAGAATAGAGAAAAACATAAATTCAAGTAAAGCTTGAAACAGAATTTATTAAAATTTAAGAGAGAATCTTTTCTATTTTTCTGTTCCAACCTAATTTCATCAGAAGAACCGGCCAAAAACAACACTTCCATATATCCTTCAATATCAACTCTTCTTTTTCAGCTTTATTATTCAGAGCTCACAACTAATACATAGCTTCTATGCTGATTTCCTGCTTTACAAGTTCTATAAGAAAAAATTAGTTTTTCTGAACCTTACTGACGTTATAGAAGTGGTCTGAAAGTGTGGCTCCACATACTTGGAGATTCATTTTCTCAAATTTTGACACTTGTTTGAGTATATCTACCTACAGAACTAATTCAGAGATGTTCTCCAGTTAGGAGTCATTGTTGTGAGATCTCATAGTTATGTATCTGTATTTTTTGCTTGGTAGTCATCATATCGATAGCGAGACAAAATTGTAGTATCTCTGAAAATAAAATCTTGAAACAGTCTGTCTATAAACTAATTTTCATAATAGAACCAGAACATCAGGCTTGAACCTTGTGAATTTTGAATTATTATTTTCCTTGACAAGTGGAGCCCTCTAAAGGTTTTTTGCAGTTTCATGATGCCGTGTTAACAAAAGAATCACACTGGTATCTAATTGAATTGATTTTTTAAAGGGGGTTTCCTTGAATATAAGCAGCTGCGGAGTCTGCTGAAAAGTAACAGAAACATTGGATTAGCCCTTGCACTATGCACCCAAAATGTTCTAAAGGAGTTCTAGCTATGACTTTCATGATAAGCTAGCACTAATTGAAACAACTAGATACGGATAATGTTTCAATACTTTTGTTTATTTAAGAATAATTAACGTGATTAATTCGGAAATGTGACAATTTTCGACTATTTTTCAGAATTTCTTCTAATTCTGGCTGATAGTCGAAAATTTGACTTTTTCGCGAAAAAATTCAAAAAAATTCAAAAAATTTGAAAAAATTTGAAAATTTGACTTTCGCGCCAATTTGCCCGGGCCTTAAGCCCGGCCCGGCCCGGCCCGGCCTGGTCAAAACCTGCTAAATGCCAATGAGAGTCGAGTTATGAGCTCTCAAACTTTTCATGAGATAGAGCTTTTTTAATTTCAAAACGGCAAATGGTATACGCGAGATATTCTTATTTTTATCACGTACGAGCACATGTGAACCGCTGGGGAGCACAGATTAAACCGCGCGGTGGCGTGTATACCGCTGATTTAAAATTCCACATAAAAAAAGCTCTATCTCATGAAAAGTTTGAAAGATCATAACTCGGCTTTCATTGGCATTTAGCAGGTTTTGACTGCAGAAATGGACTCCTCGTCATCGAAAATACCAATAACCAAATTTCTGGATTGTTCGAAAGTGGCGTCTCCAAAGACTTCCCTTGTGAGGTCATCACTGTTATACCAAAATTCATATTGATGAAATTTACTTATCAAACATTTTTACTCACCTGAAACAGTGAATTGAAATTCTAAGTGCAGTACAAGTCCACCTGGACTTTACCACATTCTGCAACAAAAAACCTAACAGAAACAAGATATTCTTGCAGTTTCGCGAATACTATATATGTTGGGAGGCAGGTGTACAACATTGTGTGAATTGTTTCGCTAGGTAAAATCACATGGTACATTGTCCATCAATTGGTTCCTGATTGCGACGGAATGAAGCGTGGAGACCTCACAAATCGGGGAGAAACGTGGTGCGGGAAACACGAATCGGGGAGAAACAAATCGGGAAAATACCATTCCTAGCTATGACTTTCATGATAAGCTAGCACTTATTGAAACAACTAGATAAGGATACTGTTTCGAAACTTCAGTTTATTCCAGTAAAATAAAAGTTTATTATTAACTTTTGGCAAAAACATATATTCCTGATACAAAGGGGTTTCAAAATGTGCAAAAGCAGTGCTTATTTATTCTTGTTGATGTTCGAGGCGGTTTCATCCATTTCCTTTTAAATTGACCCCTTTCCGTTCATCGTTTCCAAGATCTCATAACTAAAAATCTAGTATGAACAGAAAAAGGTCAGCTTCAGTTCTGATGTCTTAAATTTACTTTTCGAACTTGTATCGATCTGAAACACAAGCAGATAAATTGCCTGCAAAATTGTCTTTAACTCACAGTTAATCCACAACACAGCATATGTGTCCGTGGAAAGGTTCTTTAGTGATATCTGAGAAATATTTGTTTTTTGTTTTTGGTTCAAAATTGGTAAGGCATCTAAACGGGGTAGAGTGAAGAAGCTATCTGAACATGAATCTAATATTGCCAAACTAAATCTTACTAAATATCTTACCCTCAACACCCATACCATCTAATTCTGTGACCCGGTCTAATTTAAATCTCACTCAACTCCTCTTCTGAATGTAACGTGTCAGTGACTTGTTCCTTCGTTTCAAATAAAATATAATAAATATAATAGTCTTGTGACCATATAAATAATATTTAAGTCTTCTCTAAACTGAAATCTATATTTCCGATACAAGTTTGTTTCAAAAAATGACTTGAATTCATTTTCTCTTTGTTCAAGGAATTTCTATGGTTCCGTTCACCCCAATTCATGGAATTCATTACTAATCATTTTTATTTCTAGTAGTCATTCTAGTCTATGTCAAATAGCTGCGGAGTCTGCTGATAAAAACAGAAAAATTGGATTAGGGCTAGAACTATGCACACAGAATTTTCTGAAACGGTCTACCCAAAATTATATATTGGATAATGTTTCAACACTTTAGTATATCGCTGTAACATAAAAGTTCTTCAATAAATCTCTCATTCGCGGGTTCTTGACCGTACTTTCGCCATAAAAAAGTTTTATACTACGGTAGTCAAGACCATAGTTGTCCGGAATCCGGATCCCGGAAATTCCGGGTTTTTTTTGACATTCCGGAAAATGAAAATTTTCCTTCCGGTTCCGGATTCCGGATTCCGGTTTTTTGAATTTTTTTCCGGAATCCTGAAGTTTAAATTTAATATTTTTTTTTGAGTTTTAAAGACAACTGCATTACTTCTTCTTCGGTTTTGAACCTCAAAAGTAGTTTTAAACTTAATTTATCATTAAAAACACTCGAAAAATTGACTTGGCCTTGAAATTTATCGAATCTTTCCGGAATCCGGATTCCAAGAAATTCCGGAATTCCGGGTTTTTTTCGTCATTCTTTTTTTTCCGGATTCCGGATTCGGCATTTCGAAAATTTGATTCCGGTTCCGGATTCCGTATTCCGGAAAATCTAAAATCTTATTCCGGTTCCGGATTCCGGGTTCCGGAAATAAAAAAATCTCATTCCGGTTCCGGATTTTGGATTCCGGAAACTGAAAAATCGCATTCTGTACAACTCTGGTCAAGACCCACTCCGCGTCCCCGGGCCGAACTTTGAGCGAGCGGTCAGCCACCGGCGAATGGGTAATATATAACCACAACCAAATTAAATATTTGATAATGTTTCAAAACTTTAGTTTATCACCGTAACATAAAAGTTCTTCAATTAATTTCTCCATAATGTTATCACGCACGTTTTCAGGAATCTCCCAAGCAATGTGCATCTCAGTCCTCGCCACCAATCGCCTCTCCGCTATCATATTCCCGAATCGACATCATCATGTAATCTTTTTTCTCTTTTCTAACTCTAGTTACATATTTCTAGATCTGGAGTACCCAACGTCACCGAATAGCATACGCGATTCAATTCCTACCGGGAATGATGGCTGGTATGGCAACGCTATTCGATAAAACTCAACTTTATAGAAATTCAAAAAACGGAGTGATTCCGAAGTTTAGGAAGTGAGATTTTTAGAAAATAATAGACAAAAAGAACATTCTTTTTTTTTAGTGAAGCCCTGGTCACCAACTTCTTCCTGATCGCTGGCGTATTTTTGACTGTAGTTTGTATATATCTGATATTTGCCTATTGTTATTGTCATGCCCCATAACGTTCTTTGAGTTCCTCTGACGTAAACACTTATTCTAGCACCTTCCATAGAGTGACCAGCTCCCGGTACTAACTGATAAGACATTTGTATTTAACCCTTGCCACCGACCAGTCTTGGTCGGTTCTCTTATCTATGTTTATTGGACATAATGATGTCTAACTGACACTGAATAAAGATGATGATACCGCTACACTAAAGGCATAAGAATCTCTATATAACATGGAGGTTCCACCTTCGCCATGAGTATACTGCTCATGGTGAACAAGGGTGCAGAGATCGAAGCCTGATTCTGAAATGACGAGTTCTTCTTTATAATTCTGACCAATTGCTAGGCTACCAAAGAGTACCCAACAGCAAATTGCTTGGTTTTGTAAAAGAAAAAAAAAGAAGATTCCACCTGTGACAGTATCTTCTCCATTCTCTACTGTCAGAGCTGGTAAATCTCAAAAACTACCTCTAATGCTAAAGTCAACCAATCCTCCGCTTTTGTAAGAGCTAGTGAACTAAGAAATCATTTCATAATCGAAATATCTTATTAGTCCGCCACTCAAAAGTATTCAGAGTGAAGCTAGACATCTGAAATGCTCGTTATCAAAGCAAGTACTTTGATAGGAATGACTTCAAGCTCGTTCAACATGATTCCGTTCTCTTCGTGTCCAGAAACACTCTCTTCGTGTCCAGAAAAAATAGTTGAAATGAAATGAGGCGAAGCTTGAAGAAAGAAGCTCGTTACTCTGTAAAAAGCTTATCAATGAATGATAAGTAAGGAGAATCATGTCGTATTGAAATATCTTGAAATTCACAATTTTGAGAGAATTCAATCCACATCAGAGAAGAGAACAATTGGTTTTAGTTGTCATGCTCAAAGAAGATGATAACAGTAAATACCTGGTGTGGCGAGTAAGATCGAAACTCCTTTCAAAGAACGAGTCAAGATTTCGAGTACGGAAAAGTTATGACTAAAGAACTAGATGAGATATGCAATGATGTTTTCTATCGGAAAAGAAATCATTGGGAACCTGACCGAAAAAAGGTAACCGTTTAATACCCCTATAAAAGGTGTAAGACGGACCTTGTCTAACTGAATTCTGCCTTAAAAGTCAAAATTCAGTGAAGACAGATCAGAAGTTAGAAGATGATTGTCGACTATTCAGTCTTAGCAAGCAAAGTATTTAAATTCATTCATCCATCGAGATGAAATCTTTGAAAACAAAACTTGCCAACGTAAGACGTGCTCTTGGCAAATCATGAAAACTCTCTGACTGATAACAAAGAAATGGCGGCACGAAACGCTGAATTTGCATTTTACAACCTTGGCAAACAGTGGCAACATTGCGGACACCAACAATGGCTGGATTCAACGTGACACTACAGACAAGATCACTGGCATTTTCAACAACATCTGGAACTTGTGTCAAGGAGTCATTGCTACATTGGATCATTAACAACGACAAGATGCAGGATGGTTTGTAATCGGAAGCTGAGGATCACAACAACATCATGGTTTGGAGATGGATTGAAACTACAGAAGTTGGAAATGGAAATGGACTCATATTGGACAATGACATCAACATCAACTACTTCTACCGCTACATCAGATGAATTACTTACTTAAAATATTGTATTACTTATCCCCTATAGCCTTTTTTATTTGAGTCGCTCGGGACGAGCTTTCCCAAAAGAAGGGGGATGTCATGCCCCATAACGTTCTTTGAGTTCCTCTGACGTAAACACTTATTCTAGCACCTTCCATAGAGTGACCAGCTCCCGGTACTAACTGATAAGACATTTGTATTTAACCCTTGCCACCGACCAGTCTTGGTCGGTTCTCTTATCTATGTTTATTGGACATAATGATGTCTAACTGACACTGAATAAAGATGATGATACCGCTACACTAAAGGCATAAGAATCTCTATATAACATTATCTATTATTTGTGTTACGAAGGAACACAAAAATGATAGTGAGTTTAAAAAAAAACTATTCATTCCACTGCATTAGCACGGCACTCTTCTAACAACCGCGCTCTACCGAAGCCAAAGAAAATTGTGTGCGAAGTTGAGAGACACTGAAAAAAAGAAGGACTTCGGTGGAGCGAAGTTGTAAGAACTGTGCCGAACCAATATATTCAACCACTTGTTTCAGAAAAACTCGGCATTTCAAAAATCAAGGAATCAAATCAAAAAGAAGGAGATGAAATTATTCATTATGAGTAGTATTACAGGTTTGTACTATTTCAAAGTTTACATATTTTCTGTATAATTCTAAAATTCTAGTTAATTTTTTTCCAGTCGCAATACAAATCGCAGCACTATGTCTATTCGTTTCATATGCCACTTCGATTCTTGTCATTTCATTGGACAAGTTTTATTTGCTGTATAATGCGATTAGGTAAGAAAAATGCTAAAAAATATCATCAGCATGAACCTAAAACTCTAATCTTTAACAGCATTCCAAAAACTGTAAAAAATATATTTTCAGTGATCTCTACGCTGGCATCAATCCATATCTTCTATGGATATTCTCCGATTCTCTCCGAAAGTATATATTGATTCGAATTGGATTCAGAAAGAAGAAAAAGGGACCATCTTCATCTGTTCTCACTGTCGTTGTACATTGAATATTACTGGTTTTTTTGGAAAGAAATAAACGGTTTCAATATTATTTCTTAAAACGAAAAAGGATTTAGTCTTGTTATAATTAGGTTTCTTGAAATAACAATCTCTTAATAAGCTCCGTTACGAGGTGTCGAGGATTTATCGACCCCATTTGTCAAGTTATGTGTGACAACGGCAATGGTGGATATTTTTAAGTTTATGACTACCGAATCAATAATCGCACATCGATTTCAAATTTACTAAATTTATCTGAAACCGGGTTGATTTTTCCAGGGACCCTTCTGAACAACTACCTGGGCGCCATGTTCCCAAAATGGGGTTTGGGAACTCGTATATATTTATTTCTTGATGGATACTATGCACATACATATTTATATTTTGCGTGGACTTCTGGTGAGTCATTTTTATTAAAGAGTGCCTGAAAATGAGTTTTATGTCGGGGATATAGTACAAATTAGTTAGAGTTCTGATTTCCTATATGAATTTTCTGAATCTGTACCGATTGTACTTTGTAACGAAGGTATTTTTACACAAGAAAAAACCTTCCTGCCAACTATTAGCTAAGAATTATTGACATGTGTCCGTGGAAAGATTCCTTCGTGATGTTTGAGAAAAAGTAGTAAAGAAGTTGTCTAAACATGGATATCTGTAATTTAAAACAGTGACCAAAGATTAACCAAAGCTATGTACTTCAATAGTGAATCACTAAAAGTGTTATTGGATAAAAAATAAGTCAAGAATTGTGATAAAACAAAGTTAGAAAACTCAATGAAAGAACAATAAGAGGAAAAATTTTTCAGTTTTGTGTAAAACAGAAATATATATTTCTGATTCAAAACTGTTTACGAAACAGTTTTTTTGTTAGTATAATTTCTAGTATTTGTGCTTTTTTAATTGGCCGAATCAATCACTCCCACTGTTTCTATTTCCCCCTGTTTTCTGGAATTCATAACTAATCACTTATATTTCTAGTATTCATTCTAGTCTACGCAAAATGGGTGTTACATTTTTACCTTTTTCAGGACCAAAAATTTATTTTTTCATAAGTTTTATACTTTTGTCAAAAACTACATAAAATTTGCAACAATTATGTGCAAAGCCCCTTTACTGAACAATCCGGCAAAATAATGAAAAAAATTAATGAAAAAAATTTTTCGAAAAAATCTCAATTTCTCAAAAACGAGGTCACGTCACAGGAAACCCCATTATGGGTCTTTTTCTTTCGAGAGAACTCATCGAATGAGCAAAAAAAATCGGTACTTTAGGGGTAGCAACAGAAGTACATTCCATGTCAGTGCAAAATTACTATTGAGTCGGCATTCAGACGTGAAAAAAAGTAGGAACTTTTAATTTCGACAATAGACACTGAAAATAGCACAATAGTTTTTTGACAATACAAAAAATATTTAAGCCTTCTTTAAAACTGAAATCTATATTTCCGATACAAGTTTGTTTCAAAAAATGACATGAATCCATTTCCGTTGTTTCGATGGATTTTCCTCGTGAGTTTAGCAATCACTCCGACTGCTAGATAGAGATCCGAATGAAAAAAATGCGACGAAAAAAAGTTCAGTTTTGTGAAAAACAGATACATTCCCGTTACAAACTTGTTCCAAAAAATTGGTTATTAGTTTCATAATTCTGCATCATTAGATAATATTAAATTGCCCAAATCAATCACTACCACTGTTTCATCCCCCCTTTATTTAGAATTCATTACTATCCGTTTTTCATTCTGGTAGTCATTCTAGTCTATGTCAAATGTGAACAGCTGTGGAATCAGCTGGTAGAAACAAAAAAAATTGGATTAGGGCTAGAACTATGCACACAGAATGTCCACCTAAAGTTAGATATTTGATAATGTTTCAAAACTTTATTTTATCACTGTAACATAAAAGTTCTTCAATTTATTTCTCCATCACCCCTTTATCCCGTTTTCATCCTCCATTAGAGGAGCCCCTATAATGTAGGTGCATTGTCAAAAACGAAATCAACTATGCGCACCGAATATTCTGAAAGGGTCTAAATAAAATTATATATTTGATAATGTTTCAAAAGTTCAGTTTATCACTGTAACATTGTATTGTATCCCGTTTTCAGGAATCTGCCAAGCGATGTGCATCTCAGTCCTTGCCACCAATCGCCTCTCCGCTATCATCTTCCCAAATCGACATCATCATGTAACCTTCTTTTCTCAATTCTTATCTCTAGTTACATATTTCTAGATCTGGAGTACCCAACGTCTTCGAATAGCATACGCGATTCAATTCCTACCGGGAATGATGGCTGGTATGGCAACGCTATTCGATAAAACTCAACTTTATAGGAATTCAAAAAATGGAGTGATTCCAAAGTTTAGGAAGTAAGAGTTTTAGGCAATAATGAAAATTAAAGAAATAATAATCACTGTTTAAGTGAAGCCCTGGTCACCTACTTCTTCCTGATTGCTGGCGCATTCTTGACTGTAGTTTGTATATATCTGATATTTGCCTATTGTTATCTATTATTTGTTCTAAGAAGGAACACAAAAATGATAGTGAGTTTAAAAAAAAACTATTCATTCCACTGTATTAGCACGGCACGCTTCTTACAACCGCACTCTACCGAAGCAAAAAAAAATAGTGTGCGAAATTGAGAGATTCAGAGAAAAAGAGGGATTTCGATGGAGCGCGGCTGTAAGAACTGTGCCGAGCTAATACATTCAACCACGCGTTTCAGAAAAACTCTGCATTCCAAAAATCCAGAAATCAAATCAAAAAGAAGGAGATGAAATTATTCATTATGAGTAGTATTACAGGTTTGTACTATTTCAAAAGTACCATATTTTCTGTATCGTTCTAAAATTTTCGATTAATTTTCCAGTCGCAATCCAAATAGCTGCTTTATGCCTATTCGTGTCATATGCCACATCGATTCTTGTCATTTCATTGGACAAGTTTTATCTTTTGTATAATGCGATCAGGTAGGAAACTTATTTTAAAAATTGCAAAACCTGATCAAAACAGCAACAAGAAAATAAAACTCGAATCTTTAACAGCATTCAAAAAACTGTAAAAATATTTTTTCAGTGATCTCTACGCTGGCATCAATCCATATCTTCTATGGATATTCTCAGATTCTCTCCGAAAATATATATTGATTCGAATTGGATTCAGAAAGAAGAAAAAGGGGCCAAGTTCTTCTGTTCTCACTGTGGTTGTGCATTGAATATTACTGGTTTTTTTTTCAAAAATGAACGGTTTCAACATTATTCTTTATTACGAAAAGAGAGGATTTAGTTTAGTTGAGAAAGTGTTTTTGAATACATTTATTTACAATACTTTAGAAACATTTATGTTTCGTTAATCTCAGAAATAGTTGGACAAACATCTCACAAATGATTCAAATGCAGCAGTTATTGCTATCAAATTATGTCTACAGAACTAGTGTCCCGAGGTGTTTCGAGATCTCTCACGGTCTGGAGTCATTTCTCGTCTCAATCTCGTGCAGGTATCAGAAATTCGTGACCTCCCGTTTCATTATTTCCATATCATATTTTGAAATTTTATTTTTTTAAATTGTTTTCGAGAAACAGAACATGAAAGCAGACGTGGAAATAAAAATGTGACCTCTTGACTTGAAAGCCAACGATTTTTAAATTTAAGAAATTCAAAAAATATTTGAGACGAAAAATTTCCAGATTGTGACCAGACAAGACTCTCATGAGAACGTACACTATACAGAACTATGAAGTGGTCAAAGATTATCCTAGAATGTGTCCGAATTGTGTCAGGCCTAATTTATTGGATTTGGGAAAGATCAGTGAAAAAGGGTAAAAATTAAATAATTGGCTGAGAGAACAAAAATATAGACTCTGTGAAGGTGTAAATAAATATTGCTGATACAAAGGGGTTGGGCAACATCAAGATTTTTTTTTTAACTTGCAAATTGACTGAATTAATTACTTTCACAGCTACCGTTTTGAAACATTTTTTGAAAAATTTGAATTTTTGAATTTTTTTTTTACTTTTTTGAACTTTTTTTCGAAAAAAGAATAGTTTTTGACCAAAACTTTAAAATTGAATCAAAATGTGAATGTTTATGATAATTTTATTTTCCCACTATTTTTTCGAAAAATTTCAAAAAATTTTAGTAAAAAATGGGTACCCACTTTTGAATCCGGGTCCGGGCCGGGCCGGGCGCAGAGAAAATTCGGCCCGATTTTTGACAAGTCTGACTTGATTTCCGTCATTTTTCGCAACAATTTATTTCTTTGAGTAAGTTTCATCTTTTCAAAAATGACCTTTTTCAAGATAATAGAATTCCAAAACCTGAAATCCCTCCCATTTACAACATCTTGAAAACGGTTGATAAATGTTTTCAGTGATCTCTACGTCGGTCTCAATTTATACAATCCATAGATAATCCCAAAAATAAACTTTTTTATTACTATTGATTAGTGAATAAAATACCAATTTTCTATTATAATAAAAACGACAACATCGAACTCACTGGAGAATAGAAAAAAACATAAATTCAAGTAAAGCTTGAAACAGAATTTGTTGAAATTTAAGAGATAATATTTTCTATTTTTCTGTTTCAACCTTATTTTATCAGAAGAATGTGCCAAAATCAACACTTCCATATATCCGTCAATATCAACTTTTCATTTTTAGACTCTTCTTTTTTCAGCTTTATTATTCAGAGCTTACAACTGATACATAGCTTCTATGGTGGTTTCCTGCTTTACAAGTTCTATAATCAGTTTTTCAAAACTTGATACGAAGTGTAGCTTCAGACTTATTTTCTATTGCTGGCCTTTTTTTGACTGTCGTTTGTACTATCTGAACTATACTGACGTTACAGAAGTGGTCTGAAAAAGGCTCCATATACAAACATTGGAGATTCATTTTCTCAAATTTTGACACTTGTTTGAGTGTATCTACCTACAGAACTAATTCAGAGATGTTCTCCAGTTAGGAGGCATTGCTGTGAGCTCTCATTGTTATGTATCTGAATTTTTTGCTTGGTAGTCATCTTATCGATAGCGAGACAAAAGTGTAGCATCTCTGAAAATAAAATCCTGAAACAGTCTTTTTATAAACTAATTTTCATAATGGAATCTGCACATCAGGATTGAACCTTGTGAATTTTGAATTATTATATTTCTTGACGAGTTTAGCCCTCTAAAGATTTTTTGCAGTTTCATGATTCCGTGTTAACAAAATAATCACACTGGAATCTAATTGAAATTCTTATTTAGAATCCAAAAAATTCATGAGAAAAGGTGTTTAATAAAATCCGAGGGCCCGGCACGGCCCGGTTGGCAAGTATTCAAAAAAGATGTTATTTGACAGTATAGTTTTTTTTAAATAGTTTTCCAATTGAAAATTTTCATAAAACGTTTAAGTTGAGAATCTTGTTTCCCGGCAATATTCCAATCGGTTTGTTTTAAGGAACTACATATTCTCCGTAACCATAAGTTATATGTATTATCCTTTTTGATAGAGTTATCAATGTACAAAAGTTATTGAACTAAACGTATATTATATTAGTTTTGGCTAATTGGGAAATAAAAGGAAAACAAACGGTTTTCTCATTATCGAAAATGTAATCACCAATGTAATTTTTAGCGTTTCAGTGAAACCTAATGCATTTTTTTCTCATTTTTGTATTTCGCTGTTCCATTCGGTCGCTAATGGTTTATCGTTTTTCACTCCCTCCATTCCTGAGCAAAAAAATTCTTGCTGTCTACAAAAAATTGAAAAGTTCTCGAAAAAATGTTTCGACCACGGCAGGATTCGAACCTACAATCTTCTGCTCCGTAGGCAGACGCGTTATCCATTGCGCCACGCGGCCACACGTTCTACTTCGAATGCCATCAAATGGAAAGATACACAATTCTTTTGTTCTGTATTTGCGAATTTAAAGAATGGCCTCATCCAAAATTTCTAAACAGAAAAACAGTATTAGAAACAGGTTTTGTTGAATATTTGTTGAATATTTTTGTTGAAAATTACATCAATTGAAACCATTTATTTCTTGATTTTCACAAATAAACAAAGTCAATGGCTAGTCGATAAAAGTGAGCTGAAGGTACTGTTTCAGTGCTGAAGTTTAGAAGAGATTGCAAAATTTATTCAGTTTTAACCAGATCAGGATCGATTCTCATAATGAAGTCATCAGGATAGTGTTCAGGCGAAATGGGAAATAGAATGTATTTTTGAAAAAAAAAAAATTAAAGAAATATAATCCCTCTGAATCTATTAAGTTAACTGAAACATTCGAATAATCTTATTTGAAAATATCAAGTACGGAATCATATACAAAGTTTAAATATCAAAAAAACAAAACGAGCAGCGCTATTGGGAGGTATATAATTAATCATTATAAAATGGGAGGAACTAAAGTAGTGATGTAGAAACATGAAAAAACATTAACATTTTAAATTTAGTTGTGTTTGGCAATTTTTACAGTTTCAGTCATTCTTCATAATTATTTTCTATAAATAAATATAGTTAAACCGTGGAAACTTGTAAACAAATCTAAATCATCAACGATTTGTTACTCAGTTTGAATGATATTCCTCACCTGCATGTGGCTGCCTATGCTGATGATATTAAAATCTACTCGCACCTCCCGTCCAGTCTTCAAGCAGGCATTGATTTAGTCTCTACATGGGCTGAATCCAATTTCCTTCCTCTTGCTCATTCCAAAACGGGTTTACTTCGCTTAGGTTCTCTCAACCCTCATCATCAGTTCCTTATCGCGGGTTCTCCCATTCTGGACTCAAACTCCGTTCGTGATCTTGGCTTGCTTGTTGAACCTGATCTCAAGTTCCGTGCTCACATTAGTCGAACCGTGGCTCTTGCCCGACTTCGTTGCTCCCAGATTTTAAAATCCTTCAAGTCTAATAATCCTGCTTTCTACTCATTCTTATTTAAAACTTATGTTCTTCCTATCTTGGAGTATTGCTCTGTTATTTTCTGCCTTTCCCCCTCATCTCATCTCTCTAGACTTCTGGAATCCACCCTCAGAGTATACTCTAGAAAAACTCTCCAGCGTTGCAACATCTCTTTCTCTTCCTACTCGCAACGTCTTGAACTCCTCTCAATGCACTCCATTAGACACCGTAGACTCAAATCCCAATTACTCTTACTTTACAAATTCATTGCTGGCGCATCTCACTTCCCCTTCCTTAACACCTATGTCAGACTCTCAAACTCTCCCAGAAGACCCATGTCTCTTGTCTATCTATCTCCTCTATCTGATAACTTTTTCTCTTTTACTGTTCCGTTTTGGAATGTCATTACCTACAATGTAAATATTTTTCTTTCTCCCTCACAATTTATCATTTTACTTGATTCCTCAATCACCCGGTTCTAATATTTCTTGCTCCCTTCTTGTTGCATAATTAACAGTTTTTTTTCTATTCCCTGCCTTTAATTGCCTAGTTCCTTTAATTCCCCTTGATCGCAATTCCATATCTCAGTTCGAACCCGTTGTATTCATTTCAATTGTTGCCTTCCCCCCCGTTACTCTTTTTATGACATGCACCTTATTAGTCCATTTTTTTTTCTTTACTTGAGACTATCTCGTGAGGGATATGTTTCAAGTCTTCTTTGTATCTTATAGCCTCCTATCCCTTGAAGTAAATAAATAAGTGAGCTGAAGGTACTGTTTCAGTGCTGAAGTTTAGAAGAGATTGCAAAATTTATTCAGTTTTAACCAGATCAGGATCGATTCTCATAATGAAGTCATCAGGATAGTGTTCAGGCGAAATGGGAAATAGAATGTATTTTTGAAAAAAAAAATTAAAGAAATATAATCCCTCTGAATCTATTAAGTTAACTGAAACATTCGAATAATCTTATTTGAAAATATCAAGTACGGAATCATATACAAAGTTTAAATATCAAAAAAACAAAACGAGCAGCGCTATTGGGAGGTATATAATTAATCATTATAAAATGGGAGGAACTAAAGTAGTGATGTAGAAACATGAAAAAACATTAACATTTTAAATTTAGTTGTGTTTGGCAATTTTTACAGTTTCAGTCATTCTTCATAATTATTTTCTATAAATAAATATAGTTAAACCGTGGAAACTTGTAAACAAATCTAAATCACTTTTTGGATTAGAATTTTACTTTTCTAAAAAAACCTATCTAATGTTAATAATTGTTAGTCTATTCTAAAACATTGAATTTCAGAAAAAAAACTCGTTTCACATTTGTTTCCTGTAGGCATTCGTTTGTGAAATTTGTTGATCATTTGAATTCAATAACACGTTTATGATCCGCCTGCACTAATGAAAAGGCTTGAAAACAGATCACATTTGATTTTGAAGAACAAACCACCAAGACAAGTAACGTTTCCTTTAGAAATTGTAGACTACAAATAATGCTTCTGCAATAGTAAGTTTTGGATTCGAAACGATGAGACATCTTGAAACATAAAATCACCAAATCTACTGTTACAACCGATTTTTTTTGTTCTCCGGCTTAATAGTAATTTGATACACAAATTTATAATTTGTTCTCTCCACTAGTTGAATAAAGTTACTTACTACATCACGATTGTCATGAACATTAAACCTTTTTCAAGAAACATTGATTATGATAATTTTTCAAAAAATCTCTGTGATGCAAACAGAATAGATAGTTGTACCTTTTTAAACAAAAATACCAAAAATCTACTGAATTCAAGCAAAAAATTACACTTAATCGATGTTATGAAAAACATAAATAATGTTTCTGTTTCAGTTTTGTCAATTATGAATCTTCTAAATTCAATTTCTCATTACGTGTGATCTTTTATTTCCGGATTTGCACAACCGCGGTTTTATTTTGTTTCTCAGCTTTCCATCTTAATTTCAACCGTATTTTTATTTGAAAAAAGCTTAATATTCAACAGGACCAAACCAGAAGACAAAAAACACTTTCTGAACCTTTGTCGTGAGAACATCGTACAGTAAAATCGAAATTGTTATTTAAAATAACTTTATGTTTCTGTTTCTTATATAGACAATTATCACACGAAACGGTACTTTTTTCATTGAGTCATAGGGAAAATGTATTGAAATGTTTTGTTCCATCGTAGTTTTTTTTAGTGTCGAGCTTTAATCTCGATTAATTGGATCATTTATAAAATCTAGCAAATTTGATTTTGAAATTCACTTGAATAACAAGAAATTATTGTTTCAGGAGCATATTTTTTGTTAGGAACCAATTGATAGACAATTCCATGTGTTTTTGAATATTTTTCCTTGTTTTTTTTACATTCAAAAGAAATTACCCAGCGAAACAATTCACCCAGTGTTGCACACGTGTATCATAACATTTATGGTATTCGCAAAACTGCAAGAACATATTGTTTCCATCATGTTCTTGTTGCAGAATGTGATAAAGTTCAGGTGGACTTGTACTGTACTCTGAACTGCTGATTCTGATTTAAAATTCCACGTGAAAAATGCTCTATCTCATGAAAAGTTTGAGAGCTCATAACTCGGCTCTCATTGGCATTTAGCAGCAGAGCTGTGCGGAAGTAAAATTTTTAAAAAGGGAAGAAGGAAGAAGGAAGAAGGAAAAAGGAAGAAGGAAGAAGGAAGTGAAAAAAGCCCGGAAGAAGGAAGAAGGAAGGAAGAAGGAAGGAAGAAGGAAGTTGGGTTCCGAACTGGGAAATCGGAAGTTAATTTTGAAAATGACAAATTTGAAGAAACTTTTTTCTAATCATCTCTGAAAACGAATTTTGATGTTGTTTCATACCAAATTCCGTCAAAAACCACCAAAATTCCGCCAAAATCCCGTCGAAAATCACAAAATTTTTGTAAACTTTTCAACGGAAGAAGGAACAAGGAAGAAGGAAGTAAAATTTTTGAAAAGGAAGAAGGAAGAAGGAAGAAGGAAGTGAAAAAAGGCCCGGAAGAGTGAAGAAGAAAGTCGAAGGAAGGAATTCCGCACAGCTCTGTTTAGTAGGTTTTGACTTTGTCAAATAACTCAAAAACATCTGTATACTACTCACGGCTTATCACACTACATATACATTATACCAATCCGTTTTCAACTGAAAACATGTAACTGAAATGAGGGAAGTATGAATTTTAAAACAATTACTTTTTCGTTATTTCTAATTAAAGAAAGCTTCACTCTGATTTTCGATCAGACTTTTTGAAAAAGTTCATGAAAAAGACAAAAAAAAACTAGTTTTAAGTTGAAAGGTGTGCACATGTTGTGTTTTTTGCGTTCTTCTGTTCTCACTGTGGTTTTTTTTTCAAAAATGAACGGTTTCAACATTATTTCTAATTCAGAAAAGGGGGTGTAGTTTGATATCATTATTTTTCATGATGAAACTCTTAAGAAAATTTCTGTTTAGCTCATCTCAGAAATGGTTGGGGGAACATCTCACAAATGTTTCTACCCTCTTACTCATACTTCTCATACCTCCAAATTTCATTCCTCTTTCAGTTCTCATTGTCATATGCTTCTCAAATTCAAGTATGAGAATTTCGTGACTTCCCGGTTTACCATTTCCATATCAAATTTCGTTTTTTTTTTTGTTGAAAATTTATGAAAATTTATAATGTTTGAGAAATGGGAAGCTCCAAACATATTTGAGACGAGAAATTTCGAGATTGTGACAAAACTGAGACTGCGACGGGATGAGAATTGACGATACTCTCGTACACTATACAGAACTATGAAGTGATCAAAGTTTATTCTAGAATGTGTCTGACAATTGAAAGCCTAATTTATTGGATTACAGATCTGTGAGATACAAATTAAATAACAACTGAAAAAAAAAACAAAAAAATAAACTCTGTGAAACTGTAAATAAATATGATATTACTGATACAAAGGAGTATCAGAAAGTAAGGCGTATTTTTATATAGTTCAGCTTCTTCTATTTAAAAATTGTATGAATGAATTTCTTCCACAGCTCCCTTCACCCCGTTTCCTATTATAGAATTCATATTTTTCGTTCATATTTAAACCAGAAATTGTTTGCCGCATCAAAGGGAAATATATGGTTCGAATGAAGGCTGTGCTTGAAACAGAAAAGTTGGTTTAGAAATTGAGTTGGTTACGCATCCGAAAAAAATTAATTTTGAAATTATAGATCTGCAAATATCCATTGAATTATGTACATGTAATTGATTTTTATAATAGTTTTGTCCTGTTTCAGCACGCTTTTTTACTTGAATGGTTTCAAAACTGAGCAATAGTATTTCAAACGGATATACTAAGTGCAATTCCACTAAGTGCATTTATTTTATTGTCGCACCAAAACCAAGTTTCAACTTTTCAAAAATGTTATATCTTTGAGATATGTAGTTTCAAAACCTGAAATCCATCGCATTTACAACATTTTGAAAACGGTTATTCATTTTCTAATGTAATAAAAATGTTCCGTTTCCGTTATTCCGATTGAAAAAATAGAGACAAACATAAAGTCAAGTAAAGCTTGAAACAGAATTTGTTAAAATTTAAGAGAATCTTCTCTTTTTTTTCAGTTCTAACCTAATTTTATGAGAAGAACCGGCCAAAAACAACACTTCCTCTCTCAGTCTTATTACTCAGAGCTCACAACTAACACAAAGCTTCTATGCTGATGGCCGGTTTTTGAAAATGCAGCAAATAAATTTAATGCTACTTCGAAATAAAGAACTGTCGAAACTGTAAAATAAAAAAGATTTAAAATTCTTCTTGGATATTTTTTTACTTATCGAAAACTGGAAAAAGTGGAATTGCACTTCTCCACATAAAAAAACTACGGTTCTATCAGTGCAATTTATTCTAGGGCGTTAAATTATTCTTGCTTCATGTGCATTGATCGGCTTGAGAAAAATGGTTATTTTTTTGAATTCAAACTAGCAACAGCATTAAGATCCAGATCACGACGACCAATAAATCATGATATCTAAACAGCTTTCTTTTTGTAAACCTATTGTAACAGATAACTTTTTAAAAATGTTGTGAGAGCCTGCCATTTATTTCAAGAATCAGTTCTATTATAGTTTCATTCTTGAAAAATTATGTCTTGCTACATTATTTAAAGTTGTTTTTCATCTCAGTTTATCACGTAACTGAGAGAAATTGATAATATCAGAATAAAGTGTATTCTCTAGCAAATGTCGCTTCAAATAAAAGAACTGCATCTTTGTGTTTTTTTCATTTTCCATTTTAGTTCGAATTTTGTTTTTCAAGCACAATTTCTTTACAAAAAACTGAAGGACTCGAGTAAATGTGAATTGGGAAAATCTCACACTAAACATTTTCTACAGTTTCGTAACTACTGTTAGATTAAATGGGTATTGTATAATTGTTCCGGGTTTTCAAGATCACATTAAAACACCGTCAGGTATGTTTTAATGTTAAATTAACATTGCTAATTGAATGAGAACAATAACAATTAAATCTGAAATATTTTTGATTTATGGGAATTCTGATGCAGAACATTGTTGAAAATAGATTCTGCAAGTATAGAAAGGAAACTCTAAACAGTTTTACATTTGAAAATGAGTTGTTTTTTACTTAATGCGTTTTACGAGCTCTTACAATAAAGTAAAATCAGTTTTGTGTAGTAATATCACAATAAATATAGTTTCAGCTTTCGGAAATACCCGTGAAAAAGTATTGGTCCAGAGAAGGAGTATCAAAAAATGTAAAATGTATTAATTTATTCCCAGGCACTCAAGCAAAAGCATTCCAGCTGAAACTTCGATCGATGGTAGTGTTGAAATCTGTTGAATTTTGAATATTGACATTCCACCTGTTATTGGAACGTTAATTATTGTACGTCTTTTTTAAACACTGGCAACTAGGGCTTGAAATGGGACGAGTTGGGACGTCCCGCGTCCCCGACCCGCGCGTCCCGGATTGTCATAAAACGGTTAAAAATAAACGTGCATTTTTGAAAATTTGGGAATTGCGTCCCTAGCTATGTCTTCAGATTCTGTGAAAGTTTCACTATTCTCCTTCAAAAACTGACAGTTTTTCAAAATTCCCGGAAAAAAGTGGGACCCCCCATTTCGAGCCCTACTGGCAACGCGGTTTACAAGTATGACATTGAATTTTCTAAAACTGTTTCAAATTGTTTTTTTTTCAAAGCATTCGTTTAATGTTAATGTTGGTTTTTCTATGAAATCGAATTGCACAACATTATCAATACAGTGATAAAACAAACATGAAAGTGTGAAAACTTGTTACTGGAAAAGTACATTATTTTTAGTCGGTAACGTTTTTGAATATTCCAAATATGATTTAAACAAATTTTCCCAATACATGTTCATGATTTTATGACCCACTTTGATGTTAGATAATCCACATGTATTTACCGTATTCAAAAATAAACGGAAACATTTTTATCTGAAACTAGCAATATATATGTCCTTCTGTTTGAAATGTATGTGAAATTGCACATCATTATTAAATTTATCGAACCCTCTTCTCAAGCAATAATTAGAAACGTTTGTTTTTTATAAGAATTTGCTCATAATTTTTATTGATATTACAAATCTGCTCAAGAGATAATGAACTATTAGATCGTTGGTCTTGTAAATCATTGCAATGAAACAGTCATTTTTTGACAAACAGTGTCCTGAGTAAACACAATAAAATAACTTCATCTTACTTAAAAAACATTCATTACTTAATCTTACTTCACATATTTGATTGATCTGAAATACTCAAAATTCGACGGTGCGCTCCAGCGAATTGAAATTTCACTACTTCAAGTGCAAAAAGTTTTCAGAAGATCAAAAGCACAAATAGAAGTGTTTAGTTCAAACTGCGTAAATTATATACATTGTTGAAAAACATGTATTTCCAGGTAACAACCACCTGAATATCAGCGTATGATTTTTTTATTGTTCGGTTTCAATGAGGTTTCAATACATTATTAACTAATTTTTTATGTTTAATTTATGGGTCTAAGAAAAAAACTATGAAATTTAAAAAAATCCGTCGTTTCAGCGTTAGAACTAGGCAGTCAGAGGTTACCCAAAGTTACTACAATTTTGAATCAAAAATGAATTGTTTTATTAAATTAAACGTATGAGTCAAAAATTGAGAAGTAGTCTAGTTAGAATTGAAAAAAGGGAACACAATAGTTTTGTGACAAAACAAATAATATTTAAGTCTTCTCTAAAACTGAAAACTATATTTCCGATACATGTTTATTTCAAAAAATGACATGAATTCCTTTTCTGTTTGTTCGATGAATTTTTATGCTTCCATTTCCAATTTCCGTTTCTTGGAACTCATTACTAATAATTTTTTATTTCTAGTAGCCATTCTAGGATATTAAAGGAGATTACCTATAATGTAAACAACTGTGGAGTCTGCTGAAAACAAAAACAGAAAAATTGGATAAGCACTTGAACTATGCACACTGAATGTTCTAAAATAGTTTTACAAAGAGTTTGTTAGCTATGGTTTGCATAAAAATATAGAAAAAAAATAATATAACAACTAAATAAGGATAATGTTTCAATACTTTTGTTTATTTCAGTATAATTAAAGTTAATTATTAATTCCATTATATTTGAGATAAGTTATGATCAAAAAACAAAAAGTTAATATACTTTTGAGCGGAACTGTAACTGATACTTTTCTTTTCTAACTCTAGTTACCTATTTTCAGATCTGAAGTATCCAACGTCTCCGAATAGCATATGCAATTCAATTCCTACCTGGAATGATGGCTGGTATGGCAACACTAAAACTCAACTTTATAGAAATTCAAAGAATGGAGTGATTCCGAAGTTTAGGAAGTGAGATTTTTAGAAAATAATAGAAAAAAAAAACGTTCATTTTTTTTAGTGAAGCCCTGGTCACCTACTTCTTCCTGATTGCTGGCGCATTCTTGACTGTAGTTTCCTACTATTTCAATAGTTCCATATTTTCTGTATAATTCTAAACATCACGATTATATTTGTTTCCAGTCGCAATTCAAATCGCTGCATTATGCCTATTCGTGTCATATGCCACTTCGATTCTTGTCATTTCACTGGACAAGTTTTATTTGCTGTATAATGCGATAAGGTAAGACAATTTTAAAAAAAGCTTGGATCAAAATAGCAACAAGAACCTAAAACTCGAATCTTTAACAGCATTCCAAAAACTGTAAAAATATGTTTTCAGTGATCTCTACGCTGGCATCAACCCATATCTTCTATGGATATTCTCAGATTCTCTCCGAAAGTATATTTTGATTCGAATTGGATTCAGAAAAAAGAAAAAGGGACCAAGTTCTTCAGTTCTTACTGTGGTTGTACATTGAATATAACTGGTTTTTCAAAGAAATAAACGGTTTCGATATTATTTCTTATTACTTAAAGAGAGGATTTAGTTTAGTTGAGAAAGTGGTTTTGAATACATTTATTTACAAGTTTTCAAAATATGTATACAGAATTAGTATGGCTCCCTGACAGTCCTCTATCTTTTTCTTCACCTTCCTTTTATATTTTTGTGATCTACCACCTACTTGATGCTCAGTTACGAAGTGTCGAGGATTTATCGACCCCGTTTTTCCAATTTTGTGTAACAAAAACTGTGTTAAACATTCCTGAAACTGTGTTAAACATTCCAAGGACCCTTTTGAACAACTAGCTGGGCGCTATGTTTCCAAAATAGGGATGGGAAACTCGTATTTATTTATTTCTTGATGGATATTATGCACATACGTATTTATATCTTGCATGGATTTCTGGTGAGTCATTTTTATTCAGAAATGGCTGAAAATTTGTTTTCTGGGAATCGTTTTTGTTTGAGGTCTACAGAAGATTAGCCGATTGCACTTCTTCTTTTTTTAATTGAAAATTTTGAATCTGTACCGATTTGAAAGTTGTACCTATCACATTATTTATTTTCACACAATAAAAAAAACATTCTTGCAAAAAATGAGATAAGTTTGGAGTGAATGACATGTGCCCGTGGGAAGATGCCTTTGTGTTCTCTGAGAAACAGTTGTGGTTTGTTTATCGCAAAAACAATTGGTCAAACATCTAAATGAGGTATTATTATGGCGAATAAAGTGTCTGAACATAGATATCTGTAATTTAGAGCAGTGACCAGAGATTAACCAAAGCTACTTCAATATTGAGTCACGAATTAGTTTCATTGATAAAATTATTTGAGTCTTGATTCACTTGAAGTGAAATGGCCCAGATGAAACAGTTATGTCGTTTTTGTCGTTCTGGCATTGCTGTGCCGATGGTTTTTCTTTATTTGTCAAAGAAGTCGTAATTGGTTGATTCATTGCACAAAAGCTTTTACTCGTTCTTTAGGAAACAGCCAAATCCGGACGGGTCGAAGACTGCATTGTGTGGTGCGACTATTCAAAGAATTTTTATTTTTCATTGATTCAGATTTGAAACACCTATCAATTCGATTCAATTGTTTTAAAGAAATTTATTCAAGAAAAACCGTCGGCCCGACTCGTCAAGTATGGAACTAAAGAAAAAACAGGACTAGCCAGTCAACAACTGATAATAGCAATTAAAAAAAGTTAAGTTTTCTCTGAAACTGAAAATTCTATTTCTATCACAATATCAGTGGGCTCATGTTGCCTTCAACACTACCCTCTCTGTAAAATGTCAGAATGAAACAAAACACCATCAAACGTGCAATGTTTCCGGATTCCGTATTCCGGAAAATCTAAAATCTTATTCCGGTTCCGGATTCCGGAAATAAAAAAATCGCATTCCGTACAACTCTGGTCAAGACCCACTCCGCGTCCCCGGGCCGAACTTTGAGCGAGCGGTCAGCCACCGGCGAATGGGTAATATATAACCACAACCAAATTAAATATTTGATAATGTTTTAAAACTTTAGTTTATCACTGTAACATAACATTTCTTCAATATTTTTTCCATTGTATCCAATTTCCAGGAATCTGTCAAGCGATGTGCATCTCAGTCCTCGCCACCAATCGACTCTCCGCTATCATCTTCCCAAATCGACATCATCATGTAACTTTTTTTCTCAATTCTTAACTCTAGTTACCTATTTTCAGATCTGGAGTACCCAACGTCTCCGAATAGCATACGCGATTCAATTTCTACCGGGAATGATGGCTGGTATGGCAACGCTATTCGATAAAACTCAACTTTATAGAAATTCAAAAAATGGAGTGATTCCAAAGTTTAGGAAGTGAGAGAGCCTGTTTTTAGGCAATAATAATAATGCAATTTAATCTTTTAGTGAAGCCCCGGTCACCTACTTCTTCCTGATCGCTGGCGCATTCTTGACTGTAGTTTGTATATACCTGATATTTGCATATTGTTATCTATTATTCGTTTTAAGAAGGAACACAAAAATGATAGTGAGTTTAAAAAGTTATTGATTTTACTGGAATCCTGTTTTTGTTTCAGAAAAACTCGGCATTTCAAAAATCAAGGAATCAAATCAAGAAGAAGGAGATGAAATTATTCATTATGAGTAGTATTACAGGTTTGTACTATTTCAATAGTTCCATATTTTCTGTGTGATTCTAAAAATCTTGATTATGATTTTGTTTCCAGTCGCAATCCAAATCGCTGCTTTATGCCTATTCGTTTCTTATGCCACTTCGATTCTTGTCATTTCACTGGACAAGTTTTATTTGCTGTATAATGCGATAAGGTAAGAAAAATTATCTAAAAAACTTCAATATCATCAGCATGAACCTAGAACTCTAATCTTTTACAGCATTCCAAAAACTGTAAAAAATATATTTTCAGTGATCTTTACGCTGGCATCAATCCATATCTTCTATGGATATTCTCAGATTCTCTCCGAAAGTATATATTGATTCGAATTGGATTCAGAAAGAAGAAAAAGGGACCAAGTTCATCTGTTCTTACTGTAGTTGTACATTGAATATTACTGGGTTTTTTGAAAGAAATAAACGGTTTCAATATTATTTTTACTACGAAAATAGATTTGACCTAGCTTTGATATGTTTTTTAAATTCATTCTTATATATAAAACGCATGCGGGGTTTGTCTGTCACAATGTCGGCCTTTTATTTTCATTTTCAAAAATACGAATCATTATTAAAGAGATTTCACGTGAACTCAAGTGGCGTAACAGCGAGGAAACGCGCCGAGGGCGCGTCAGTATGAGCTGGTCTCATAATAACATTTCTGTCTTGCTCATCTCAAAAAAAGTGGGAGAAACATTTCACCAATATTGCGTGCACTTTCTAGTTTTCAAAATATGTATACAGAATTAGTATGGCTCCCTGACAGTCCTCTATCTTTTGCTTTACCCTACCATTCTATATTTTTGTGATCTACCACCTACTTGACGCTCAGTTACGAGACGTCGAGGATTTATAGACCCCGTTTTTCAAGTTGTGCGTGACAACGGCAATTGTGGATATTTGTGAGTTTTATACTTGCTAAAATATCAGCTGTCTATCAATAGTTAGATTCACTTCAACGTTTTTCAAAATCTATCTGAAACAGTGTGGATTTTTCCAGGGACCCTTCTGAACAACTACCTGGGCGCTATGTTCCCAAAATGAAGATGGGGAACTCGTATATATTTATTCCTTGATGGATACTATGCACATACGTATTTGTATTTTGCATGGACTTCTGGTGAGTCATTTTGATTGAAAAGTGGCTGAAAATTAGTTTTATGAGGCTTGTCAACGTGTCTCCCAATAATTAGTCCGCTGTAGTTCTGATCTTTAATATGAAAATTTTGAATCTGTTCCGATTTAAAATTGTACTTTGTACTTATAAGACATTTTTACACAAGAAAGAAACATTCTTGCAAAAAATGGGTTAAGTTTAGAGTTAATGACATGGGCCCGTGGGAAGAATCCTTTGCAATCTCTGAGAGACATTTATGTTTTGTTCATTGCAAAAACAATTGGTCAAACATCTAAATGAGGTATAATTAAGGCGAATGAAGTGTCTGAACATGGATTTTTGTAATTTAAAACAGTGACTACAGATTAACCAAAGCTACTTCAATATTGAACCAAAAATTGTGTTATTGGATAAAAAATGAGTCAAGAATTGTCATACTCCTTGGTAGAACAATGGAATGAAAAAGACGAAGAATATTTCAGTTTTCTCTAAAACTGAAAATTTGATTTCTGCTACAACATTATTTCAAAGAAACGATACAATTTTGTTGTTAGTTTTATTTAATATATGTGACTTTTGAATTGACTAAATCAATCGCTGTTTCTATTTCCCCCGTTTCCTGGAATTCATAACTAATCACTTATATTTCTAGTAGTCATTCTAGGTCAAATGTAAACAGCTGCGGAGTCTGAGAAAAAAAAACAGAAAATTTGGTTTATCACTTGAACTATGCGCAAAGAATGTTATAAAACGGATTACCTACTCACGATAAAATTAAACATTGGATAATGTTTCAAAACTTTAGTGTATCACTATTACATAAAATTTCTTCACTATATTTTCCATTGTTTCCTATTTTCAGGAATCTACCAACTATTGCCCAAACATTTAACATGACAAGCTGAAGTGTTGATGAAACAGAAAAAAAGTATGAAAATCTTGAATCGCTAATTAGTCATTGCAATACCAGTGGGCTCATGCTGTCTTCGATTCAAACCATGCTCTAAAAATTTAGAATGCTATAAGAACGCTATCAAAGGAAACCGAAAAAAGTATTATATTGTAGTTAGAGACCGCACCATTTTTTAAACTTTTTTTGCTGAAATTTTCGGTTTTCGGTCCAAACCTAATTATCTGTGATTTTAAATTTGTGTGACTGCCAATAACATTGGAATTTGGTGGTCAAAGATTATCCAACACTTCTTCGACCATAAATTGTGTTATTGGATGAAAAAATGAGGCAAGAATTGTGATAAAATGAAATTAGAGTTCGCAATGAAAGAACAATAAAACGAAGAATATTTCAGTTTTGTGTAAAACAGAAAATTATGTTCCTGATTCAAGACTGTTCTAAGACACAATGTGATCTTGCTTTTTGCTTTTACATGTCTTTGTGAATGGACCAAATCAATCGCTCCAACTGCTTTCCATTCCTTCGCCTCCTAGAATTCATTACTAATAATTCTTTGACAAGTAGCCATTCTAGTCTATTAAAGAGGGTTTCCTTGAATATAAGCAGCTGCGGTGTCTGCTGAAAAACAACAGAAAAATTGGATTAGCCCTTGAACTATGCACCCAAAATGTTTTAGGAGTAATCTAGCTATAACTTGCATGATAACATAGCTCTAAACAAAAAACTATACTAGATAAGGATAATGTTTCAATACTTTTGTTTATTCCAAAATAATTAAAGTTATTCATTGATCCAAGGCTAAGAGACATCGAATTAGTGTGCGGTCTCCTGATGAGTTACAAGAATTTCTTGAAACAGAAAATGATAGCAGACGTAGAAATCACAATGTGACTTCTTGTGAACAATGTCAATTTTGCAAAAATTCTGCTCTTTTTTTCAAAAAATCCAAAAACGGAAGGTTTCGAACGTGAATGCTAGAAATATTCGAGGTATGTTTGAGGAATGAAAATTTGGGAAGTTCGAAACATAATTGAGACAAAAAATTTTAAGATTGCGACCAGACTTTCCTTGAATACCTCCCATTTACAACATTTCGAAAACTGTATAAAAATAGTTTAGTGATCTCTACGTCGGTCTCAATTTATACAATCCATAGATAATCACAAAAATGAACTGTTTGTAATAGTATTGATAAGTGAAAAAATGCCAATTTTTTATTATTATGAAAAATGCCCAGAATAGAGAAAAGCATAAATTCAAGTAAAGCTTGAAACAGAATTTGTTAAAATTTAAGAGAATCTTTTCTATTTTTCTGTTCCAACCTAATTTCATCAGAAGAACCGGTCAAAAACAACACTTCCATATATCCTTCCTCAACATACTTGCAAAATATCGTCCCGGGCCGGTAGAGAAAGTTGCCGGCCCGGAGTCAAAAAATGAGCACAATCTTTTCACAAAATTTTTCGAAATTTTTTGAAATTTTCATCAAAAATAGTCAAAAATCTTATGTAAACTTGAGTTTTATCGATATGTAAAAACATCGTCGAAAATTCGACTTTTTTGCGGAAAAATCAAAAAAAATTTCAAAAAAATTCAAATTTTCAAATTTTTGTACTGTGACCCGGGCCGACCGGGCCGGTCGGTTCTTCAATATCAACTTTTCATTTTCAACTCTTTTTTTTCAGCTTTATTATTCAGAGCTTACAACTAATAGTTATTTTCCTGTGAGGAAGAGAGAACCGAGTTTTCGAGAGAGACGCAGAGTGCGCGATTAAAGGCGCTTACAATTATGAGCAAAGGTCCCACCGCGATCGGGATGTTAACAGAGCGGCGAACAGAGAAATATGAACCATTCTACGTGCGTTTCGTTCGTTTTTTGGTAGAAATTGTTTGAATTACGTGTTAAAGTGGGTATTTGTGAATAATAATGTATTACTCAGTGGTTTTAGAAGTGTGAAGTGAGGTTTTCGACGAATTTTTTACGAAGGAATTCGAGAAATTTGTATAATAATGTATTTTCAGTGAACTTTGTAAGTTTAAAGTGAAGTTTTCGTCGAAATTTCACGAAAAAATTCGAGGAATGTGTACAATAATGTGTTTTCAGTGAATTTTGTAAGTTTGAAGCGGAGTTTTTGTCAAATTTCCACGAAGGAGTTCGAGACATTCGTATAATAATGTATTTTCAGTGGATTTTGTAAGTTTCAAGTGAAGTTTTCACCGAATTTTCACGAAAAAATTTGAGGAATGTGTACAATAACGTATTTTCAGTGGATTTTGTAAGTTGAAGTGAAGTTTTTTCGTCGAATTTTCACGAGGAAATTCAAGAAAGTCGTACAAAGCGTATTTTCAGTGGTTTTCGGAAATTTGAAGTGAAGTTTTTCGTCGGAGAAAAATTCGTACAATAATGTATTTTTCTGCGGATTTCGGAAGCGTGAAGTGAAGTTTTCATCGAATTTTCATGAAGAAATTCGGGAAATTTGTACACTAATGTATTTTCAGTGAATTTTAGAAGCGTGGAGTGAAGTCTTCATCGAATTCTCACGAAGAAATTCGTACAATAATGCATTTTCAGTGAATTTTATAAGCGGGATTGAAGTTTTTCGTCAAAATTTTTCCCGAGAAAATTCGAAAAGTCCTTGAGAAAGGGAGTGTCAGGCGGAAAGTGGAGAGTCGAGGTGGCAGATGAAGGCGTGCAGAATGGACAATCGAGGAGATAATCCGAAATAAAGGCAAGCTGATTTCAACACAAAGGTGGCCAACTTGCATGGAAAGAAATTGGACAATTGTCCGGACGAAGAAGACCTGAAGAAGATTTTTGATATGCTCAAATCGAGAAACGCGAGTCGGAAATGGTGGACAGCGATTCGCGAGCGGCCGCGATGCTGGAGAGAGCGACTACGCGGACGAATCTGTTGAATTCGAGTGTTGGAGGCTTAAGCGAACAGTGTTGGAGGTTTAAGCGACCGTTCGATTGGTGATGCCGATTTCGCTGCTGCAAAGAGACTCTGGAACACAGAAAAGGAAGAGATTTGAAGAACTGTCGCGGGCTCTTCGCGAAGAGAGGGAATCACCCGTCTCGGAGCCTCAGAGGTGAGCAGTTTTTCTCCAGAGAAACCGCCCCGGGCGAGTTGAATCCGTAGAGAGATAGGGGCAAATAATGAGCGGTATAGAACAAAAGTGTTAGTGGGAACCTTGTTTCCGGGTGTACGGGGCTCATGCGTGAGAGACCTGAGAGAAAGACAGTCAGACTGTCGGAGAAGAGAGATGAAGCGGTGCTGCACCGGCTGGAAGTGATAAAAGGGAGCCTGGCTCCGACGGTCCTGGGCCGAGAACGATTTCTGGAATCGTTGATTTTCAATACTGTGTGTTGCAGAGGACAAAGCCGTCGCTTGGTGAAACGGTCCGTAGACGAGTGGAGCGGAGACTCGGAAAGCTGGTCGGTCGGAAGGTCGTCAAGCGGAAAAGAGTAGAGGTGAGTTAGTTGAAAGTACTGTCCCGGTCGAGAGAAGACGCGAGCAGAATATGAGACCGAGCGCGAAGAGTAGAGAGGCATAAAAGTAATCGAGTGCGAGGAGAAAACTGAAGCGACGAGAAGGTGAGCAAGACCGATGAAGGGTCGCATAAGGATCCAGTGAGATTTTGAGAAAAGGTTCGATGAACCTAGCATTTGCATGAGATCCCGGAGCAAATTTTAGGGACACAGTAGGAATCGTTTAGTTTTTTCGTGGTTTTTCCTAGAGAACTGATATCAAGATGCTGTTTTTCGCGGGTAGAAACGCCGATTTCAATATCCGGAAAGTCGAGTAGTATGTCTTCCTACGGGTCCAGGCCAGAAAAGAGAAAATTTGACGGAGAAGGGGCCACAGGCAAGGAAAAGGCTTAAATACAGTCGTTTCGTTCCAGGCTCACAAGCAGCGGGGTGTGCAGTCACCTCGAGAGCATCGAGACGAGAATTGCTTGGTGCGCGCATCTACCAAGTCTCGTGTCCCGTTTTTTCTTGTTACTGCCGAATACAGAAAATACGCCAATTAGGTGTTTTGTAGCGATGCCCATAAGGAAATACTACGTTTCTTTTCAGTCGAATTTGGAAAGAGAAATCTAAATCTTTCGTCAGGAGCGCTGGCTCCCAACACAGCGGTAGAGCGAACACATCTGTATGCGCAATGAAGTCTTGGTGGCGATGCTAGACTTTTCAAGATAAACTTCGCCTTTTCAGTTTCTAGCTACCAAAAACAACGCCACTAAAAGCCTAAAAACAAGCAATAAAACTGTAATATATATATCGTTGTGTTTGTTGTAGAAACTTCGTTTCTATTCGATCGATACCGAAGCAGGAAAATGTATTATCCCGACCCGAATGGGGAGGAATAATAGTTATTTTCCTGTGAGGAAGAGAGAACCGAGTTTTCGAGAGAGACGCAGAGTGCGCGATTAAAGGCGCTCACAATTATGAGCAAAGGTCCCACCGCGATCGGGATGTTAACAGAGCGGCGAACAGAGAAATATGAACCATTCTACGTGCGTTTCGTTTCCCACCCTAGAGTCCCCACCCTACGAAACGCACTTCGAAAAGAAACAGAGGGCCGAGAAATAAGCTGAGGTATTTTCAGAAGGATCGAAACTCCAAGTCGCTGAACGTACAGGAGTGAAAAGTTCACCAGAAGCCAATCTCAACGCTCCAGATGACTGCGCGATCGACCTAGAACGAACAGCAAGCGTCGGGGAAGGACATAGCCGTCGACGATCAGCCAGGAAACACTCCAAAACGACTGTCGCCAAGATGGAGAGAAAAACAACAAAGCAACGTCATCGTCTTCCAAGCATGCTGAACGGGAAAAAAGCTTCTCCACCTCGCCAGTTTTTTCGTCGATCGAAAAGAGATGGATGCTACGTTTAGGACTGCAAGGAACTCACCACGACTACAGGAAGGAAGGAGCACCAACGATGGGCAAGACAACGGAGAAGAAATCAGGAAGGGAGGAAGGAGGAGAAGCGACCAAGGCCCAGAACGACATCTTCGCGACAGCCCCGATGCTCAAGGATTCTGAGAAGAAGTTGAGAGCCAAAAAGACGTCCGCGACCCTCATGAAGAACATATGCCTCTAAATTTGAAGTCTAAGATTTCCTTCTGTTTTCTCACTCGTTTTCCTCTCATCCCAAGCATCCCAATTCTCTAAATCCAATTCTCTAAATTCTAAAAATCAATCAATGTATCCTCCGCCCTCTATCAATGTGTCATCAATCTACTTGCCCGTTTTTTCCCGTTACTGTTTGACTGTTTGACGCCCCTGTTTCATCTGTAAATGTGGTCCGCGCCGCGCGGACCACACCCCCACCTACCTACCCCACCTAGCTACCAAAAACAACGCCACTAAAAGCCTAAAAACAAGCAATAAAACTGTAATATATATCGTTGTGTTTGTTGTAGAAACTTCGTTTCTATTCGATCGATACCGAAGCAGGAAAATGTATTATCCCGACCCGAATGGGGAGGAATAATACATAGCTTCAGTGGTGATTTCCTGCTTTACAAGTTCTATAATCTGTTTTTCAAAACTTGATACGAAGTGTAGCTTCAGACTTATTTTCTATTGCTGGCCTTTTTTTAACTGTAGTTTGTACTATCTGAACCATACTGACGTTACAGAAGTGGTCTGAAAGTGTGGCTCCATATACAAGCCTTGGAGATTCATTTTTTCAAATTTTGGCATTTGTTTGAGTCTATCTACCTATATAACTGATTTCGAGATGTTCTCCAGTTAGGAGTCATTGCTGTGAGCTCTCATAGTTATGTATCTGTATTTTTTGCTTTATAGTCATCCGTATCGAAAGCGAGACAAAAGTGTTGTATCTCTGAAAATAAAAACCTGAAACAGTCTTTCTATAAACTAATTTTCTTAATGGAACCTGCGCATCAGACTTGAACCTTGTGAATTTTCAATTATTATATTTCTTGACGAGTGGAGCCCTTTAAAGGTTTTTTGCAGTTTCATGATTCCGTGTTAACAAAATAATCACACTGGTATCTAATTGAAATGCTTTTTTCCATAAAAAGTTTAAATTGAGAATCTTGTTTCCCGGCAATATTCCAGTCGGTTTGTTTTAAGGAACTATTCTTCGTAATCATAAGTTATATTATCCTATTTGATAGAGTTATCAATGTCCAATAGTTATTGAACTACAGTACACGTATATTATATTAGTTTTGGCTTATTGAGAAATATCTACAAACGGTTTTCTCATCATCGAAAATGTAATCACCAATGTAATTTTTAGCGTTTCAGTGAAACCTAATGCAATTTTTCTCTTTTTTGAATTTCGCTGTTCCATTCGGTCGCTAATGGTTTATCGTTTTTCACTCCCTCCATTTATAAACAAAAAAACTTCTTGTTTTCTACATAAATTTTTTAAAAATGGTGGAAAAAAAGTTTCGACCACGGCAGGATTCGAACCTGCAATCTTCTGCTCCGTACACAGGTGAACCGCTGTGGATCCTATATGTGATCGCGCGGTGGCGTATATGCAGCTAGAAAGAATCAGGGATGTGTCCTATATGTGTCCATATGGATCCACGCGCGGTCGGACGAAAAGCGTGTGCCGCATATGGATCGTATATGGATCGCATATCAGCATTAATTCTACCAATCACATTTGGTTGATTATTCTGTATGAAACACTAGAAAGGCCTAATTCATTGTTGTGATTGGTATGTAATGTTATCATATTGTTTCACTTTTCTTTTTTCCATTTTGTTCACTTCCCATTTCTCGGACTTGTATATTTTTTCCATTTTTCTCGAAGTTCTTTCCTTTTTTAAACAGATAATGGCAATACTTTTAAAAAAATTGAAAATCACACACGATTTCCTATAAAAATCATATATTAGCTTGGTGATTATAACACAATCATTGATTCTCATGTCAAGCTTTTCTTTGAGCTCTGAAAGAAAATGATACCTGTCGAAAAAATTCGAAGTCCGGTATTTTGACTTTACTTCGGTATGACAAATACTTACCTTCTTACCTTTAAATCCACCTGAAAAATATGATTTCTTATCATACCGAAGTGAAGCGGAACATCAGACCCGAACTTCTCAACAAAAACTTAAAATTCTAGTTTATTGAGAAAATAACAACTTTTGTATTGAAAAAATAACTTTTCGCAAGTTTGTATAGATTTATTTTTATTTTTGAAGTTTGCCATTATCTGTTTTGTGCAAAAAGAATGAAGAAAATAGGTGAAAAACTTCGAGAAACGGAGAAAATGGGCCCGCGGGCCGGCCCGGACATATAGAAAAAAAATGTCGCGTCGATTTACGGTAAACAACACGCCCACGTGTAATTCCGGAGTGTCGTTGCGGCGGCCGGCCGCCACCCTCAAATATGGGCCATACATATGGGAGCTATATGGGTGCACGCGCTGCCAGTACACAGAAAAGACGACCGCACATATTCGGCACACGCGCGATCCACTTTTCATTTATGGACACATATAGGGCGCTAATCTGGCACCTTCACATATAGGATTCCCAGCGGTTCACCTGTGTAGGCAGACGCGTTATCCATTGCGCCACGCGGCCACATATTCGACTTCAATTGACATCGAATGGAAAGAGGCGCAATTCTTTTGTTCTCTTGATGAATTTTCGAAAATGGAATAGAATCCTGCGTACAATTATCAGTCATAACAGAAAAACAGTATTAGAAACTGATTTCATTCTAGAAGATGCTATGTGAAAATTGTTGTTTATGCATGTTTTATCAGTTGAAATAATTTATTTCTTGATTTTCAGAAATAAACAAAATCAAAGACTAGCTTATAAAAATGAGCCAAAGGTACTGTTTCACAGCGGAAGTTCAGAAGAATTTGCAAAATTTATTCACTTTCATTTCTAAGGAGACCAGGATCGATTTCTCATAATAAAGTCATCAGTGAAAAATGAAATTAAAGAAATATAATCTCTGAAACATTCGATAAATCTTATTTGAAAATATTAAGTACGGAATCAAATACAAAGTTTAAATATCAGAAACAACAAAACGAGCAGATCGATTGGATAATGAATCATTATGAAATGGGAGGAACCAAAGTAGTGATGTTGAAACATGGAAAAAAAACATTAACATGATAAATTTTGTTGTATTCTGAAATTTGGCAATTTTTACATTTTCAGTCATTCTTCATAATTATTTGCTATAAATAAATATAGTTAACCAGTTAATTATTATGGAAACTTGTAAACAAATCTACCTAAATCAATTTTTGGATTAGAAATTTACTTTTCTAAAAATAAAAGCAATCTTATGTTAATAACTGTTAACCTATTTTAAAACATTGAATTTGAAAAAAAAAACACGTTTCACATTTGTTTCTTGTAGGCATCCGTTTAAGAAATTTGTTGCTCATTTGAATTTAATAGCACGTTTATGAACCGCCTGCAGGAATGAAAAGGCTTGCGAAAAGGCGCTGAAAACAGATCACATGTTATTTTGAAGAACAAAACCACTAAAACAAAATAACGTTTCCTTCAGAAATTGTAGACTACAAATAATGCTTCTGCAACAGTAAGATTTGGATTCAAAATGGTGAGACATCTTGAAACATAAAATCACCAAATCTACTGTTACAGTAGCGAGCATAGGTGAGGGCAGATTCATACTTTCATGTGTATCTATGCTGAATCGTGTCCGTTTTGCACAATCTTTTTTTTGACAGATAGCTGAAACATTCAGCAATACAAAAATCAGTTTTTTGAAATAGTTCCAATTTTGTTTTTTTTTCATAATCGATTTTTCCTGACCGTGATTTGAAAATTAAAAAAAAAACTTTTTATTTTTCTCTTGGAGTTATTGAGTTTTTAATGTCAAAATGATGGAACATGTACAAATGAACAAAAAATTATGTTGAATTAGTTTCTTAGTTCCAGAGCATCGTGCTAGAGCTCCAGAAGTCAAAAGTGGCGTCCTCGGAAAAACCTTCATAACTCATCAAATAATTAGCCAAATTAGCCAAAACACGTACCAAAAGACGTGTTTTGAGTTCTTCTACAGACCAACATCAAAAAATCAAGGTTTTAGAAAAAATAATTTTTCAAATTTTTTCACCCAAAAATTTTTCATTCCAATTTTTTCCTGGATTTCCGATATTTTCTGGCTATAAAACGAACAAAAATCACAAACATGTGTTTTATTATTTGTGATAAAACACTTTGCATGCAGTATTTGAAACGTATGTTCGTTTTATAGCCAGAAAATATCGGAAATCCAGGAAAAAATTGGAATGAAAAAGTTTTTGGTGAAAAAAATTTGAAAAATTATTTTTTCTAAAATCTTGATTTTTTGATGTTGGTCTGTAGAAGAACTCAAAACACGTGTTTTGGTACATGTTTTGGCTAATTTGGATAATTTTTTAATGAGTTATGAAGGTTTTCCCGAGGACGCCACTTTTAACTTCTGGAGCTCTAGCACGATGCTCTGGAACTAAGAAACTAATTTAACATAAATTTTTGTTTATTTGAACATGTTCCATCATTTTGACATCAAAAACTCAATAACTCCAAGAGAAAAATAAAAAGTTTTTTTTTGAATTTTCAAATCACGGTCAGGAAAAATCGATTATGAAAAAAAACAAAATTGGAACTATTTCAAAAAACTGATTTTTGTATTGCTGAATGTTTCAGCTATCTGTCAAAAAAAAGATTGTGCAAAACGGACACGATTCAGCATAGATACACATGAAAGTATGAATCTGCCCTCACCTATGCTCGCTACTGTATCTTTTTAAGGAAAAAAAATACCAAAAACCTATTGAGTTCAAGCAAAATATGTTTCAAAACATCACAATTTTGCAGTTATAGAGAATAGGTTGGTGAAACATATTGATATTGTCTGGGTAATCCTAAAGTTTTGGTTATGTAAGAATAATTACATTTAATCGATGTTATGAAAAACATAAATAATGTTTCTGTTTCAGTTTTGTCAATTATGAATCTTCTAAATTCAACTTCTGATTGCACGTGATCTTTAATTTCCGGATTTGCACAATCTTGAAACCGCGGTTTTATTTTATTTCTCACTATCAGCTATTCGAAAATATCTCACGTTCATAGTAGCGTTAGCAAACACTCGTCATAGGAAAATAATATCTGATGCTACTGATACAGTAGTTTTTTTTAACATGTCTCACAGTTTCAGATAAATCCCAAGTTACCAGCAACATCGATTCAATTTAATAGACCAGTATTCTTTCGTAGACAATTATCACACGAAACGGTACTTTATTCAGTGAGTCACGGGGGAAATGTATTGAATTTTTCTGTTCCATCGTTGTTTTTAGTGTCGAGCTTTGATATCGATTAAGTGGATCATTTATAAAATCTAGCAAGTTCGATTTTGAAATTTGATTGAATAACATGAAATTACTGTTTCAGGAGCATATTTTTTGTTATGAACCAATTGATAGACAATTCAATGTGTTTTGAATCCTCGTAATTTCTGTTTAGCTCATCTCAGAAATAGTTGGAGGAAAATCTCACAAATGTTTCTACCCTCTTACTCATACTTCTCATACCTCCAAACTTCTATGAAAATTTAAGATTTTTAAGAAATGGGAAGTTCGAGACATATTTGAGACGAGAAACTTCGAGATTGTGACAAAATTGAGATTGCGACGGGATGAAGCGTGGAGACCTCACAAATCGGGGAAGAAACGTGGTGCGGGAAATACGAATCGGGGGAGAAACAAATCGGGGAAATACCATTCTTAGCTATGACTTTCATGATAAGCTAGCACTTATTGAAACAACTAGATAAGGATACTGTTTCGAAACTTGTGAATATGCCGCGGTCCGGGCTAAAACGGCTTTTTTGGATATTTTTGCTTTTTTTTGCACTTTTTCCCGGCCCAAGGTACATTAACGAATAGACATCCGGCCCGTAGTAGGTCACGGACATAGAACTCGTCGAGATCTACATTTTGGTATATATCTGAGCTCATAAAACTCAGTTTGACGCGAGTCACGCGCCGGCCCGTGTCGGCCCGTTTCGGCCCGGTTGACAAGTATGAAACCTACTGTTATAACCGATTTTTTAATGCTCTCCGGCTTCAATGATGATAGTGATTTGATACACAAATAGTGGAATAGGGGTACTACATGTTAATTGTTATGAACATTAAACCTTTTTCAAGAAACATTGATTATGATAATTTTTCAAAAAATCTCTGTGATGCAACCCGAATAGATTGTTGTATCTTTTAAAAGAAAAATACCAAAAACCTATTGCAAAACATGTTTCAAAAATTGCAGTTATAGAGAATAGGTTGGTGAAACATATTGATAATCCTAAATGGGATGTAGTTAGTTTGATATACTTTTTCATGAAGACAATTTCTGTTTAGCTCATCTCAGAAATAGTTGGGGGAACATCCCACAAATGTTTCCGCATGTTACTCAAACTTCTCATACCTCCAAATTTCATTTCTCTTTCAGATCTCATTGTCATATGCTTCTCAAATTCAAGTATGAGAATTTCGTGACCTCCCGGTTTACCATTTTCATCTCAAATTTCGTTTTTTTTTTGTTGAAAATTTATGAAAATTTATAATGTTTGAGAAATGGGAAGTTCCAAACATATTTGAGACGAGAAATTTCGAGATTGTGACAAAACTGACACGTCGAATTAACAACAAACTGAAAAAAAAAACAAAAATATAAACGCTGTGAAAGTGAAAATATATATGATATTACTGATACAAAGGGGTATCAAAAAGTAACGCGTATTTTTTTCTAGTTCAGCTTCTTCTACTTCCAAACAGCCTAAATTAATTTCTTCTAAAGCACTCTTACCTCCGTTTTTGGCATCAACGGGAAATATATGGTTCGAATGTAGGCTGTGCCTGAAACAGAAAAGTTGGTTTAGAAATTGAGTTGGATACGCATCCGACTTTTAAAATTATAGATCTGCCAATATCCAGTGAATTATGTACATGCAATTGATTTTTATAATAGCTTTGTCCTATTTCAGCACGCTTTTTTATTGGAATGGTTTCAAAACTGAGCAATAATATTCCGAAATTCAGATATAATAGTTGCAATTCCACTAACTAACATCAGTAAGTGTATTTATTTTATTGTCGCACCAAAACCAACTTTCAACTTTTCAAAAAAATTTTCCTTCGAGACATAGAATTCCAAAACCTGAAATCCATCGCATTTACAACATTTCGAAAACTGTATAAAAAATAGTTTAGTGATTTCTATTCCGGTTTCTTTTTATATGATCCATAGATAATCTCATAAATGAAAACTGTTTTTAATAGTTTTGATAAGTAATAAAAATGTTCCATTTCCGTTACTCCAATTTCATTTCACTGGAAAAATAGGGAAAACATAAATTCAAGTAAAGCTTGAAACAGAATTTGTTAAAATTTAAGAGAGAATCTTTTCTATTTTTCTGTTCCAACCTAATTTCATGATAAGAACTTCTTTTTCAGCTTTATTATTCAGAGCATACAACTAATACATAGCTTTTATGCTGATTTCCGTCCGGTTTCTGCAGTTGTAGCAAATAAATTTAATGCTACTTTGAAATAAAGAACTGTCGAAACTGTAAAATAAAAAAGATTTTAAATTCTTCTTGGATATTTTATATTTTTTTACTTATCGAAAACTGGAAAAAAGTGGAATTGTACTTCTCCACATTTAAAAAAAAACTACGGTTTTATCAGTGCAATTTATTCTAGGGCGTTAAATTATTCTTGCTTCATGTTTATTGATTATCGACATTTGAGAAAATGGTAATTGTTTTGAATTCAAATTGCAAAATTTGATACGGCAGACTTATTTTCTATTACTGGCTCTTTTTTGACTGCAATTGGTACCATCTGAACCATACTGACGTTACGACAGGGATCTTAAGGTGTGGTTCCATATACAAACATTGGAGTTTCATTTTATCACATCTTGGGAGTTGTTGAAGTATATCAATCACAGCTACTTCAAAAATCTCCTCCAGTTAGGACGCGTTGCAGTGAACTTTTATAGTTATGTATCTGCATTTTTTTCTGTTTACCCATTCCTACGAAAGTATTCCTCTTGTTATAAACACAAATCGGCTACTAACTGTCGTTTGAAACACAATGCTTTTTGTGCAAACTCATTGAGTTTTCGTATGATTTCTTTAGTCTATCGACTGTTTGAAACATAAATCTCATTTTTCAACCATAGTTGTATGAAGATTCCAAATTTTCTGTATCGATAGCGAGATAAAAGTGTTATATATTTGGAAAAATTGATCTAGAATTAGTCAACACTCATTTTTATAATGGAACCTGTAGAGCTTATAACATCGTGAATTTTGTATTGAAAATCATTTTTCTTGAGGAGTGGAGCACCAAAAAATTTGCAGCAGTTTCATGATGCTGCCTTAACAAAATCATCACACTGATATCTAATTGAAATAGGTTAAACCAGTCGATAAAATTTTGGGGAAAATAACAAAACTGTTAATTAGTTAATTAGTATATTTGCTTGTTTGAGTTAAATGCGGTTTTTGAAATGGGAAGATAACACTCTCAATCAGATCACAATCAGTAAACATCTTGAAACATAGCTTAAACGTTTCAATGTTGTTTGGTGAAACATCTGGAAAAGATCTGGGTAAGCCACTGGTTCCAAATTTTTTCAAATTTGTACTCCGTTTCAGATTTGTCAATTAAACATCTTCAATTTCATTGGGGAATCAAAAATTGCCATCATCAAAAAACTTGTTTCAATTAATGGCTTTCTTTAAATCCAGTTTCTTAATATTGTGCATGTGTCTCTCAACACTTATGATATTGACGAAACTGTAAGAAAATCCCGTTTCCGTTATGCTTTGTTGCAGAATGTGGTAAAGTCCAGGGTTACTTGTACTGCACTCAGAATTTCAATTTACTGTTTCAGATTAGTAAGAAATGTTTGATAAATAAATTTTATCAATATTCCTTGCGCTGTCAAAATTTTAATAACATGGAGTAATGCGTGTAAAAACAAAACGGCTTATGATATTGTAACAACATTAATGTTAAAATTGGAAGAGGGAATTCTACATATGCATTATAACAAACTGAAATAGAGAAAATATGAATTGTATAATAAAAAATACTTTTTCGTTATTTCTAATTAAATAAAGCGTCACTGTGATTTTCGATCATACTTTCTGAAAAATTACATGAAAACCCAGAAAAAAACAACGATTTTTAAGTTTAAATTTGTGCACATGTTGTGTTTTTTGCGTGATTTTGTCTGAAAATTGTTAGTTTGGTAGAAAAATAACTACTTGAGAGTTAAAAATAGCCAAACGAACAGGTTGAAAAATGGAGGCACAACCTCGATTAGAGGTGCCCTTGTAATATAGGGACATTTCTAAAAAGGTTTGAAAAATAGAGACGCATTCGCCTTTAACACAATTTTTTACGGTATTTGATTAAAAATGGTTTTTACTCAAATGCCTTACAGTTTCGTCGTGTGCTTTGCGCAGTTTCATTAAAATTTTTGTGCAATATGAATGGACTTTTCAAACTGGTATATCTATTTTTATTAGAAACACGTTATAAATACAAGTGCAACAAAGCGAAACATGGATAAATTGGAGAATTCCATTTTGATGCTGAAACAGTGTTTTTTGAATAGCATGTAGAAGTTTGCGATTTCAAACGAACGTCTATCTATCAACCTTAACAGTGCTCCTTTTTTTCATTCCATTAACACCAACACTTGAAACTGTAAGAACTTTAAATTTTCCTTGTACCAATTTAGATAAAACAGTTTCAAAAAGTGGGAAAGATTTTTTCATTCTATTTCTGAACCTGTTCATTTACTTTCCAATTCAGATTCTGAACAATATTTGTTATTGAAATGGGATTGACATTAGTAGACCATTGAGTAACCAATCAATAACTTTTTTGAGTTACCTAGACTTACCTCTAGAGATGCAAATTTGGTCATGAGAATTTATTTTTTTAAACATCCATTAATCTAATCAATTTCAAATATTCCCTTTTCTCCTAGGCTGTCTTATCATGTGCTAAGATTATAAGACCGCGTGAATTGAATTGGGTTTCTATTTTTTAATATTTTATCACTGCTTTAAAGTTTTGAATTGAGACAGCATAAGTGGCTTGACAAAATTCTGTGATACGAAAAAAGAAAATAAATGTTTTAGGATGAGACCAGAAAAAATTGTTCAAAACGTTTACATCTAATCATAAGATCTGTGGTTTTGTTAATCTTGTTTTTCATTAGTTATAAAAATGAAAAGGCAGCGCTGACTAGTGAGAGAGTAGTGCTGAAATAAATAAAATACATTTGAAACAGGGATAAACAATAAAGCAATTTTCCCATTCCTAAACAGGTGAAAGGCTAAAACCCGCATGAGAAAACAGTACAGTTTCTCAAAAAAAACGATTCATATACATTCAATCGAATTTGAAAAAAAGATATTATAATAAAGTCTTATTGATACGGTATTTTAATGATTATAAAGGAATGATTAGAGATTTTGCGAATAAAAGTTGCCGACTTCTATGTTCGTTGCCGACTTCTATGAGCCGTCGGAATTTCTGGTGAAACCTGGATGAAAGTCCTTAACTGATCCATCAAGAAACGGGTCAGTATAGAATTGAAGTTCTGACAATTATTGAAGCTTAAGTAGATAAGCATAGATTTAAGTTTGAAAGCTTATTTCCGAAACAATTTTGTATTTTCCGCAACAATTGACTGCAAGACAGTTTCTGAATATTTCGCTGTTTTAATTCTCACATTCATAGACGCACTGGTTCTTGGAATGATAAATAATTAGTTAAACAAGTGAAAAATACCACTTAAAAGATGTTTTGTGTGAGTTTTCCGCATAATTTGTATGACTTACATAGCTATCAAGTTTTTCATTGAAGTGCATAAAACTACATCTGGTAACTGAAACGGAAAATTTATTAGTCAGTTTTCTACTATTTTTTACAAAAATACCTGGGAATCGGAATTAAAAGTTCGAACAACTGTTTATCAGCATTGCTTTAACAAAAATTAGTTGAAACTGAAACTTTTATCTGTAGCAGTGAATTCGACTTCACATAAATTAATTCTAGTAGAAAAATAACACGTGAAACGAGAACTGGGGAACTCTAGTTAATTGTTGAGTTTTGTCTGAAAACTGGGAGTAAATATTTTGAAGAAAACTAATATTTCAGCAGACTCAAGTTTGTCAGGACCGAAAAGTCCCGTTTGAAAATGTTGAAATTTAAATAAAAGTTTTGTTCAGCACCGAAATCGACGTGTTTTTGTGGCTTTTTTGAAAATATTATGTATGTCAAAACAGGAGGTTTTTTATTGATTCTCACTGTTTCGGTATTGTTTTTATAACCGGATGGAACGGATAAAATTTATTGATATGTCCTTTCCGTGACTTAATTCAACAATCTGATCAACGTTCAGTACCTTTTCGTGTGGTAATTGTCTATGAAAGAAACAGAAAAATAAAGTTCGTTTAAAGAACACATTCTAACTTTTATTTTGTGATGTTCTCATGTTTCACAAGGTTTCAGAGTTTTTTTTTGTCTTCTGGTTGACAAAGTCTGTGAAATATCAAGCATCTCTCAACTGAAACTACGGTTGATCTCATGACGGAATGCAGAGAAATAAAATAAAATCATGATTGCAAAAGTGTGTGAGTCCCAGAATGTTTAGAAAAGAACACGACGCAGTAGAATGAGATATTGAAAATGGTTAATTGATTAATCTGAAACAGAGTAAAAAGATGAAAAAATTATATAACATTGATCAAATGTTATTAATCTTCTGAAACCAGTACTTTAGGATTACCCGGATCTTATCCAGATGTTTCACCAAACAACACTGAAAAGTTTATGCCACGTTTCAAAATATTTACTGATTGTGATCTGATTGAGAGTTTTATCTTCCTTTTCAAAAACAGCATTTAATTCAAACAAGCAAATATACTAATTAATTAATTAACAGTTCTGTTTTTTCATCAAACATATTGTGGCGCGAGTACTTGATATATTTGGATTTTAAAATCAGTTTTTGCAATAAAATCACAGTAAATATAATTTCAGGATTAGGAATTACTAGTGAAACAATAAACTGGTCTGAAAAGGAAGTGACTGTGAATTTGTGCTTTTTAAATTGGCCGAATCAATCACTGCCACTGTTTCTATTTCCTCCGTTTTCTGGAATTCATAACTAATCACTTATATTTCTAGTAGTCATTCTAGTCTATGTCAAATGTAAACAGCTTTTCTTCAATATCTTTTCCATTGTATTCCGTTTTTAGGAATCTACCAAGTATTGTAGATGAAACAGAAAAACGTAGGAAAATCTTGAATCGCTAATTAATCATTGCAATACCAGTTGGCTCATGCTGTCTTCGACTCTAACCATGCTCTATAAATTTAGAATGCTATAAGAACACTATCAAACGTGAACCCCATTTTTCAATCATTTGGAAAAAGTATTATATTATAGTTAGAGACCGCACCATTTTTAAAACTTTTTTTGCTGAAATTTTCGGTTTTCTGTCCAAACCTAATTATCTGTGATTTTGAATTTGTGTGACTGCCAATAACATTTGAATTAGGTGGTCTAAGATTACCCAATGCATACTTGCAACGGGCCGGGTCGGGCCGTGACGAGAACTTCCAAGGCCCGGCCCGGCTGAAAAATTAGAACTGAAAATTAGAACGAAAATTCGAATTTTTTTGAATTTTTTCCCAAAAATGTCGAATTTTTGACTATACTTCAGAATTCAATCGAAAGATAGTTATGCATCAAAAAATGGAAATTTTTAATGTAAAATTTCAGAAAATTTGGTAAAAAATAGGTTCCTTTTTTTGAAGCCGGGCCTTCGGGCGGGGCCAGGCCTTGAAAATTCTCTACCGGGCCGGGCCGTAAATTTGCAAGTATGACCCAATGCTACTCCAATCACGAATTGTGTTATTGGATAGAAAATGAGTCAAGAATTGTGATTAATGCCGTTACGCAACGTAATGAAAGAACAATAAGACAAAGAATATTTCAGTTTTGTGTAAAACAGAAAATTATACTTCTGATTCGAGACTGTCTTGAGACATGATGTGTTTTTTGTATTCACATTACATTCAATTGTGAATTTATCAAATCAATCGCTCCAACTGCTTTCCATTCCTTCGTTTCCTAGAATTCATTACTAATAATTCTTACTTTGCCAAGTAGCCATTCTAGTCAATTAAAGAGGGTTACCTAGAAAATAAGCAGCTGCGGAGTCTGCTGAAAAACAACAGAAAAATTGTACTGGATAAGGATAATGTTTCAATACTTTTGTTTATTCCAAAATAATTAAAGTTATTCATTAATCCAAGGCTAAGAGACAAAAAAATTTTGAGACAAAAAATTTTAAGATTGCGACCAGACTTTCCTGGAATACCTCCCTTTTACAGCATTTTGAAAACGGTGAAAAAATGTTTTCAGCGATCTCTACGTCGGTCTCTTTTTATGCAATTCATAGAGAATCACAAAAATGAATTGTTTTTAATACTATTAGAAAAAATACCAATTTTTTATCATTATAAAAAATGCCCAATTCGATCTCACTGGAGAATAGAGAAAAGCATTAATTCAAGTAAAGCTTGAAACAGAATTTGTCTAAATTTAAGAGATAATCTTTTCTTTTTTTCTGTTCCAACCTAGTTTCATGAGAAGAACCGGCCAAAAACAACACTTCCATATATCCTTCTTCAACATACTTGCAAAATATCGGCTCGGGCCGGTAAAGAAAGTTGCCGGCCCAGCCCGGCCCGGTCGTCCCGGAGTCAAAAAATGAGCACAATCTTTTCACAAAATTTTTCGAAATTTTTTGAAATTTTCATCAAAAATAGTCAAAAATCCTATGTACACTTGAGTTTTATCGATATGTAATAACATAGTCGAAAATTCGACTTATTTGCGAAAAAATCAAAAAAAATTTCAAAAAAATTCAAATTTTCAAATTTTTGTACTGTGACCCGGGCCGACCGGGCCGGGCCGGGCCGGTGAGAATTCTCAAATCGGCCCGGCCCGTTGCAAGTATGTTCTTCGATATCAACTCTTCTTTTTAGACTCTTCTTTTTCAGCTTTATTATTCAGAGCTCACAACTAATACATAGCTTCTATGCTGATTTCCTGCTTTATAAGTTCTATAAGACAAAATTAGTTTTTCAAAACTTGATACGAAGTGTAGCTTCGGACTTATTTTTTAGTTCTGTCCTTTTTTAACTGTAGTTTGTACTATCTGAATCATACTGACGTTACAGAAGTGGTCTGAAAGTGTGGCTCCATATACAAACATTGGAGATTTTTTTTTCAAATTTTGACACTTGTTTGAGTCGAGATGTTCTCCAGTTAGGAGTCATTGCTGTGAGCTCTCATTGTTATGTATCTGTATTTTTGGCTAGATAGTCATCCGTATCAATAGCGAGACAAAAGTTTAGTATCTCTGAAAATAAAATCTTGAAGCTGTATTTCTATAAACTAATTTTCATAATGGAACCTGCACATCAGGATTGAACCTTGTGAATTTTGAATTATTATATTTCTTGACAAGTGGAACCCTCTAAAGATTTCTTGCAGTTTCATGATGCCGTGTTAACAAAATAATCACACTGGTATCTAATTGAAATGATTTATAGTCCAAAACATTTATGAGAAAAGGTGACGTATATTTTATTAGTTTTAGCTACAGTACCGCCCAAAAGGTTATCAACTTTTGATTTTTCGACCATAACTTTCTTCTAATTGGTCGGATTGACCTGAAACTTTGGGAAAACATTTATTGTAGAGTTTTCGTTATATTTTGTTAACATTCTGGGTGAAAAAGTATGTTTCACAAGTTTTTTATAAAATTTTCGAAAATCACGAAAATTCGAGAAATCGCATATTTTTAGTTCCATGACCGGTGCATCCAAAATAGAGAGAATAATTAATGTTTATAATAGTTTTTTGATAGAAACTGTCTTGATCTTCATTTTTTGGCCATTGGACCACTACTCTTGACTTGTTACCCATGTCTCCCGGACTGTCAAAATTTAGTAGTACTAGTATATGGAGTTTTGAACTTCAAACATCTGTAAAACATATATTTTTTGAAGAAAACAGTATCGAAAGCTGCCAATTCAATTGGAAAAACGTGGAAAACATTTACGTAACACTCTAATCTCGATGGAATCCCTCAACAAATTTTTGGAGACCTCTAATTGTCAAATGGTGAATATCTGGTTTCGATGTCAGACTGGTTTTGGAGCGAAATTATACATTTATCCGAAACCTATGGGTTCATAACTAATGGAACTTGTTATTTGAACAATTGTGAATATTCTGAACCAAGTTTCGATACACAAATTTGTATTAATAGTATTGAGTCAGGCCCTTCAATCTTACTCTCACCTGTTCAAAAATTTCAAAATTGTACATTTTTGTCTTTACTCAAAAATCATTGTGTATTGATGCTATTTCTGATTATTCAAGTTAGAAAATGACCCAGATTTGTTTAAAAGTACTAGAAAGATTTCCTCTCACATTTTCTCATGTATTCATAAGAGAACGAAAAGATGCTGTCAGAACACGATCACGACGAAGTTTCTTTTCGATGTAACATCACCTTAGCAACTAAATTATTATTCAAAACTTGGTTCAGAATATTCACAATTGTTCAAATAACAAGTTCCATTAGTTATGAACCCATAGGTTTCGGATAAATGTATAATTTCGCTCCAAAACCAGTCTGACATCGAAACCAGATATTCACCATTTGACAATTAGAGGTCTCCAAAAATTTGTTGAGGGATTCCATCGAGATTAGAGTGTTACGTAAATGTTTTCCACGTTTTTCCAATTGAATTGGCAGCTTTCGATACTGTTTTCTTCAAAAAATATATGTTTTACAGATGTTTGAAGTTCAAAACTCCATATACTAGTACTACTAAATTTTGACAGTCCGGGAGACATGGGTAACAAGTCAAGAGTAGTGGTCCAATGGCCAAAAAATGAAGATCAAGACAGTTTCTATCAAAAAACTATTATAAACATTAATTATTCTCTCTATTTTGGATGCACCGGTCATGGAACTAAAAATATGCGATTTCTCGAATTTTCGTGATTTTCGAAAATTTTATAAAAAACTTGTGAAACATAATTTTTCACCCAGAATGTTAACAAAATATAACGAAAACTCTACAATAAATGTTTTCCCAAAGTTTCAGGTCAATCCGACCAATAAGAAGAAAGTTATGGTCGAAAAATCAAAAGTTGATAACCTTTTGGGCGGTACTGTAATTGGGAAATACCTACTTCTTTTTTCATTATCGAAAATGTAATCACCAATGTAATTTTTAGCGTTTCAGTGAAACCTAATACAATTTTCTCATTTTTGTATTTCGCTGTTCCATTCGGTCCTAACCAAAAAAATTACTTGTTTTCTACATAAATTTAAAACAAAATGGTGGAAAAAAGTTTCGACCACGGCAGGATTCGAACCTGCAATCTTCTGCTCCGTAGGCAGACGCGTTCTAAATTGCGCCACGCGGCCACACATTCGACGTCAATTGACATCGAATGGAAAGATACATAGTTCTTTTATTCTGTAGTTTGGAAAAAATGAAATAGAAAACGCGATTTTGCTCCCAATAATTAGTCATGCAATTGCAACAGAAAAAAACAGTATTTTAAACAGATTTTATTCTAGAAGATGATAAAACAAAGTCAATGGCTAGTCGATAAAAGTGAGCTGAAGGTACTGTTTCACTACAGCAGTTTAGAAGAGATTGCATTTTTTTTTTTCATTTTTAAGAGGCGTTGTCTGTAAGATGAGGATTCCTCTTGGCACAGTTGCAAAAAGTGGTTTCAATCCAAACTTTTTTTGCAGCATATGTACCCCTATGGTAGTGATTTACAAAAAATATGTCACCAGTCCCCTATGACGTCATCATAGGAAAATATGCCCAATAATTGACTTTTCACCCAAAAATTCATAAAAATTTCAATTTTTTAAATAACTTCAAGAAACTTCCGCAACATGTTAGGAGTGTTTTTGACTACACCTACACAAATTTTCAACCCCTCAGACACCCCAGAAACAGTTCAAGTGAATTTCACTTTCATGTTTTTCCAACTTTTCTCAAAAAATCCCTCTAGAAGTACTCAAATTTCAAATCGTATTCGTATTCTCCTCAAAAAGTTCTATTAGGTCCAATTAAAATCACCAAAAAACCATTGCACCATTTTGAGATTTTTTGATTTTTTCAAAAATCACATAGGAGTCCTTATGAAAAAAAAATTTTCACGAAAAATTCAAAGAAAAAATTTGTTCTGAAAATAATCAGAATATTGATAAAAGACTAAGAATAAACCAATTCCGAGATAATACACCTCAGAAATTGGTTTGAACCGATTTCGTTGTTTTCTTCATCGAAATTTTTTCCCATTTTTTGACGTTTTAGTCAATATTTTTTACTGAAGTACACAAATTTCAAGTAATGTACTTGATACTCGCTAAATTTAACAATTAATCAAAATAAGACAAATGAAAAACCATTGGACCATTTTGAGATTTTTCCATTTATTTCGAAAATCACATAAGGGTCCCCCCCATGGAACAAAATTTTTATCGAAAAAATATTTCAACATTATTTTGATTTAAAAACGTTCAAAACTCTTTTACTAAACGTCTTGTAATATTGCGTCAATGTTCTGAACGTTTTTGAATCAAAATAATGTTGAAATATTTTTTCGATAAAAATTTTGTTCCATGGGGGGGGACCCTTATGTGGTTTTCGAAATAAATGAAAATATCTCAAAATGGTCCAATGGTTTTTCATTTGTCTTATTTTGATTAATTGTTAAATTTAGCGAGTATCAAGTACATTACTTGAAATTTGTGTACTTCAGTACAAAATATTGACTAAAACGTCAAAAAATGGGAAAAAATTTCGATGAAGAAAACAACGAAATCGGTTCAAACCAATTTCTGAGGTGTATTATCTCGGAATTGGTTTATTCTTAGTCTTTTATCAATATTCTGATTATTTTCAGAACAAATTTTTTCTTTGAATTTTTCGTGAAAATTTTTTTTCATATTTTTTTCATAAGGTTATTTGAAAAATTGAAATTTTTATGAATTTTTGGGTGAAAAGTCAATTATTGGGCATATTTTCCCATGATGACGTCATAGGGGACTGGTGACATATTTTTTGTAAATCACTACCATAGGGGTACATATGCTGCAAAAAAAGTTTGGATTGAAACCACTTTTTGCAACTGTGCCAAGGCCCAACACAAACATTCTCACTCTTACAGATAGTGCCTCTTAACATAACATTATTTTTCCGTTTCTTTCATAGACAATTATCACACGAAACGGTACTTTTTCATTGTTCCTTGGGAATATTTATTGAATTTTTCTGTTCCATCGTAGTTTTTTTTAGTGTCGAGCTTTAATATCGATTAATTGAATCATTTATAAAATCTAGCAAATTCGATTTTGAAATTTGATTGAATAACATGAAATCTGCATCATTTATTGAAATTCACAGAATGGTGCTTACAGAAGGCTAATCAAATTTCAGATCTTTCGACTCTTAAATCATTGTAATGAAACAGTCATTTTTTGGCAAACAGTGTCCTGAATAAACACAATAAAATAACTTCATCTTACTTAAAAATCTTTCATTACTTAATCTTATTTCAAATTTTTTAATTTATGAAAACTTACGATGCTTAAGAAATGGGAAGTTCGAGACATATTTGAGACGAGAAACTTCGATATTGCGACAAACCTGAAACGTCGGATTAACAACAAACTGAAAAAAACAAAAATATAAACGCTGTGAAAGTGAAAATAATTGTGATATTACTGATACAAAGGGGTATCAAAAAGTAACGCGTATTTTTTTCTAGTTCAGCTTCTTCTATTTACAACTTGTCTGAATGAATTTTTTCCACAGCTCCATTTCCTCCACTTCTTGCATCAAAGGGAAATATATGTTTCGAATGTAGGCTGTGCTTGAAACAGAAAAGTTCCATTAGAAATTGAGTTGGATACGCATCCGACTTTTAAAATTAAAGATCTGCAAATATCCAGTGAATTATGTACATGTAATTGATTTTTATAATAGCTTTGTCCTGTTTCAGCATGCTTTTTTATTTGAATGGTTTCAAAACTGAGCAATAATATTCCAAAATTCGGATATACCTAATAGGTGCAATTCCACTAAGTGCATTTATTTTATTGTCGCACCACAACCAAATTTCAACTTTTCAAAAAATATTATATCTTTAAGATATGGAATTTCAAAACCTGAAATCCCTCGCATTTACAACATTTCGAAAACTGTACATAAATAGTTTAGTGATTTCTATGCCGGTTTCTTTTTATATGATCCATAGATAATCTCATAAATGAAAACTGTTTTTAATAGTTTTGATAAGTAATAAAAATGTTTCATTTCCGTTACTATAATTTCATTTCACTGGAGAAATAGAGAGAACATAAATTCAAGTAAAGCTTGAAACAGAATTTGCTAAAATTTAAGAGAGAATCTTTTCTATTTTCTTGTTTCAACCTAATTTCATCAGAAGAACCGGCCAAAAACAACACTCCCATTCTCAGTCGCACTATTCAGAGCTCACAACTAAGACATAGCTTCTATGCTGATTGTTTTTGCGATGTAGCAAATAAATTTAATGCTACTTTGGAATAAAAAACTGTCGAAACTGTAAAATAAAAAAGATTTAAAATTCTTCTTGGATTTTTTTTTACTTATCGAAAACTGGAAAAAGTGGAATTACACTTCTCCATATTAAAAAAAACTACAGTTTTGTCAGTGCAATTTATTCTAGGGCGTTCATGGTTGATTTCGTTTGAGAAAATGGTTTTTTTTTAAATTCAAATTGCAAAATTTGATACGGCAGACTTATTTTCTATTGCTGGCTCTTTTTGGCTGCAATTGGTACCATCTGAACCATACTGACGTTACGACAGGGATCTTAAAATTCGAATGCCGTCAAATAGAAATAGGCGCAATTCTTTTGTTCTGTATTTGCCAATTTGAAAATGGCCTTATCCAATCATCAGTCATGCATTTTCAAACAGAAAAACAGTATTAGAAACAGGTTTTGTTGAATATTTGTTGAATATTTTTGTTGAAAATTACATCAATTGAAACCATTTATTTCTTGATTTTCAGAAATGAACAAAGTCAATGGCTAGCGGATAAAAGTGAGGCAAAGGTACTGTTTCACTACTGCAGTTTAGAAGAGATTGAAATTTTTTTTTCATTTTCAATGGGGTCAGGATCGATTCTCATAATGAAGTCATCAGGATAGTGTTCAGGCGAAATGGGAAATAGAAGCGTTTTTTGAAAAATGAAATTAAAGAAATATAATCCCTCTGAATCTATATATAGAATTTCGAGATTAGGTTATGCGGGATTTGTGGTCTGTTCATGGGTATTTTGAAAACGTAAAAAATATGAAAAGATTTAGAATACTGTTTTACTAAGTTGATAAATTTGAATAGCAAAAAGCTTAACCGTTAAACGCGGTAATGTATGTATGTAGTTAGAAAAAAAAGTAAAAAAATTAAGTTTTTTCCCTTCTACGATTTTTTTCTATGTCAAAAGGGGCGGAGCCTAAAAAGCTCTACGGTTTTTTCATAAGATTGGCCGATGTGTTCCATGGGCAGTTCGAGAAATACTGATATTGTCTCTTAAACCTTTTTCATGAAACATTGGTTATAGTAGTTTCGTCTAGAAATTTCAGTGATGCCCACTGATTGACTTTTTCAAATACATAGTTGTACCTTGTTTAAGAAAAAAATACAAGAAGCCTATTCAATTCAAGGAAAATATGTTTCAAATAAATCATAATTTCGCAATCAAAGAGTTCAAGTACTCACGCTACAATATCCATACTCACGCCACAATTTGTTTGATGAATAAAACAGAACTGTTAATTAGTTAATTAGTATGTTTGCTTGTTTGAATTAAATGATGTTTATGAAATGGGTAGATAACATTCTCGTCTCTGCGGTCAAAAACTCGATCAGCCTACAATCAGTAAATATCTTGAAATATAGCATAAACGTTTCAATGTTGTTATGTGAAACATCTGGAAAAGATCTATTTGTACTCCGTTTCAAATTTGTCAATTAAACATCTTCATTGGGGAATCAAAGTTTGCCAAAAAAATCCAGGATTTGCCCACACGATTTTATTTTCTTTCTTAGCTTAACATTGTAGTCTTGACCGTAACTTCAGTTGTGAGGGACTGGATATTTAAAAAATCGAACCAGAAAACATTCTAAAACTTTGTCATGAGTAAAAGTTAGAAAACAGTAAAAGCGTTCTAGTACACTAAATTTTTCTGCTTCTTTCATTGACAATTACCATACGAAACGGTACTTTTTTCATTGTTCCTTGGGAATATTTATTTAATTTTCATGTTCCATCGTTGTTTTTAGTGACTAGCTCTTATTTCAATTAATCTGTGTATTTTCTTTTACCTAAAAATTCGATTTGGAAATTCATTTGAGTAACATGAAATTAGTGTTTCAGGATCATATTTTTTGTAATGAACCGATTGATAGACATTATCTACGCGATTTCAATCGTGTTTCTTAATATTGTACACGTGTTTCTCAAAGCTAATGATATTGAAGAAACTGCAAAAATATCTTGTTTCTGTTACGTTTTTTGTGGACTAGTACTGCACTCAGAAATTCAATTTACTGTTTCAGATTAATTAAAAAAAGTTCGATAAGTAAATTTTATCGATATTCCTTGCGCTGTCAAAATTTTAATAACATGGAGTAATGCGTGTAAAAACAAAACGGCTTATGATATTGTAACAACATTAATGTTAAAATTGGAAGGGGAAATTCTACATATGCATTATAACGCATTCTCTGTAAGACTCGAGCATCGTCATAGTACATAGGGGCCTAGAGTCTGTAAAGAAGTTAGGGTTTGCATTTTTATACAAACATGTACTACGGGTCTCTAGTAACCCATATACACATTATTGGCTCTCGGCTCCCGTATACGGTAGTACGGTAGGTGCTCAAAGGTGCAAAAATGAAATTTTTTCTATTATGTCGTACAAAGCTGATATTTTTACCATGTTTCATAGATGTAAAATGAAGTATTTACACAAAGTTTCAAAACATGGTTCACAAAATTCCCCGAGTTATAAGAAAAAAATTCCAATTTTTTAGTGTTTTTTCGATTAAATTGAACAAAACGTGTCATTTTTGAAATAACATGCCTGAGTATTTTTTTGTTCTAAATGAACCACTTGAAGTCCTTTTTGAAAAACAAGACCTCGCCCTATATCATCGATTCCCAACAGTCGAAAAGTGACAAAGTTAAAAACTAAAAAAATAGAATTTTTGAATTTTGAATTTTTCTTTTCAGAAATGAACAGCCCGTGTTTTGTTGAGTATTTTTTATATTGGCACTTTTAATTTTATTTACATTATCATACCAAAAAAGTACAATTTTTTGAAAAAAAGTTTTTTTGATGATTTTTTATGTGAAATTTTTTTTTTCAAAAAAGTATAAAACTGACTATTTTCTTGCAAAATAATTGTTTCAAACATCAGAAACTGTTGTTTTAACATTGTTTAGGTGTTCTTTATAACAACTACGAACAAGAGCAACTCGAATCAGAACGACCCCGATTCACAAAAAAATGTTGGAATTTTTTGACTCGTTTATTCGAAAAAAAGAACCAAATTTGAAGAAGGCATTTAAGATTCAAACATGTCGTTGTTTTTTATTGTTTAATTTGATTAATAGGGTTATGGAAATCACTATTTTCTCCACTGTTCTCATCATAGACCTTTTCCGAGTCATTGAATTTTTTCCATCTTAACCGATCGGTGCACCGAGCCTTCTGCCAAACAAAAAAGTGAACAAAAATGAAATACTAATTGGAAAATAATAAAACATTGTGTATAATAGAAATAACAAAGAAACACTTTTAATATTACACTTCCCAATCACACAGAGCAGTTGTGATTTGGGGTCGTTCTGATTCGAGTTGCTCTTATTCGAAGTTGTTATAAAAAACACCTAAACGATGTTAAAACAACAGTTTCTGATGTTTAAAACAAGTATGTTTCAAAAGAAAGATCAGTTTTATACTTTTTTGAAAAAAAAAATTTTCACATAAAAAATCCGTAAAATTTTATTTTTTCAAAAATTGTAATTTTTTGGTATGATAATGTAGAGAAAAATAAAAAGTGTCAATACAGAAAATACTCAACAAAACACGGGCTGTTCATTTCTGAAAAGAAAAATTCAAAATTCAAAAATTCGATTTTTTTAGTTTTCAACTTTGTCACTTTTCGACTGTTGGGAATCGATGATATAGGGTGATTTCTTGTTTTTTAAAAAGAACTTTGAGTGGTTCATTTAAAACAAAAAAATCCTCAGACATGTTATTTCAAAAATGGCACTTTTTTTACAATTTAATCCAAAAATACTTAAAAAATTGTTGATTTTATCTTACAACTCGAGAAATTTTTTGAACCATGTTTCGAAACTTTGTGTAAATACTTTATTTTACATCTATACAATATGGTAAAAATTTCAGCTTTCTACGACATAATGGAAAAAATTTCATTTTTGCACCTTTGAGCACCTACCGTACTACCGTACCCGGGAGCCGAGAGCCAATAATGTGTATATGGGTTACTAGAGACCCATAGTACACATTAATATAAAAATCTGTCCCTAGGGCACAAGTTGCTCGAGTCTTACAGAGAACGCGTTATATATGACTTTCATGATAAGCTAGCACTAATTGAAACAATTATATACGGATACTGTTTCAATACTTTTGTTTATTTCAGAATAATTAACGTGATTAATCCTAGGCAGATTGGGACAAAAGATTTTTTTTTGATACAAAGTGGTTTGAAAATGTGCAAAAGCAGTGCTTATTTATTCTTGTTGATGTTCGGGACGGTTTCATCCATTTCCTTTTAAATTGACCCCTTTCCGTTCATCGTTTCCAAGATCTCATAACTAATTACTTCTATTTCGACAAGTACTTGTTTCTGTATGAATTTCAAATGTGTTATTTGGTTGATAATGATTGGTTTGGGGGATTGGTTTGTCTGAAGAAGTCTAGTCTGAAAAGAAAAAGTCAACTCTGCTATCTTATATCTAGTTTTTGAATCTGTATCAATCTAAAACACAAGCAGATAAATTGCCTTTAAAAATGTCTCCAGCCGAGAGATTCGTAGGAAAATTCTCTAATGATATCTGAGAAACAGTTTTGGTTTTTTATCATCATAAAAAATTGATCAAACATCTGAACGAGGTATAATTAAGGCGAAGAAGCTATCGGAACTTGGATATTTGTGTTTTGAATCTGTCTTATTAACATTGAAACAAGACAGTCATATCCCCTAGTTACTGCAATGTTGAATCAAAAACAAATTGTTTTATTGAATAAAATGAATGAGTCAAGGGTTGAAAAGAAGAGGAAAAAAAGTACCCGCAATAGTCTTGTGACAATACAACGAATATTTGAGCTATTTTTAAAACGGAAATCTTTATTTCTGATACAAGTTTGTTTCAAAAAATGACATGAATTCATTTTCTGTTTGTTCAATGAATATCTATGCTTCCGTTCACCCCAATTCATGGAATTCATTAATAATATTTTTTATTTCTAGTAGTTATTCTAGTCTATGTCAAACGTGAACAGCTGTGGAGTCTGCTGATAAAAACAGAAAAATATTGGATTAGCACTTGAGCTATGCACACAGAATGTCTACCTAAAATTAGATATTTGATAATGTTTCAAAACTTTATTTTATCACTGCAACATAAAAGTTCTTCAATTTATTTCTCCATCACCCTTTTATCCCGTTTTCATCCTCCATTAGAGGAGCCCCTATAATGTAGGTGCATTGTCAAAAAGAGAAATGCGCACAGAATATTCTAAAACGGTAACCAAAACTGAAACGGTATCCAAACCATAACCAAATTAAATATTGGATAATGTTTCAAAACTTTAATTTATCGCTGTAACATAAAAGTTTTTCAATTAATTTCTACACGCACGTTTTCAGGAATCTGCCAAGCGATGTGCATCTCAGTCCTCGCCACCAATCGCCTCTCCGCTATCATATTCCCAAATCGACATCATCATGTAACCTTTTTTCTCAATTCTTCACTCTAGTTACATATTTCTAGATCTGGAGTCCCCAACGTCTCCGAATAGCATACGCGATTCAATTTCTACCGGGAATGATGGCTGGTATGGCAACGCTATTCGATAAGACTCAACTTTATAGGAATTCGAAAAATGGAGTGATTCCTAAGTTTAGGAAGTGAGATTTTTAGAAAATAATAGAAAAAAAGAACATTCATTTTTTTAGTGAAGCCCTGGTCACCTACTTCTTCCTGATCGCTGGCGCATTCTTGACTGTAGTTTGTATATATCTGATATTTGCATATTGTTATCTATTATTTGTTTTAGAAAGGAACACCAAAATGATAGTGAGTTAAAAAAATTATTGATTTTACTGGAACCCTGTTATTGTTTCAGAAAAACTCGGCATTCCAAAAATCCAGGAATCAAATCAAAAAGAAGGAGATGAAATTATTCATTATGAGTAGTATTACAGGTTAGTTTTAGTTTTTCCTACTATTTCAAAATTCACATATTTTCTGTATAATTCTAAACATCTCGATTATATTTGTTTCCAGTCGCCATCCAAATCGCTGCTTTATGCCTATTCGTTTCTTATGCCACTTCGATTCTTGTCATTTCACTGGACAAGTTTTATTTGCTGTATAATGCAATAAGGTAAGAAAATTTTTTAAAAAAGCTTTGATCAAAATAGCAACAAGAACCTAAAACTCTAATCTTTAACAAAATTCCAAAAACTGTAAAAATATATTTTCAGTGATCTCTACGCTGGAATCAACCCATATCTTTTATGGATATTCTCAGATTCTCTCCGAAAGTATATATTGATTCGAATTGGATTCAGAAAGAAGAAAAAGGGACCAAGTTCTTCAGTTCTCACTGTAGTTGTACATTGAATATTACTGGGTTTTTTGGAAAGAAATAAACGGTTTTAACACCATTTCTTATTACGAAAATGGATTTGGTCTAGTTCTGATAAGTTTTCTTGAAATAACAATCTCTTAATAACATTTCTGTTTAACTCAACTCAGAAAAACTTGGAGAAACATCTCACGAATGCTACGATTGCAACAGTTGTTCGCTATCAAAATATGCATACAGATCTAGTGCACGGTCTACCATAGAATTTCGAAAATCTATCGGTCTCGAATCGTTTCTCGAATGCTTCTCAAATTTATGTATGTGAACTTCGTAGCATCCCTGAAAATTTTTTATCTTCTGCTTTACCCTTTATTTTTATATTTTTGTGATCTACCACCTACTTTATGCTCAGTTACGAGGTGTCGAAGATTTATCGACCCCGTTTTTTCAGTTTTGTGTGACAACGATAGTGATGGATATTTGTGAGTTTTTCATTTTTCTTCGGCAGCACCTCGCCAATCGTTAGTGATCTGACTTCAACGTGTTTAAAGTTTATCTGAAACTGTGTTAAACATTCCAAGGACTCTTCTGAACAACTACCTGGGCGCTATGTTTCCAAAAAGGGGGATGGGGAACTCGTATATATTTATTTCTCGCTGCACATACGTATTTATATTTTGCGTGGACTTCTGGTGAGTCACTTTTATTAAAAAGTGGCTGAAAATGAGTTTTATGTCGGGGGTCTTCAACTAATTAGTTAGAGTTCTGATTTTCTATATGAAAATTTTGAATCTGTACCGATTTGTACTTTGTAACAAAGGTATTTTTTTATAAGAAAAAACATTCCTGCCAAAAATAAACAAAGACGAATTAATGGCATGTGTCCGTGGAAAGATTCCTTTGTGATGTTTGAGAAACAGTTGTGGTTTGTTTAAAAAATTGGTCAAACATCTTTAAAGGGTATAATTATCGGCGAAGATGTTGTCTGGACCTAGAATTCTGTAATTGAAACAGTGATCAGAGATTACTCGGAGCTACGTCAATAGTGCTTCAATACTAAATGTGTTATTGGATAAAATATGAGTCAAGAATTGTGATCAGATATAGTTAGACAACTCCATGAAACTACAATAAGAGGAAGAATATCTCAGTTTTGTGTAAAACTGAAATATATATTTCTGCTTCAAAACTGTTTTAAAAAAACGAAACAGTTTTGTTGTTAGTATAATTTCTAGTATTTGTGCTTTTTAAATTGGCCGAATCAATCACTGCCACTGTTTCTATTTCCCCCGTTTTCTGGAATTCATTACTAATCATTCTTACTTTGACAAGTAGAAATTCTAGTCTATGTCAAATGTAAACAGCTGCGGAGCCTGTTAAAAAACACAGAAAAATTGGACTATCACTTGAACTATGCGCAAAGAATGTTATAAAACGGTTTACCTACTCATGATAAAATTTAACATTGGATAATATTTCAAAACTTTAGTTTATCACTATTACATAAAATTTCTTCAATATCTTTTCCATTGTATTGGAGTCTACCAAGTATTGTACAAACATTTAACTTGACAAGCTGAAGTGTAGATGAAACAGAAAAAAGTAGGAAAATCTTGAATCGCTAATTAATTATTGCAATACCAGTTGGCTCATGCTGTCTCCGATTCTAACCATGTTCTAAAAATTTAGAATGCTGTAAAAACACTAACAAACGTGAACCCCATTTTTCAATCATTTGGGAAACCGGAAAAAGTATTATATGGTAGTTAGAGACCGCACTATTTTTTAAACCTATTTTTGCTGAAATTTTCGGTTTTCTGTCCAACCCTAATTATCTGTGATTTTGAATCTGTCTGAATGCCAATAACATTGGAATTAGGTGGTCTAAGATCACCCAATGCTACTCCAATTACAAATTGTGTTATTGGATAAAAACATAAGTCAATAATTGTGATTAATCCCGTTACACAACGTAATGAAAGAACAATAAGACGAAGAATATTTCAGTTTTGTGTAAAACAGAAAATTATACTTCTGATTCGAGACTGTCTTGAGACATGATGTGTTTTTTGTATTCACATTACATTCAATTGTGAATTTATCAAATCAATCGGTCTGCTTTCCATTCCTTCGTTTCCTAGAATTCATTACTAATAATTTTTTGACAAGCAGTCATTCTAGTCTATTAAAGGGGGGCTACCTTGAAAATAAGCAGCTGCGGTGTCTGCTGAAAAACAACTGAAAATTGGATGAGCCCTTGAACTATGCACCCAAAATCTTTTAGGAGATCTTTTCTAGTTATAACTTGCATGATAACATAGCTCTAACCAAAAAACTATACTAGATAAGGATAATGTTTCAATACTTTTGTTTATTCCAAAATAATTAAAGTTATTCATTGATCCAAGGTTAGAGTCAAAAAAAATTTTGAGACAAAAAAATGTTAAAATTGTGAGCACACCACACTTTCCTGGAATACCTCCCATTTACAACATTTTGAAAACGGTTGAAAAATGTTTTCAGTGATCTCTACGCCGGTCTCAATTTATACAACCCATAGATAATCACAAAAATGAACTGTTTTCAATAGTATTGATAAGTGAGAAAAATACCAATTTTCTATTATAATAAAAAATGCTAAAAATCGAGCCCACTAGAGAATAGAGAAAAACATAAATTCAAGTAAAGTGTGGAGGCGGGGCTTTAATGCGGTCGGAGACAACCCCGCTCCGGAAAAATCTTCCCAAACAAAGTGTATAAAATGACGGCTAAAGTGTGAGATAAGCGATGTAACGAACAGAACACAGTTTAAAGACAAGACCCATTTATTTACGAAAGATTTAGTTAGTATAATTTATATAAGTCCAACTGAAGGAGCGGCGGCACGGAAGTTGGACGATTGAGCGCACTCAAACAGCGGATAGAGAAATTGGCCTAAAGGGCCTAAAGAGGGCGGTTATTCACTCTCCCAAGCGTCAGTTGCGCATAAAATAGGCTAAAATAAAATAGGCTAAAACGCTACCGGACGACCGGAGGAGGCAACACCAACTCTCGTCGCGCAAGCCTGAGCAATGAGGACGCGCGGCGGCCGCTGCGCGACCGCTCACGGCTGAGTGGAGCGCGTTTACTGACACAATGGGTTTAGAGCGGTAATTCAAATTATAATTAATTGAATATTCCTGATAACAGGCGATTGAAAAGAGATAAATAGAGTGAATTAGTGAACAGATTGGAACAATATTGAAATAAGAGATTAGTAAGGCGATGATGAGCCTAGTTTTGCGGGTAAAACCATGTGGGGCTCATCATTCAGCCTTTCAGTTGTCGACAATTTTGTCTTTGGGGAAATAGTTGACAACATAAAGCTTGAAACAGAATTTGTTAAAAGTTAAGAGAGAATGTTTTCTATTTTTCTGTTTCAACCTATTTTCATCAGAAGAACCGGCCAAAAACAACACTTCCATATATCCTTCAATAGCAACTTTCCATTTTCAACTCTTCTTTTTCAGCTTTATTATTCAGAGCTTACAACTAATAAATAGCTTCTATGGTATTTTCCTGCTTTACAAGTCTATAAGAAAAAATTAGTTTTTCAAAACTTTAGTGTAACTACTGACTTATTTTCTGTTGCTGGCCTTTTTTTGACTGGAGTTTGTACTATCTGAACCATACTGACGTTACAGAAGTGGTCTGAAAGTGTGTCTGCATATACAAACATTGGAGATTCATATTTTTAAAATTTTGACGCTTGTTTGAGTATATCTACCTACATAACTAATTCAGAGATGTTCTCCAGTTAGAAGTCATTGCTGTGAGCTCTCATTGTTATGTATCTGTATTTTTTGCTAGATAGTCATCCGTATCAATAGCGAGACAAAAGTGTTGTATCTCTGAAAATAAAATCCTGAAACAGTCTGTCTCTAAACTAATTTTCACAATGAAACCTGCACATCAGGCTTGAAACTTGTGATTTTTGATTAATAAACTTCTTGACGAGTAGAGCCCTCAAAAGATTTTTTGCAGTTTCATGATCCCGTGTTAACAAAATAATCACACTGGTATTTAATTGAAACTCTTCTTTAGTGTCCAAAAAATTCATGAGAAAAGGTGTTTAATAAAAACCGAGGGCCCGGCACGGCCCGGTTGGCAAGTATGCAAAAAAGATGTTATTTGGCAGTATAGTTTTTTTTTAATAGTTTTCCGATGGAAAATTTTCATAAAACGTTTAAATTGAGGATCCTCCTTCTTTTTTCCATTATCGAAAATGTAATCACCAATGTAATTTTTAGCGTTTCAGTGAAACCTAATGCAATTTTCTCATTTTTGTATTTCGCTGTTCCATTCGGTCGCTATTGGTATATCGTTTTTCACTCCCTCCATTCCTAAACAAAAACACTTCTTGTTTTCTACATAAATTTTTAAAAAATACTGGAAAAAAGTTTCGACCACGGCAGGATTCGAACCTGCAATCTTCTGCTCCGTAGGCAGACGCGTTATCCATTGCGCCACGCGGCCACATATTTGTCTTCAAATAGTATAAAATAGAAGTAGGCGCAATTATTTTGTTCTCATGGTGTGTTTTCGAAAAGGGAATAGAATCTGCGCACAATTATCAGTCATGCAATTTCTAAACAGAAAAGCAGTATTTGAAACAGGTTTTGTTGAATATTTGTTGAATATTTTTGTTGAAAGTTACATCAATTGAAACCATTTATTTCTTGATTTTTAGAAATGAACAAAGTCAATGACTGGAGGATAAAAGTAACCTGAAGGTACTGTTTCAGTGCAGAAGTTTAGAAGAGATTGCAAAATGTATTCATTCTAAGGAGATGATGATCATAACTCACTTACTTGTAGATATAATTGAAGACATAGAGTTCTTCTGAATCTATATAAGTTAACTGAAACATTCGATAAATCTTATTTAAAAATATCAAGTGCGGAATCATATACAAAGTTTAAATATCAGAAAAACAAAACGAGCAGCGCTATTGGGAGGTATATAATGAATCATTATGAAATGGGACGAACCAAAGTAGTGATATTGTAACATGGAAAAAAAACATTAACATTTTAAATTTAGTTGTGTTCTGAATCTTGGCAAGTCTTGCAGTTTCAGTCATTCTTCATAATTATTTTCTATAAATAAATATAGTTAACCATTGAATAAACCGTGGAAACTTGTAAACAAATCTAAATTACTTTTTGGATTCGAATTTTACTTTTCTAAAAAAACAATTGTTAACCTATTCTAAAACATTGAATTTCAGAAAAAAAAACACGTTTCACATTTGTTTCTTGTAGGCATCCGTTTGAGAAATTTGTTGCTCATTTGAATTTAATAGCACGTTTATGAACCGCCTGCACGATTGAAAAGGCTTGCACCTGAAAACACACATATGGTTACTACATACTGATTGTTATGAACATTAAACCTTTTTCAAGAAACATTGATTATGATAAATTTTCAAAAAATCTCTGTGATCCAACCAGAATAGATTGTTGTATCTTTTTAAGGAAAAAAAAACCAAAAACCATACTTGCAACGGGCCGGGCCGGGCCGGGTCACAGTACAAAAATTTGAAAATTTGAATTTTTTTTGAAAATTTTTTGATTTTTTCGCAAAAAAGTCGAATTTTCGACTATGTTTTTACATATCGATAAAACTCAAGTGTACATAGGATTTTTGACTATTTTTGATGAAAATTTCAAAAAATTTCGAAATTACTTTATTTTTCTGTTTCTTTCATAGACAATTATCACACGAAACGGTACTTTTTTCATTGTTCCTTGGGAATATTTATTCAATTTTTCTGTTCCATCGTAGTTTTTTTTTTAAGTGACTAGCTTTAATCCTGATTAATTGAATCATTTATAAAATCTAGCAAATTCCATTTTGAAATTTGATTGAATAACATGAAATTATTGTTTCAAGATTATATTTTTTGTGAAGAACCAATTGATATATTAGCCGAGCAAATTCGTTACAACTGCGCCCCGCCGCAAACGAGAGAGTGTCGGCGAGAGACGCAGATTTTTCTTTCGCGCCAACAATTATTTTCACAGTTTTTGACCTATTTTCACTATTTTTCGAAAGTTTTTATGTAATTTGTTCTTAAAAACAGCGAAAATAGGTCAAAATGGTAAAAATATTTGTTCGCGCGAGAAAAAATTCTGCGTCTCTCACCGATACTCTCTCGTTTGCGGTGGGGCGCAGTTGTAAGAGGGGGTGGGCCGCTAATACAATTGTGTTTTGAATCCTCGTTTCTTTACATTCAAAAGAAATTACCCAGCGAAAGAATTCACTCAACGTTGCACACCTGTATCCCAACATTTATGGTATTCGCTAAATTTTTTGTTGCAGAATGTGGTAAAGTCCAGATGGACTTGTACTGCACTTAGAATTTCAATTCACTGTTTCAGGTGAGTAAAAATGTTTGATAAGCAAATTTCATCAATATTCTTTTACAAAAAATTCGATTTGGAAATTTATTTTAGTAACATGAAATTAGTGTTTCAGGATCATATTTTTTGTAATGAACCGATTGATAGACATTATCTACGTGATTTCAATCGTGTTTCTTAATATTGTACACGTGTTTCTCAAAGCAAATGATATTGAAGAAACTGCAAGAATATCTTGTTTCTGTTAGGTGTTTTGTTGCAGAATGTGGTAAAGTCCAGGTTTACTTGTGCTGCACTCAGAAATTCAATTTACTGTTTCAGATTAGTAAAAAAAGTTTGATAAGTAAATTTTATCAATATCTTCCTCTGCAATGGCTTTAATAACATGGAGTAATGCGGGTAAAACAAGACGTCTTATGACATTTTAATAACACTAATGTTAAAATTGGAAGGGGAAATTCTACATATGCATTATAGCAAACTGAAATAGGGAAAATATGAATTTTATAAAAATACTTTTTCGTTATTTCTAATTAAAGAAAGCTTCACTAGGATTTTCGATTATACTGCCTGAAAAAGTTCATAAAACAAAAACAGCGATTTAGAAAAAAAAACAACGATTTTTAAGTTTAAAGTTTTGCACATGTTGCGTTTTTGCGTGATTTTGTCCGAGAAACTGTTAGTTTGGTAAAAAAAAAACTACTTGAGAGTAAAAAATAGCCAAACGAACAGGTTGAAAAATGGAGGCACTACCTCCATTAGAGGTGCCCTTGTAATATAGGGACATTTCTTAAAAGCTTTGAAAAATAGAGACGCATTCCCCTATAACACAATTTTTTACGGTATTTGATTAAAAATGGTTTTTACTCAAACGTTTTACAGTTTCGAGAGTTATATTTTGATGCTGAAGCAGTGTTTTTGAATGGCATTTAGCGACAACTAATTCAAGTAACCGTTTTTAATGAAACGTATTTATTTTATTTTATTATCAATCGCTTTTGAATATTTTTCCAATAACATTTTTCACAAAACAACACACTTCCGCTCAGTGCTACTTTACTTGAGTGCTACTACTTGAGTGCTACTTGAAGCAATAGGAACTTCAAATTTCCCTTGAACTAATTTTTAAGATGAAACTGTTTCATCTTGAAAACATTTATTTATCTCTGAACTCACTGTTAATTCATAATCCGCTGCGGAATCTGAATAATTTTTGTTTTTGAAATGTGATTAACATCGATTGAACATACTGCTGTGAGTTAATTAGACTCACAATTAGAGATGAGACTTTAGTATTGATAATTCAATATTTTTAACTCATCCATTGATCGAATCGATTTCAAAATTTCGTTTTTTCCTACGCTGTCTTCTTATGTGTAATGATTGTTAGACCGTGTAAATTGAATTGTGTTTCTATTTTCCAATATCTTTTCACTGCTTCAAAATTTTAAAATGCGACAGCTGAAGTAGCCTGACAAAATTCTGTGATACGAAAAAAAAAATGTTTTAGGATGAGACCAGAAAAAATTGTTCAAAACGTTTACATACAATCAGAAGATTTGTGGTTTTGTTATGGAGCTCATGTATAATCTTGTTTTTCATTAGTTATGGAAATGCAGCGCTGAAAGAGTAGTGCTGAAATAAATAAAATAAATTTGAAACAGGGAGAAACAATAAAGCAATTTTCCCGTTCCTAAACAGGTGAAAGGCTAAAACCCGCATGAGAAAACAGTACAGTTTCTCAAAAAAACGATTCATATACATTCAATCGAATTTGAAAAAAAGATGTTATAATAAAGTTTTAATGATACGATTTTTTAATGATTATAAAGGAATGATTAGAGATTTTGCGAATAAAAGTGTTCGTTGCCGACTTCTATGAGCCGTCGAAATTTCTGGTGAAACCTGGATGACAGTCCTTAACTGATCCATCAAGAAACGGGTCAGTACAGAATTGAAATTCTGACAATTTATGAAAGCCCAAGTAGACAAGTAAAGACTTAAAGTTTGAAAACTTATTGCCGAAACAATACTGTATTTTCCGCAACAATTGACTGCAAGACAGCTTCTGAATTTTTTGCTGTTTTAATTCTCATATTCATAGACGCACTGGTTCTTGGAATAATATATGTTTAGTTAAACAAGTAAAAATACCACTTAAAAGATTTTTTGTGTGAGTTTTCCGCTTATAATTTTAATGACTTACTTAACTATCAAGTTTTTCATTGAAGTACATAAATCCACATCTGGTAACTGAAACGGAAAATTTATTTGTCAGTTTTCTACTATTTTTACAAAAATACCTGGGAAGCAGAATTAAAAGTGTGAACAACTGTTTATCAGCATTGCTTTAACAAAAATCAGTTGAAACTGAAACTTTTATCTGTAGCAGTGAATTTGACTCCACATAAATTAATTTAAGTAGAAAAATAACATGTGAAACGAGAACTGGGGAACTGTAGTTAATTGTTGAGTTTTGTCTGAAAACTGGGAGTAAATATTTTGAAGAAAACTGATATTTCAGCCTACTCAAGTTCGCCAGGACCGAAAAGTTCCGTTTGAAAATGTTGAAATTGAAATAAATGTTTTGTTCAGTGGCTTTTTTGAAAATATTATGTAAAAACAGGAAGCTTTTTATTGATTCTCACTGTTTCGGTATTGTTTTTATAATCGGATGGAACGGATAAAACTTATTGAAATGTCCAAGTCATGACTTAATTCAACAATCTGATCAACGTTCAGTACCGTTTCGTGTGGTAATTGTCTATGAAAGAAACAGAAAAATAAAGTTCGTTTAAAGAACACATTCTAACTTTTATTTTGTGATGTTCTCATGTTTTACAAGGTTTCAGAGTTTTTTTTTGTCTTCTGGTTGACAAAATCTGTGGAATATCAAGCATCTCTAAACTGAAACTACGGTTAAAATCATGACGGAAAGCTGAGAAATAATATAAAATCATGATGGCAAAAGTTTGTGAGTCCCAGAATTTTAAGATAAGGATTTGACGAATGAGAAATTGAAGTAAGAAGATGCTTAATTGATTAATCTGAAACAGAGTACAAAGTTAAAAAAATTATTGATGTCTCATAACATTGATCAAATGTTATTAATCTTCTGAAACCAGTACTTTAGGATTACCCGGATCTTATCCAGATGTTTCACCAAACAACACTGAAAAGTTTATGCCACGTTTCAAAATATTTACTGATTGTGATCTGATTGAGAGTGTTATCTTCTCATTTCAAAAACAGCATTTAATTCAAACAAGCAAATATACCATTTAACTGATTAACAGTTCGGTTTTTTTCATCAAACATATTGTGGCGTGAGTACTTGATATATTTGGATTTTAAAATCAGTTTCGTGCAGTAAGCAAGTAGAATTTCAGGATTAGGAATTGCTAGTGAAAAAATATATTGGTCTAAAAAGGGAGTGACTGTGAACTAAACACGGAGAAACACATTAAATTTCAAAAGTGTTAAATGTATTGATGCGATTATATTGATGTTCGTATCATCCAAGCCTACAAGCAAAACAATGTTATGGTAACATTGTTGAATTTTGAACATTGCTATTTCAGGTGTCATTGGAACGTTGAATTATTGTACGCTGTTAATTGGGCAGAGGTAACGCGGCATACAAAAATGACTTTGAGATTTTGAAAACTGTTTCAAATTGTTTTTTTATAGTATAATTTTAATGTTAATGTTAGTTATCTTTATGAATGCAGTTCATATCGGAAAGTTACCGGAGGAAGCTCAAACTGCACAATTAGGGAAAAGCTACACAGAAAATTCCAAACTTGTCACGGGCCGGGCAGGGCTGAATTCAAAATATTTCTCTGCCGGCTCATCGATCCGGAGTTTGAAATTCAAAAATTCTTTGAAATTTTTTTCTGCCCGAAATTTGACAGGTTTGGAAAATCCTCGTTACAGTGATAAAACAACCATGAAAGTGTGGAAACTTGTTACTGGAACAGTATAGTATTTCAGGGTGTGACATTTTCAAAAATATTCCAAAAATGATTCGAACAAATTTTCCCGATACATGTTCATGATGTTATGACACACATACAGTTGTTAGATAATACACGGGTACTGATGAAACTAGCACAAAATATATGACCTTCCGTTTGAAATGTATAAGAAATCGCACTTCATTATTAATTTTATCTGACCGAAATCCTTTTCTTAAACAACAACTGGAAACTATTGTCTTTTTTTATATTTGCTCTGCATCATTTATTGAAATTCACAGTATGCTGCTTGAAGTCTAATGAAATTTCAGATCTTTCGCCTCTTAAATCATTGTAACGAAACAGTCATTTTTGACAAACAGTGTCCTTAGTAAACACCAATAAAACAACTTCATCTTACTTAAAAAATTTTCATTACTTAAAGGTGGACTAAGGTCAACTCTGATATTTTCATAGAGTAATGTGTTGGTACCTGTGAGTTCATTTTTACAGTAGCGAGCATAGGTGAGGGCAGATTCATACTTTCATGTGTAACTCAGCTGAATCGTGTCCGTTTTGAATAAACTTTTTTTTGAAAGATTGCTGAAATATCCAGTAACAAGAAAATAAGTTTTTTGTAAAAGTTTCAGTTCTGATTTTTTTCAATAATTGATTTTTCCTGATCGTGATTTGAAAATTCGAAAAAAAACTTTTTATTTTTCTCTTGGAGTTATTTAGTTTTTAATGTCAAAATGATGGAACATGTTCAAATAAACAAAAAATTATGTTGAATTGATTTCTAAAACCGTAAGCATCGTGCCAGAGCTCCAGAAGTCAAAAGTGGCGTCCTCGGGAAAACCATCATAACTCATCAAAAAATGCTCCAAATTAGCCAAAACATGTACCAAAAGACGTGTTTTGAGTTCTTCTACAGACCAACATCAAAAAATCAAGATTTTAGAAAAAATAATTTTTCTAATATTTTTCACCCAAAAATTTTTCATTCCAATTTTTTCCTGGATTTCCGATATTTTCTGGCAATAAAGCGAACAAAAAACTCAAAAATGTATTTCATTCTGCGTGATAAAGCACTTTGCATGCAGTATTTGAAACGTATGTTCGTTTTATTGCCAGAAAATATCGGAAATACAGGAAAAAATTGGAATGAAAAATTTTTGGGTGAAAAAAATTAGAAAAATTATTTTTTCTGAAATCTTGATTTTTTGATGTTGGTCTGTAGAAGAACTCAAAACACGTCTTTTGGTACATGTTTTGGCTAATTTGGAGCATTTTTTGATGAGTTATGATGATTTTCCCGAGGACGCCACTTTTGACTTCTGGAGCTCTGGCACGATGCTTACGGTTTTAGAAATCAATTCAACATAATTTTTTGTTTATCTGAGCATTTTCCATCATTTTGACATTAAAAACTAAATAACTCCAAGAGAAAAATAAAAAGTTTTTTTTTCGAATTTTCAAATCACGATCAGGAAAAATCAATTATTGAAAAAAATCAGAACTGAAACTTTTACAAAAAACTTATTTTCTTGTTACTGGATATTTCAGCAATCTTTCAAAAAAAAGTTTATTCAAAACGGACACGATTCAGCTGAGTTACACATGAAAGTATGAATCTGCCCTCACCTATGCTCGCTACTGTATATTGAAAGAATTTTTAAAATCGGTCTGAAACCCGCTGAAAGCGATCGCCGGTGAGTTTGGGCATTTCGGTGGCCGGTGAAAATTGGAGTTATGGGCCAGAAATTCGACTTCGCACGTAGAGTCCCGGACTACCTATGCAGACGCGCTCTATTGACGAGCATGGTACACATTGTCGTAGCGGTGAACTTTAGAACTTTCTGTGCATACCGTGGTGAACATTAGAATTTATTTTCAACGTCGAATATTTTTCAACGTCGAATAAATTCTAATGTTCACCACGGTATGCACAGAAAGTTCTAAAGTTCACCGCTACGACAATGTGTAACCCCGCTGGCAATAGAGCGCGTCTGCATAGGTAGTCCGGGACTCTACGTGACTTCGGCCGTATGTTAATTTCTTCATATCCGTCAGTTCATTTTCATATCGAAACACTTTTTAATTCGGTTCAATCCCCGCTGAGAACGAGCGCCGAAACAGTTTGGGAATTTCAGTGGCCGTGGAACTTTCTAGAAATTTCACTTTGAAAATATTGACTTTTCAGGTTTTTCGCTTTTTTCTACGATTTTTGTAGTGTTCCTATCAATTTTTGTTGTTTTCTATCAAATTCATTGAAAAAAAAATCACAAAAATGAGCGAAAATAGCGACAAAATTCGAAAAAATTAACATGACCGAAGTCAAGAATTTCTAGGGCAGCGAAATGCCCAAACTCACCTTCGATCGTTCTCAGCGAGTTTCAGACCGATTTTAAAAATTATTTCAATATGAAAATGAACTCACAGGCAGTGTGTGCTTTCGAAATTTTTTTTTTCGAAAAACGTTGGAATCGAAAGATTTTTCGAAAAAAAATTCGAAGATTTTTCGAAAACTCTTCGAAAAATTTTTGGATCTTTCGAAGATTTTTCGAAAATTTTTCGAAAGTTTTCGAGATTTTTCGAAAAATTTTCGAAGAATTTTTCGAAAAATCTTTGGAAATTTCTGGAAGTTTCTAGAAGATTCTGAAAATTTCGGAAAACATCTGGAAACAAGAATTTCGCTCATGGATGGGCATTTTAGATTTCCGGAGCACATTTGTGTCCGCCCTCGCATAAGTTCCTTGCCAGTTGACTTGTTTATTCACTAAAAATGACTCTAATTAAAATTTTATTGGTGCAAAACGTGCCCGATAATACAAATGTGCTCCGGAACTGAAAACTGTTCATCCATAACCGAAATCCCTGTTTCCAGATTTTTCCCAAAATTTCCGAACACCCCTCAATTTTTCGAAAATTCTTCGAAAATTTTTCGAAAAATCTTCGAAAAATCTTCGAAAAATTTCTTTCGAAAATTCTTCCAAAAATTTTTCGAAACATTTTTCGAAAGATTTTTCGAAGGGTTTTTCGAAAAATTTTCGAAAGAAATTTTTCGAAGAATTTTCGAAGATTCTTCGAAAAATTTTCCGAAAAATCTTACGGAAAATCTTTCGAAAATCTTTCAAAGACACACACTGCTCACAGGTACCAACACATTATTCTATGAAAATATCAGAGTTGACTTTAGTCCACCTTTAAAGAATACTAAATTTTTCTGTTTCTTTCATATTAGCACTGCACAGTTCTTACAACCGCGCTCTACCAAAATCGAATAAAATTGTGTGCGAAATTCATGCACGCAGAGAACACGGTGATTTTTTCGCTACATTTCCCGTTGACAAATTTTCGCCCCATGGTGCGCGGAAAAATGGGCGGGGCTAAGGACGCAACCCCGCGGCACAGAAAAATGAGGTTAAATAATTGCAGTCGAAGTGCAGACAAAGTTTTATGAAAAGTGTTCTTTTGAAAACAAAAAATGGTAGATAAGTCAACAATCGTTCGAAAAACGAATTTCTGTTATCAAAACAGAAAGTTTTAACTGGAAAGCATCTAAAATTTGAGATTGCAACTGTATTCATCTGTTCTTCGGTGATAAGAAGCGTAAAAAGTGCACTTCTATGATCAATTCACCTTCTAATTACGTTTTCAAGACATCTAGAAGATAATCTGATAAATGAAATGTTGTAAACTCTGAAACATTTACAATCACACAAGAGAGACCGTACAAATCGGGCAAAATGGTGAATCGCGAAGAACGCTTTTTCGCAAGTTCCAGTGTTTGAAAGAAACGAAAAGTAAATAATTTTCAGTTTAGTTTAGTTGTTTAGCTTATAAACGCTGTGTTTTCATGTTATTGAATTGATTTTATGAAAATTCGCTTCGCGAACGGCACGACGGTACATCGAGTGAAGTTTTCCATTAAAAGTGACAATAATTACATAATACACTTTCAAATGACAGTTTTCTCATTTCCGACACTGGAATCTTCAAACAAGCGTTCTTCTCGATTCGCTTCTTCCAGATCCGTTTCTTCCCGATAGATCGTTCTTTCCCGATTTGTACGGTTTCACACAAGAACAGTTTTTGTGAAAAGAACATCAAAAATCTCCATAATTCTTCATAAAACGGCTGAAAATGCTCCCAGTCATTTGAAACATACTATGGTTCATTTCAACCCCACTGAATTAGCTTTTTGGACGATTTTCGTGACTTTTCCATTTTTATTACTGAGATCTCACAAAAACCTGAATAACTTTTTTCACAGAATCGTTCTGAAAATTGGAATACAGATTTGAAATCAGTGGAAAATTTCCGTTCTAGTGATATATGTCTCGACCCATATCTCCATTTCTTTCCCTAGTTAAATTACACGTAAAAGATGAGCTTCTTCGTTCGCTTCCTCAAATCTAGGCCATTTCAAAAACTAGGCCATTAAAATTTAATTTCAACAAAATCCAGTTTTCTATATGAAGGAGGCATCAAAACGACTAGAATTTTTTTCTACATAAACTAGATCGAAAAAAATTAATCTTATGAGCGCGTTTTTTGAAATTTATGGATTCAGTTTTTTTATATAGCTGATAAAAGATTATGGCAGAGAAAATTACACTGCGTTGTCCGGCGGGGCGCATTCGCCTCACGGGGTCGTGGCCTAGCGAGAAGCAAAAATATGGAAGAAAAACCCAAATTTAATGTAGGGAAAAAATCACCGTGGAGAAAAGAGACATTTCTCAAGGGTATTTCAGTGGAGCGCAGTTGTAAGAACTGTGCCGAGCTAATAGACAATTACCACACGAAACGGTGCTTTATTCAGTGTATCATGGGAAGGCTTATTGAAATTTTCTGTTCCATCGTTGTTTTTCAGTGCCGAGATTTTTATATCGATTAATGTGACTTTTCTCTTTTATCTAGAAAATAGAGTTTGAAATTTGATTGAATAACATGAAATTATTGTTGCAGGAGCATATTTTACGTTATGAGCCAATTGATAGACTATATCATTCGTGATTGTAAACCTTGTTTTTTTAAATACTTTAGGAACGCAATACGTTTCAAAATATTGCAAACGTGTATCCCTACATTTATGTCATTCGCAAAACTGCAAGAAACTCATGTTTTCAACATTTTTTGATGCAGAATGTGGTAAAGTCCAGGTGGACCTTAGAACTTCAATGAACTGTTTCAGATTAGTAAAAAATGTTTGATTAGCCAATTTCATTGATATATATAGCGCTGTCACAAATTTATTGGAGAGTGTAAATAATGCAACACAGTTTATGACATTGTAACAGCTCTAATGTTGAACATAAAAGAGTTCACACGACATATACATTATAGCAACCATTCTTAGTTAGACTGAAAACATGTAATTGAAATGGAAGAAAAATGAATTTTATAATCATTACTTTTTCGTTATTTGTAATTAAGGAAACCTCCACTCTGATTTTCGATCATACTGCCTGAAAAAGAACATTAAAAACCAGAAAAAAACAACCATTTACTAAGTTTAAAGTTGTGCACATGTTGTGTTTTTTGCGTGATTTTGTCCTAGAAATTGTTAGTTTGGTAGAAAAATAACTACTTGAGAGTTAAAAACAGCCAAACGAACAGGTTGAAAAATGGAGGCACTACCTCCATTAGAGGTGCCCTTGTAATATAGGGACATTTCTAAAAAGGTTTGAAAAATAGAGGCGCATTCCCTTATAACACAATTTTTTACGGTATTTCATTAAAAATGGTTTTTACTCAAATGTCTTACAGTTTCGTCGTGTGCTTTAAGCAGTTTCATTTCAATTTCTGTGCAATATGACTGGACTTTTGCAACTGGTATTATCTATTTTTAATAGAAATACGTTATAAATACAAGTGGAACAAAGCGAAACATAGAGAAAATGGAGAGTTCCATTTTGATGCTGAAGTTTGAATAGCATATTTGTGATAACTGTTTCAAATATCCGTTTTAATGGAACGTATTCATGTTATTAAGAGGCGGTGTCTGTAAGATGAGGATTCCTCTTGGCACAGTTGCAAAAAGTTGTTTCAATCCGAACTCTTTTTACAGCATATATACCCCTATGGTAGTGATTCACAAACAATAAGTCACCAGTCCCCTATGACGTCATCCTAGGAAAATATGACCAATAATTGACTTTTCACCCAAAAATTCACAAAAATTTCAATTTTCCAGATAACTCTGCGAAACTTTCGGTACATGTTAGGAGTGTTCTTGACTACCTCTACACAAATTTCCAGCCCTCCAGACACTCCAGAAACCGTTCAATTAAATTTCATTTTTGTGTTTTTTCAACTTTTCTCAAAAAATCCCTCTAGAAGCCATAAAATTTCAAATTGTATTCATATTCCCCGCAAAGTGTTCTATCAAATCCAATTAAAATCATCAAAAAGTGGGTGGACCATTTTGAGATATTTCGAATTTTTCAAAAATCACATAAGGGTCCCCCCTTATGAAAAATTTTTTTTGGTAAAAAATTTGAAAAAAAAATTTGTTACGAAAATGATCAGAATATTGATAACACACGTGAAATAGACCAATTCCAAAATTTTACACCTCAGAAATTGGTTTGAACAGATTTCGTATTTTTCTTCATCAAATTTTTTTCCCATTTTTTAACGTTTTCATCAATATTTTGTACTGAAGCCATAAAATTTCAATTAATGCACTAAATTCCCGCAATATTTAACATACGATCCAATTAAAATCATCAGAAAACAAGTGGACCATTTTGAGATATTTTCATTTATTTTGAAAATCACATAAGGGTCCCCCCCATGGAAAGAAAATTTTATCGAAAAAATAAGTCGACATTATTTTTATGCAAAAACGTTCAGAGCTTTAATGAAATATAAGAAAACCAATTGTAAAAAAGTTTTGAATGCTTTTGCATAAAAATAATGTCGACTTATTTTTTCGATAAAATTTTCTTTCCATGGGGGGGACCCTTATGTGATTTTCAAAATAAATGAAAATATCTCAAAATGGTCCACTTGTTTTCTGATGATTTTAATTGGATCGTATGTTAAATATTGCGGGAATTTAGTGCATTAATTGAAATTTTATGGCTTCAGTACAAAATATTGATGAAAACGTTAAAAAATGGGAAAAAAATTTGATGAAGAAAAATACGAAATCTGTTCAAACCAATTTCTGAGGTGTAAAATTTTGGAATTGGTCTATTTCACGTGTGTTATCAATATTCTGATCATTTTCGTAACAAATTTTTTTTTCAAATTTTTTACCAAAAAAAATTTTTCATAAGGGGGGACCCTTATGTGATTTTTGAAAAATTCGAAATATCTCAAAATGGTCCACCCACTTTTTGATGATTTTAATTGGATTTGATAGAACACTTTGCGGGGAATATGAATACAATTTGAAATTTTATGGCTTCTAGAGGGATTTTTTGAGAAAAGTTGAAAAAACACAAAAATGAAATTTAATTGAACGGTTTCTGGAGTGTCTGGAGGGCTGGAAATTTGTGTAGAGGTAGTCAAGAACACTCCTAACATGTACCGAAAGTTTCGCAGAGTTATCTGGAAAATTGAAATTTTTGTGAATTTTTGGGTGAAAAGTCAATTATTGGTCATATTTTCCTAGGATGACGTCATAGGGGACTGGTGACTTATTGTTTGTGAATCACTACCATAGGGGTATATATGCTGTAAAAAGAGTTCGGATTGAAACAACTTTTTGCAACTGTGCCAAGGCCCAACACGAACATTCTCACTCTTACAGATAGTGCCTCTTAATTATTAATAGATTTTGAATATTTTTCCAAGAACAACGCGAATTGAATTGTGTCTCTATTTCCCAATATCTTATCATTGTCTCAAAAATGTACAATTGAAGTTGTCTGGCCAATTTTCGTAATACAAAAAATAATATAACTTTTTTGGAGAGACGGGAAAATTTGTTTCAAAAGAAAAATGTTTTTAGTAGACAAGTAAAAAATTGAAGTTTGAAAACTAATTGCCGAAACAGTACAGTGCTTTCTAAACAATTGACTGCAAGACAGCACCTGAATTTTTGTTGTTGTTTCAATGTTCACAATCAAACACTGATTCACAGAATAATGTCAGTTTGAGAAACACTAGAACATTAAGATGCTTAAAAAAGTTGAAACAGTGAACAAGTAAAATTTATCGCTAGAACTTTGATTATTATTTTGATGATTTGAAAACTGCATATCAACACAGTGACTATTGTGTTTCCCGTCAGAGTTTGTTTTTCTAGAGTAGTTTCTTTCTTGATAAACTGGTATATGAAAAAAATTACTTGGCTATTAACTATTGAAAATGGTATGATCAATAGATATCTGGAAGCTGAAACGGAAAATTTATCAGTCTCGCTGTTTGTTTTCTTCTATTTCCTTCAAAAAAACCTGGGAATAGATAATTCTGGTAGAAAAATAACACGTGAAATGAAAACTGAGAAACCGTAGTTAATTGGTGAATCTTGTCTGAAAACTGAGGGTACATGATTTTTAAAAAGCTAGGAAACGAAAAAAATTCAAAGAAAACTAAGATATTTCAGCATACTCAAGTTCGTCAGTACCAAAAAGTCCCGTTTCAAATTGTTGAGATTGTGAAAACAATTTTTGTCATGGCAATCCAGGCATGTTTTTGGAAATGTTATGTATGCCAAAACTTATATTTATTGTTTTTAACTGTTTCGGTACTGTTTTTATAATAAAGGGGAAGGGGTAAATTTTACTGGTTAGTTCAAGGCACCTTTTTAAAAATGTTGTGATAGCCTGCCATTTCATGAATCAGTTTTAGTCTTATTTATAAAAATTATTATCTTGCTGCATTATTTAAAACTAATATTCTTTTTGTTTTTCTTGTAATCACGTAAGTAAAAGTGATGGCTCTAGCAGGTATTGCTTTAATCGACTTACCGACATACTCCTTATGGAATTAGATTACTGTTTCATCGATTTCAAAATAACATGCAGTTGCAACAGTACTAATTTAGCAATTTGAAAATTTGAAAACATAAATGATAAGTGTTACAACTCCTTCCAAACACAACTCTAATCAGTGTTAGAAGATTTTGTTTGGCAGACATACAAAAAGCGTTCAAGCAAAAAAAAGAACTGCAATTTTGTGTTTCCTTTATTTTCCATTTCAGTTCGAATTTTGTTTTTCAAGAACAATTTCTTTACAAAAAACTGTATTACCCATCCGCCGGTGGCTGACCACTCGTTCAAAGTTTGGCCCGGGGACGCGGAATGGGTCTCGGCGCGATTACCGTAGTATAAAACTTTTTTATGGCGAAAGTACGGTCAAGAGCCGCGGTAAATCGAAAATCCGCAACGAGACCCACTCCGTGACCCCGGGCCGAACTTTGAGCGAGTGGTCAGCCACCGGCGAATGGGTAATAGGACTCGAGTAAATGTGAATTGGGAAAATCTCAAACCAACTATCAACATTTGCTACAGTTTCGTAACTACTGTTAGAATGAATGGGTTTTGTATAATTGTTCCGGATTTTTCAAGATAAAACACCGTCAGGTATGGTTTAATGTTAATTGAGAGAGAACATTAACAATTTAATCTAAAACATTATTTATGGGAATTCTGATGCAGAACATTGTTAAAAATAGATTCTGCAAGTATGGAAAACTCTAAACAGTTTTAAATTTGAAAATGAATTTTTTTACTTAATGCGTTTTACGAGCTCTTACAATAAAATTGAATCTGTTTTGTGTAGTAAAATCACAATAAATATAGTTTCAGCTTTCGGAAATACCCGTGAAAAAATATTGGTTCAGTAATGGAGTAACAAAAAATGTTAAATGTATAAATTTATTGACAAAACAGTCCAGCTGAAACTCCGACCGATGCTTGTGTTGAAATCTGTTGAATTTTGAATGTTGACATTTCAGGTGTCATTGGAACGTTAATTATTGTACGTCGTTTTTTTAACATTGGCAACGCGGTTTACAAGTATGACATTGAATTTTCGGAAACTGTTTTAAATTGTTTTTTTTTTCATTGTATTCGTTTCATGTTAATGTTAGTTATCTTTATGAATGCAGTTCATATCTGAAAGTTACCGGAGGAAGCACAAACTGCACAATTTGGGAAAAGCTACACAGAAAATTCTAAACTTGTCAGGGGCCGGGGAGGGCTGAATTCAAAATATTTCTCTGCCGGCCCATCGATCCGAAGTTTGAAATTCAAAAATTCTTTGAAATTATTTTTCGGGCCGAAATTTGACAAGTTTGGAAAATCCTCGTTTCAGTGATAAAACAAACATGAAAGTGTGAAAACTTGTTACTGGAACAGTATATTATTTCAGGGTGTAACATTTTCAAAAATATTCCAAAAATGATTCGAATAAACTTTCCCGATACATGTTCATGATTTTATGATACACATACAGTAGTTAGATAATACACGGGTGTTTCTGAAACTAGCACAAAATATATGACCCTCCGTTTGAAATGTATAAGAAATCGCAATTCATTATTAATTTTATCTGACTGAAATCCTTTTCTTAAACAACAATTGGAAACTATTGTCTCTTTTTTATATTTGCTCTGCATCGTTTATTCGAATTCTGGAAAGCTAATGAAATTTCAGGTCATTGGCCTTTCAAATCACTGTAATGAAACAGTCATTTTTTGACAAACGGTGTCCGGATAGTGAGTAAACACAATAAAGCAACTTTATCTGACTTAAAAATTTTCATTACTTAATCTTACTTCAAATATTTGATTGATCTGAAATACTCGAAATACGACGGCGCGCTTTAGCAAATTGAAATTTCACTACTTCAATTGCATAAAGTTTTCAAAAGATCAAAAGCACAAATAGAAGTGTTTAGTTCGAACTGCGATAATTATATATATTGTTGAAAAACATGTATTTTCAGGTAACAACCCCCTGAATATCAGCGTATGATTTTTTATTGTACGGTTTCAATGAGGTTTCAATACATTATTAATTAATTTTTTTATGTTTGATTTATGTAAGACAAAAAACTATGAAATTTAAAAATTGTACACTCAAACATCGAGCAATTTTTGTGCCAAAACTCTAGAACCCTTTTGTCTTTGAAGTATTACTACTACGTTTAAAAAATATAATTTTTTTCAAAATACGCAGTTTCAAATAGTGCATGAGTAATTTACTCAGACTCTTGTTTTAATTCCGGTGTATTCATTCCGTCATTTGTAATTTTTCGTTTTTTCAATGCTGGACGGATTATATAATTATTATCGAAATGACTCCTTTACATCTATTACAAAAAGAGGTTCAACATTTTGATCTGTTGTCCTTTCCCCCTCATTTGAAATTTATAATTGGTAGTTTTGTTAAGGAGAAGAAAATATGTATGTATGTTGTATTGAAAAACAAAAATTGATTCAAGTCAGATGATGTTTTATTGAATTTTTTTTCACATACTCAAAAAAAGTTGATTCTTTACCTTTTTTTCCCTATAAATCTGTGTATTTCAGATGTAAATTTCCTCTCAAACTAATGTAAATTGATTTCAGGACTCCTATGGCATCTTCAACCTTGCCTTCCTCATTCTGGGACCTCCCCCTCACCAACAATTCTCTTACTGTAGATGACAAAATCACATTTGCTGTAGAAACCATCCAATTTGTGTTATTTTGTATCACAATGACAATTTATCTACTTATTGTTTGGGCATTAATTAAAGCGCAACAAAGGAGAGTAGAGGAGTTGAGCTCACCGTTTTTCAAGTTGTGTTTGGCGACTGCGGGGGTGGATATTTGTGAGTTTTTTTTTTTCAATTTTTCAAACAATCGGGTTCAGAAAATAAAATTTGAAAAGCTTTCGTACAAATGGTTCGGTAATGTCTTCATGATTGAAATTAGTGTGTTTAGTCATCAACTTCAGTATAAGACATAAGTTACGGATTCGCAACCATTCTTAGTGTCCATTGGCTCTCCATACCATTCAAACTTTGAACATGAAACTGTAACTTTCAAGTTTGCGGAGCTACCGTAAAAACGGTATTATAACTGCATGATCTTTCAACTGCCATCCGAAAACATTTTCCGGTTTTTGAGAATCTACTACAGTTGTAGATCACTGAAAATCTACTAGTTCACTTTCTAAACACGCGGAATCTGATCAGAATCATGGAAAATACCCCGTAGATACTAATTTCGAGCATGGAGGTGGGGGGTGCCGTTCTATTACATGCACCGCTATAATACAGTTTTTACGGCAACTGTCACGATTTTTTTTTTAATCTACCATTCCTACATTGCCTACTATATATTGTTCAGTTTTTATGACAAAGTAGAATAACTGTAATTTTCTACAGTTCCAAAATACAATTATCATTAAAGAATTGAAAATGATTTCTCAGTTCAAGTTCACGGGAATCGAGAAAAATGACTCAATTTTTATCCTATTTTTTCACGTTAAAAGGGGGTGGGGGCACCACTAATCCAAAAGTTAAGATTTTTTGATATGAATCGTTTCAAAAAGAAGGGAAAAGAAAAATCGTATTGAGGTCCGAGAGTCAGCCTTAAAATGAGTTTTCAGGCTTCAAGGTTTTAAAAAAGAGCCCCTCGTCGTGCAGATTGACCTAATATGTATTTCAACTTAAAATTCTCTCACCGTGTACATGAATAAGTGAACATTGGGAGATTTTTTCTGTTTTCCCCAGAATTTTAAAACGATCCATTAAAAAAAATCAATTATTGGAATACCGGTGTCCCCTTTCAGTGCTGAAATGTGAAAATGTCCGAATATCTGGTTAAAAAATTTACCGGAGCCGTTTCACGGTATGAAGATAAAAGAATTGTTTCGAAGCTCAAAATGTTAGATGGAATGCTAGTTTTAATTGAAAATGTGAGAAAATTGAGTAGATAGATATTTCATAAATTTAATATAACTATGTGGAACGGAAAACTTTCAATGATTTCGCCATAACCCCTGCTCCAAAACGCTTTTTCAGGGACCCTTCTAACCAACTATCTCGGTGCAATGTTTCCCAAGTGGGGATGGTTTGTCCCAATATACCTTTTTCTGGGAAACGGATACGGCAGAGTCTATTTATATTTTGCGTGGAGTACCGGTAAGTCTGGAAAAAGTCAATCCATGCATTGTTTCATACAGCTTCACCGCAGATTACCATGGATACGAAACCGAAATATTTTCAGGTATCTGCCAAGCAATGAGTGTATCCGTTTTAGCGTCCAACCGATTGTCAGTCATGTTATTCCCCACTAGTTTTCATAAGGTCAGTCTAAAAACTTCAAAAAATTCAAATTTCCCGCCAACCTCTCCTATTTCAGATGTGGATGGGATACCGTCTATGGGTCGCTATAGCCATCCAGTATCTCACCGGATTGCTTATCGGTCTTGCCACATTTTTCAACGAAGTACAACTATTTCGAAATGGTAAAAACGGAATAGTCCCAAAGTTTTTGAAGTGAGTCATCCAGCAACTACGCTCTATAGCTAATCCCAGATTTCAGTACAACTTTGACTAACAGATTTTTCGCTATTGGAGGAGTATTTTTACTTGTAAATTGTATTTATTTAGTGGGTACATATTGTTATTTGTTTATAGTAATACGTAGAAGACAGAAGAAAATGGTGAGACACTTTTCAGTTGAAATATTCACTTCAATTTAAGAAAACATTTTAGCACACCTCCACACCAATGATTATAAAATCTCGGACCAAAGAGCGTGCCAAAATGCGAGAAGCTCGTTTATTCACCATGAGCACTATAATTGTGGGTGTCCAGTTGTGTATTCTTATACTCTTCATCTTCAAAGGTGCCGACATTTTAGCATTCACCAGTGATCAGTTTTATTTGGTGTATAATGCAGTGAGGTGAGTGGGTTAGAGTGAAAAGAAAAAAGAAAAATGATTTCTCCCCGGCCGGGAATTGAACCCGGGTCTCGCATGTGACAGACGCGGATACTCACCACTATACTACCGAGGACACGGAAGAAGAAGGGAATGGAGGGCATAGAGGAGAGTGGAGAGCGCCTTTCCAAGTAGCAATTTTCAACTTCAATTTTCTATGCCTAAATGTAACTTTAGAAACTTGGTTTAAATGGCATTTTTGTTCATTTTAATCAGCTCTATTCAAAAATCTAAATTACAAAAACGTAGCGTCACTTTGAAAAAAGTTACGGCTCCTCAATCCATAATTTCTGTTTTCAGCGACCTCTACGCAAGTATCAACCCGTATCTTCTTTGGGTATTCTCAGATTCACTCAGGAAATATATACTTCAACGGCTAGGATTTATCAAGAAGAATAAAAATATCACATCAGTTACACCTATCACTTTTGTGTTATGATGGATTTTTCTGTTTTATAAGATTATTTTATAAATTCATGCACGACTGATTCTAATTTTATTGAGGATTACGTTTCTGAGATTGACCGGCTGATCCTATTGATAGTTTAACTATTTAAGATAGGCATACCGGTTTCACTGTAATGTCTTTATCTTAAAAATATTTACAAATTTTACTAAAAGATGCCAAGATTTAGGTATATGTATGACATACGAACTCCCCGACATACATTCACAGATTTTGAATTTTACATTTTCGATCAATGAAAAATAAATTTAACAAACATTATAGACAAGTAACGTATCAAAAAAAGAAGTTACCTTTTGAAAAGTATCTGAAACAGGGAAACAACAAATTAACAATAATAAAAATTGACATTTTCTTCGAAGAATCTAGAATGCTACTTTTATTGATGTTTATTAAATTTAACCGACGGTGGTCATTACTTTGAATCCATCTGAAACAGTGAGATAGGTTTGAAAAAATATAAACTACTGTTCCAGTAGCATCAGATGTTAGTTTCCCATGACGAGTGTTTGCTCACAATATATAAATACAAACGCAAAATTCCGAAAAAAAAAATTTTTTTCAGTTCTTTCAGGTGAAAACCCGACATTAAAATTGCCAACTTTTTTAGTCTCTTGGAAACTGAAGCCCCGGATCCACTGAAACTTCCAACTATCACCACAATTAATTATCCTGATAAAACAGTAATTTTTCCAGAATTTTATGTTGCATATCGGATTCATTGTATTATATGTTCGGGTTAGTTATTCCATGTTTAGAATGGTCATCATCACTCTATAGACAAGACCCTGGCATCGAAAAAAAATTTTAGTTTTATTAATCCTCTACATCAAACACATCTTTTTTTATCACAGTCTATTCAAGCTTCATCACATAATAACTCCCCGACAGACATCCATTGATCCTAGATTTTAAACTTTTGATTAATGAAAAATAAATTCAACAAAAATTTTTAGACCCATATCGTGTCAAAAAAGGAAGTTACCTTTTGGAAAATGTCTGAAACAGGGAAACAAAATATAGTCAACGGGTTAAAAATTATAAAAATGGACACTTTCTTCTAAGAATCTAAAATGTGACTTCAACTGGTCTATTCTATTTTTTTTTAAATTGAATCGAAGTTGTTCATAACTTCGAATTTATCGGAAACAACGAGACATGTTAAAAAAACTACTGTATCAGTAGCATCAGATGTTGCATTCCTATGACGACTGTTTGCTGGGGCACCGTCGAAATCGGGAGACTAATGTGAATTGTTTTCCAATAGCTGAGATTATTTCTAGTAACGATTCAATTTTAATTTTAATTTTGTGATTTACCAGTTCTAGAACACTTATTTAACCCTTCACAGTTCTTTTTTAAAACCAAATCAGTTCATTGTCTCGTCAAGCTAAAATTACTTCTACGGTGGTGACATGCGGGCATTGGTTCGTTTGCATGTGGATTCCTAGCTTGTTCAATTTGCAAGTTCTACTATATTGTATTGCGACCGAATAAAAAAAGAAAGAACCGATCTATCAAAACACTTAAAAAAATACATCAAGCACCTGAAACATTTTTTGTGTTTCATTACAAAGATAAGTCAATTTGACAGTATTCACAGTTAATAGCATTAGAACCCGTAAGACAGCTCTAGGTTCACAATGTATTTCAACCGTTTCCTGTTTCAAATATGTTTTAACACAGTTGTAGGTTTCTGGTAGCATTGTCTTATTTTCATGTTAAGTACACCATAAATGCGTTTCTGGTTTTCTGCAAAAGAGTTCAAAGTTAAAGCTTTGCAGCGTTTTATTGTTTATAATATCTCAATATATCCGTGAGGCACCTTGGCGCGAAACGATTTCAACGAAATTGGAGGCCTATTTCACTGAAACTTCTAAGTATCACCATAAATAATTACCCTGATAAAACAGTATTTTTTCCTGAATTTTATGTTGCATATCGGATTCATTGTACATATTATATGTTCGGGTTAGTTATTCCATGTTTAGAATGGTTATCATCAATCTATAGACAAAACTCTGGCATCAAAAAAATATTTTTAATTTTCTTAATCCGCTACATCAAACATATCTTTTTTATCACAGTCTATTCAAGCTTCATCACATAATAACTCCCCGACAGACATCCATTGATCCTAGATTTTACATTTTCGATCAATGAAAAATTAATTTAACAAGCTTTTTAAACAAGTCGCGTATCAAAAAAAGAAGGTACCATTTGAAAAGTGTTTAAAACAGGGAATCATCAACAATAATAAAAATTGATATTTTCCTCTAACAATAAGAATCTAGAATGTTACGTCTACTGGTCTATTAAATTGAATCGATGTTGTTCATAACTTCGAATTTATCGGAAACAATGAGACATGTTAAAAAAAACTACTGTATCAGTAGCATCAGATGTTGCTTTCCTATGACGAGTGTTTGCTAACGATGCTATTGTCCAATGTATTAGATTATTTGTTGAAAAGCCTCTATTTTAATTATCATTTTGTGATTTACCAGTTCTAGAATACTTATTTAACCCTTCACAGTTCGTTTTTCAAATCAAATCAGTTCATTATCTCGTCAAGTTATAATTACTTCTACGATGGTGATATGCGGGCATTGGTTCGTTTGCAAGTGGATTCCTAGCTTGTTCAATTTGCGAATTTTACTTCATTGTTGACACCATATAAAAGAAAAAAATGATCTATCAAAACATCTGAAAAATATATCAAGCACCTGAAACACTTTTTTTGTGTTTCATCTAATAGATAACTTCATTTGACAGTATTCACAGTCAATTAATTTAGAACGTGGGGTATTCACTTATTAATGACATCACTAGGTTCACAATGTATTTCAACCGTTTCCTGTTTCAATAATGTTATAACACAAATTAGATTAGATTTCTGGTACTTGTGTTAATTTTTAACGACAGAGTTCAGTATACCGTTAAGCCTTTATGGTTGTCTGCAAAAGTGTTCAAAATTAATGCTTTTCAGCGTTTAATTGTTTATAATATCTTAATATATCCCTGAGGCACCTTGGCGCGAAGCGATTTCAACGAAATTAGACGTGCCCAAGATAGCAAATCGCTAACTCTCACACTCTCCTAGAAACGTTTGCGATGCTTATGAATTATAGAGAAATGAATAATTTGACAAACCGTCTACTAATACGTCTAACTTTCACAAAAATTAATCACCCAGATAAAACTGTAATTGTTTCCAGAATTTTCTGTTGCATATCGAATTTATAATTTAGTCGAATTATTCATTAAATGTTAGAGGTGACGTTTACAGGAGACTACATTGACCGAAGTTCTGGAAACACAAAACATCCTATCCCTACTTCCTTAATTCAAGCTTTATACAAATTGGGAAACTTATAATCCTCCGTCTCCTGAAGCCAATTATCCTCACTCCACTTCGTGTTCTTCCTCTCCATCACATGTACCGTATAGGCATGACGTGACTTATCCGAAGTGTTGGCTTCACTCTTATGAACAACCAATCCATGGATCAGAATCAAGGATCCCTTGAAAATTGGGACATGTTGGAATTTGGATTGATCGTAGGTTGGACGGGTGCCAATGAATTTGAGGAGTGGGCCTCCGGTGGTGTCATGGGTTCGGACGAAACGGTAGTCGGAAGTGGAGGTGTCTGGAATAGAAAAGTTTATGATTATTTTTCTAGAATTTATTTCATTCGAGGTACTTTTGTGACTTTTTTGAAAGCGTAAAAACAAGAAATCATTTACCCGATGCCATTTCTCAACACCCCTAGTCCTAGTTTCTATCACACAGGCAAACCGCTCCGGATGAAATTTGGTCCAAACGCGGATAACACTCGGCGTCAAAACGATACCAAAAAAGACATCAAATTTGGCCCTAGTTTGGACCAAATTTGATCCTCGGCGGTCGGCAGCGGAAAATTTGGGCAGGGGTTCCCCGGATCAGAATTTTCTGGTTCTTGCCATTTGTAAATAGCTATGAAGTAACAAACAATTGTATCAATGTATATAAATATTTATTTTATTCGAACTTAAAAAAAAAACATAGAACAATTTAGAAAAGTTGTGGCGAGTTCGAAGATTCGGCAGTTTTGTTTTTGATTTAGCTCCTTGGTTTGCTTCCGGGGCACGATCCAGATGTTGACGACATCTGAAAAATAAGTTTATAGTTATGTATTATTCGTGGTGATACTCATAAAGTGAAAATTTTCAGTACAATTGCCAAGATTATTGAAATCAAATTTAAAAGTAAAAATTGGTTGCTTCGTAGAGAAAACAATTTGGAATTTTGAAACGTCTTTTCTGCTCAAAATAGAAGTATGAACACAAAAAATACAAAGATTTGGAATTTTAATTGAAATTTCCGAAAATTTACAGAAAATTCGGAATGTTTCATTCAAATTTTCTGTGTTTCCATTTCCATTATAACCAAAACGTTGATTCAAAATTTCGGAGTTTTCGTGTTACGCAAGAGAACTTACAGTTATTGAAATGCTGCGTTAACACTTGCAAACCGGAATCCAATCATCGAAAACTATTCTGAAAAGAAAACTGTTCAATTTTTCCAATTTTCGAAACAAAACTAACCTCTCTGCTTTTTGAAATAAAAAGTTCCGCCATTTAGTACAACTAATAGACTTCTATTGAATGTAGTTGACTGAAATTCACTTATTGTCGATGAAAAAGCGAAAAATCTTACACGAAAAACGAGAAAATAGAAGAAATAAATATAAAAATTGAAAATGAATGAGTGCCAACTCATCCACATTTGATCCTCGTTTCATCCTCGGCACTTTTGAGAAACTCCCAAAAATGAGGACGCCCGCATCTCACCCGCGTTTCATCCTCAAAACTGCTTTTAGCCGCGTAAGGTGAAATTAGGGCCACGTTTGGTCCTAATTTCGTCCTTCGCCCGCGTTTGATCCGCGTTTCATCATCAGCGGTTTGCCTGTGCATGTCCTCGGTAGTATAGTGGTGACTATCCGCGTCTGTCACATGCGAGACCCGGGTTCAATTCCCGGCCGGGGAGAACTTTTTTTCAGTTTTTTTGTTGTTGAAATCCCAACACTAACCTTTATGACTTCCCGGAATGAACGAAAGACATCCATTTTCCACACTCGCCTCATCTATGGCTATCCACACCCCTGTCAAATGATCAATTGGGTCCACTCGAAGAAAAGTAGAATCCACGTGGTCAGTGACTGCTCCTCCAATTTTCGGCTGCTTGAAAATATACATACTTTGAACAACTTCAGGCTCCTGGTACCCGATTTCCTCGAAGATTTTTTGAATCTTGGTGTTGAATGTCATCTTCTTGAATGTTGGGTCAAGGAAATGGAGACCGTGTCCAATTTTATTGAGTGCCTTGTCTTTTGGGACCGTAAGCTCTCCATTCTTGTCAACGGCACCTTCCTCGAAGAAGAATCGGATTTTGTCGGAACTGTTGAGGAAGTAGGAGTCGGCGGCGTGCTGGAAATGATAAAATTGAGTTTTTGATTCGAAAAAATGTTATGTTTCAAAAACTTCATTTTTGTACGACGATAGATTTTTTAACGTTGTGCAATGTGTGGTTCTCTCCTCGCTACAAATCAGAGATGTCGGGAAGTGATAATTTTCTTATCCGGAAGTCGGAAGTAGATTTTTTGCAAAAGTTCAGAAACTCCAAGAGAAAATATCATAAAATTAGGAAAAATTGGTGAAAAATGGTTTTTGCAGGAGAAAATCCTATTTTCTGTCCTTTTAGACCATTTTTCCAAGTATTTCTGTCATATCTACTCTTCGTAAATTCCACAGTTATGAAATGACGTAAGTCGGAAGTAAATTTCGTTATTCGGAAGTCGGAATTCCATGCAACACTGATTCAGTGGTATTAAAAAAACTAAAAGATAGACATGATCTTCCACTAACTACGGGCATAACATCTGATTCATTTTTGCTTTTTTATTCTTTTTCTCTGAAACAGGCAAAGTTATGTGAAGCAAAACTAGAAACTTTGGGAAGAAATCCAAGTTTTCACGACCCAACACGTTTCTCAGCTCTCCATAATTTTTTTTTTGTTGATAATGTTGAAGACAAACTGCATAAATGTTATGGGACCTACTTTTGTGATTTTACCGGAAATAATAATCCTACCTTATCCTCATCATACGTTGAAAACACACTCTTTGGGTGCTCCGCCAGATTCATGTCATCCACAATTTTGCCAATTGCACCCTTCATTTCCTCAATTTCCTCATCGTTGAACACATTCTCAATCACCACAAAACCATCTCTCTCGAATTTTTGAGAAAGGTTGGACATTTTCAAACTGAAACATGTATTAGGTCCTTAGCGAATACAACGGAAAATTTAAAATTCATAAAGAAAAGGTAAAACGGTGGAAATTTTTTGCGACGTGACAAAAATCAATTTGAGAAGGAGACGAATGTGGTCAAATAATAGTGGTCAGGTCAACACAACTATCTTATCACTCTGTGTCATCAAGATGCTTATCACATCAAGATGACCGATAATTGTTTTTTTATTACTGTTTGTGATGACGTAAACCAAATAACTTGGAAAGGAAGCAAATCGAGAAGACAAGCATTGCAACAATAGTAATTGTTCAAAGAAGTTTCATTGGTGATACAGTAAAATTGATATTTTACAGCCTAATTTTTGAGAGAGAACTGGATTATTAGGTACTAATAAGAAGTTGGAAAATGGAAAAATCATGAAGGAAGGGACAACCAGAGGATTGCAACAATAGTAATTGCTCAAAGAAGTTTCATTGGCGATACAGTAAAATTGATATTTTATAATTTTATTTTTGTGAAAAAACTGGATTGTATACTGCTTATCATTAGGTACTATTAGGTTGGCAAGAAAGTTTTTGTGCATGACTCAAGTTATTTTTACTCAAACAGGAAGCATACCAAATATCAAACATAGTTACCATCTTAGTCCACAACTGTCTCCAATTTACCGGGTATCTTCCCGATACCGTCCTGGCAGAGCTCCGGTTGTTTCAAGGCAAAATAAACTTACACCCATTTTTTGACTTGACTTTAAGTATCGAAGTCATGTTCAGCGGCAGAGCGCTGAATTGCCCCGAACTTATAGTAGTTCGTTAGAAGAAGGTCCAAGCTCTAATTTGTATGATTAAAAACTATTTTCCAAAATTAGGTGAGAAAATATTTTGTCGGGAATGCAACTAGCGGATATGCAACATTATGGAGGTGGCAGACTTTTTGACCGTGTGGAGCTGAAGACTCACGTATAGTTTTGATTTTTTGCACACAAAAAGAACAGAAGTAGAAGATTATTGTTTCACATTTTCCAATCATATACGTTGTGTTGGGTCCTCCACATTAGGGTCATTATTTTCTTTGGGTATGATTCCCTTTTGATGATGTCTACCAGCGTTTAATCAACGCCAAGTCGGTGGGTTTCCCTGGGGTAGTTTGTGTGCAATACCCACTCTCTATCAGTGATACCCAAATGGTTAGGTCGAATGAAGTTTGAAAGAGGAGAGAGAATTCGAAGCCGCAGGTCTACCCTGCACTGAACGCGGATCTTGACCAAAATATGACTATTCAATGTCTCTTTTTATATTCTTGCCGACACATTTCAAAAAGTTTCCGATTGTGTTATAAGTAGTAGTGATTATCATTGATAATTCACAGGAAGATTGAGATGGAAACTCTCCTTCTACAGCTCACAGCATGTACAAATCCTATTCATATGCACTTTTAGTACGTGGTACTTCGACAACAGAAAAATCGCATTTCTCAAAGTTGGAAACTGAATTACTTATAGTGTGCCAAAAGAAGAATTCATCCTTGTAAACTTTTCCTGTTGGTTGCACAAATTTAGAAATTTTGGTATTAGATGGAAAGCGAAAATAAAAATATTGCTGTAAGAGTTGTCGGTCAAGAATAAAGATAGGCATGGCTCTTGCAGAAGAGAAGAGTCGGGTGGAATTCCTGACTGCTATCAGAATCACAGAGAGTTTATCTAACAAGTGGTATGCGGAGGTGGTTTTGATTCTTGCAATTTATCTGACAGCATTCAAAACAAAACATGCACAAAAACTTTCTTGCCAACCTAATAGTAAGAAACTAGAAACTGAGTTAATTTTTTGAGATGGTTGTCATTTCGGTACGTTTTTTTTTTTTTTTAATTTCTCCTTCTTCAAATTTTCTGTTTTATTAACATGAAAAATAAACTCTCATTTTAAATGCAACATTCCGTTAATAATACCGTAACTGATGTATCTCACTAAATTGAACAAAACATATTCTCCCCGGCCGGGAATTGAACCCGGGTCTCGCATGTGACAGACGCGGATACTCACCACTATACTACCGAGGACGTGATAGAAAGTAGTAGTAGTGGTGTTGAGGAATCGCTTTGGGAAAATGATTTCTTGCCTTTACGTTTTCAAAAAACACAAAAGCACTTCGAATGAAAATAAGTGGGACGCTGACAATGAAAATTAAAAATTATGGGAAGCTGAGAAACGTGTTGGGTCGTGAAAATTTGGATTCCTTCTCAAAGTTTCTAGTTTTGCTTCACATAACTTTGCCTGTTTCAGAGAAAAAGAATAAAAAAGCAAAAATGAATCAGATGTTTGTATCTAGACTCAGATGTTATGTCTGTTGTTAGTGGAATATCATGTCTATCCTTAAGTTGTTTTGATCTTTACCACTGATCTTTGCTTACATACATCTTCAAATTATGTAGGGGCTGAAACAGAAGGTATTTCTGACAAATTTCCAGAACACTACATACAAATTTGAAGGAGGTCAGAAAGTTTTGAACACAGTGTAGTTGTTAAACCAGAAAACTGATGCCGTTATGATTATTTTGCAAACATTTATGTTCCAGCTAATCGATTTAAAAAAATTTCATTCAGTCATGTACTGATTGTGTGTAGCCAAAAGCTGATAGTTGAGAATGCAGAAGAACTGGTTGTGGTGATCACTATGCATTATCTCTGATTCCTGAAACAGAAGGTAATAATTATACAAATGTTCATTCGATATTTCAAAGACTACAGTAACATGGATTTGTTTCGACCAAGATAGTTATAGGCATTTTCTTTCAATTTCATAGGTTGTTGGAGGTAGAGATGTATTTTTTTGGAACCGAAAACTGATCATTAATGGTTTTTCTTTTTTCGTGTCACATCAAGGGAGCATTCATGAGATCAGTATTTAAGAAGCTGAATCTTACTGATACATATATATTGACGCTCTGCTGATAGTGAGTTACAGCCTAGCCATGTAAAATGGCTTGCAATGGTGCATCAGAAATCCCGATTGTCACCTTTCTTGAAAAATTCCGTCCGAGAAAAATATCAACTGTTCGTTTCGAAACAAAACATTTTTGGGCCCCGAAGCACTCTCGTTTTATTTTAAACAAAAAAGAAATGTTTCAGATGAAACTGAAAAATTATTAGAACTTCAATAGATTTCAATAATATAGTGTTGCCGCAAAATTAAAATGCGATTTGATAGTTCTTTCTTCTGCTAGCTCTGACTCTAATCAATAAGCTGACATAAATTGTTTCAACCTTTGTGTCACTCGTAAGTGCACACACTATCCCTAATTATCCCAGGAGCCAGCGCGGCGCGGTCGCGTAGGGTGCTTACACATACGTGGGGTAGAGTAGTTGGCTCCATTAGTTACCTCCTTTTTCATTAACCAAAATGAAACGTCTCCGTTTCCCAATGCTTGTAATCAAAGACGTCTTGAAAAACATGGATCCTATCGATTTGTAAGTTAAACCATCATTTGCTTGAAGTTTTGGGTATTTTTTCAAAATAAACTTATCCCTGGCGTCTAAAAAGATGGGTCACTTGATTCCACTAGCAGACACTCATCGATTCAGAGTGGACTTGGAACATTTTATTATTATATCCATCAACGAGAAACAATATAACATTCAACTTCCCAAAAAAGTATCGAGTCGAGTGACTGTGATGATAACTATTGATAACGCATGGCCTACTAGAGAATGGCTACATATTTATTGGAATAAGAAATGGACTGAACTCCTGGTGCATATCTTACGAGTCTTCAAGTGCCCTTTGACCACAGTCAATAGCAAATCAATGCCAAATAGCAAATTGACAGAGGCTATACAGATTATGTCAGCTGAGCAGTGTGAGATAAAGAAAATATATTTACCTCAGGACTTGCAAAGGAAAAAGTCACTCAGAAACATTATTGAGAACCTGAACATCAAGGAGAGGCTTATAATAACTCGGTAGAAATCCAAAAAAACGTAAGGCTCTAACTATTTTTGCCTCTAGTTTAATTGAAGTTATAGAATGTGAACGATCATTCGAACAGTCAATGGAGGAGTCCCAAGTCAACAGAGGTAGTCATCTGGATTCGATTTTTTCTGGAAATTGAATTACATGTCTTATTATGTTGATACACCACTTCTACATATTCATGAAATATTTAAAATTTTAAAATTTCTGTTCTTCGGTGTTTTTAAATGCTGGTTTCAAACTTTGACTCTATTTGTTCGCTCGTAACGTTCACTGTTTCCAGTAAAGTATATTAACGACATCCTAATGTTGCACTAATTTAACGATCCTTTTCATTTCGAACACGTGTTTTATTTTCATGGTTTCATTTTTTCAACTATGTATTTACAAACTCTTTTTCAAGAACAAACCGGTTACTTCCATTTGTCAAATTTTTCTAGCTTTTTCTAGACAGTTCATGAACACTTATCATTCATTGTTTCAATGTTCGTCTATAATACTTACGTGTTCAAGTTTGAAATTTGTACGGACACTATTTGATCTTGATTAATGACAATTACATTTTTAGCCGTTTCATTATTATGACAATAGAAAAAACACAATCGCGATTTAGTTATTGTTTAGAATATTTGATCTAACTGCTTCGAATCATTTTTTTTCATTCGAAAAGTAATAATCGATGAGTGGAAGGTAACTTAATATGTATGAAATTAATGAATATCACAAAAATTTATCATGTTTCGAATAGTCTTCTGATTCCCTTTCAAATTCTTCCCATACTATGATAAATAATTGAAATTTTTTACAAAGACTTTGGATATTATTTTGAATAAAGTTCTAGTAAACTGATCAATTAAAGGTGTGTATATGTAACTGAACAAAATTCTATGTTGTAAATTGAGATCACACGAAATTCGGGAACACTGTGCATGGACGAAAGCAAAATCGCCGCACAGTCTTCTAACCGAAAATGTTTTTTTTCTGTTTCGGGTCTCGATAATTTTATCAATTTATTCAATTTTAATACTAAACAAAAACGATTACACTAATCATGCAATTGAAACGAGCACAGTTTTGTACGAGAACCTTCTATCGATGATATCCACCGTATTTCCAAAAAGACTGTTTCAATCATTTGGTTTTTGGAACAGTAATAAATAGTGACTTTATTCATTCAGCATTTCCTGTAATCTCTGTGCGCTTGTTGTCTCCGTTGCTCGTTTTGATTTGGATAACTTTATCATTTTCCCTTTGTTGACCCCTTGGGTTTGATCGCTGGTTCTAGAACAGTACTAACTAAATCAGAGCCAAAAATTCCAAAAAGTTTTTACGACAGTAGTAAATTTCATAATAATTTACGGTTCCAACAAATTTGGATAAGTGTATAAAGTTCTAACGTCTGTTGATTTTTGATTTCAACAATTAAATTTTTCGGATAAGAATTTTAATCACTACGCTCTAATGATTTATATCGCCCAAGTTGACAATTGAATCGGATCTAGGTTTTTGTAGTGGATTTTCAAAACTACCAGAAATAGAAAATTTCGCGGTTTTATTTGATAGTTAATGCAAGTTCAGCTTTAAAAAAGTAATTCTTTGCAATTTAGAACAGTTTCAGAATTATTTCATTTGTACTCGATATTTTCTGAAATAGTTCGTAACGATGTAAAATCATTTTGTAAATATTATATTTGATTTACGACTGTAGGCAATGAAATCGGAATAATCTTCTTTTCCAATTCGTACTCAAAATACCGTATTAATATCACTGTTTCTTAACAAAGAGATAAGTTGGGCAGAAAAAATATAGTAATTAGTAGTGAATCGGTATGGGCTTCCAACAATTATCTGTTTCATTTCCGCTATTTATGAAACAACAATTTTAAATATCAATACTCCTTTTACTCGTATTGTCAATACTCCTTTTACTCGTATTGTTCAATTCCTCAAGTTTTATAGGTTTCAGCAAACCTATTATCCAAGCAAAACCAACTGGGTTACTAAAATATGATTTTCAATTTGAGTAAGTGAGAACTATCCGCCCAAACTTTGAAGAACGGTTGCTTCAAGGGAATAAGCCCTTATGGTGAAAATGGATAATACCATAACACCGGTAGCTTTTAAGTAATGCGGGTGATGAAGTGAGATGATAGATTTACGAGCCAAAACTCCCACTTTTTGTGTAATTCGTTTGCACACAGGGTATCATCAGCTTCCTACCTTCAGATTAAAATTCTAAATAAATATATCATATTTTAACATGTTTTTTTGTGTTAGCTTACTAAAAACCATTCCAAATCAGTCCTTGATGTATTTCTAATTAGTTCTTTTGACCTCCGTTCTTATAGTTAATTTTATCTCAACTTACCGTTTCTTCTGATTTTTATCACTAGAACAAGTCAATTAGAGTAGTTCGAGAAACGCAATTTTAATATCAATTTACGCTTTTGTGCATCAAATTGTATTTTTAACCTCAGGAAATCGTTTTAAGAAAAACATGAAACATTCAATAATGCATAATGTTACTTCTCTAAAGATACGAATATCAATAATTAAGTGAGTCTACTTTGATACCCTCTAAAAACATTGTGTTTACAGTTTCCGAAAAGATATAATTGGAATGATGAACTGATTTGATTGATTATCTCGTGTTTTATTGTCGTGTCATTGTTTATTCTTACAATAAATAGTATTTTATTGCAAGAAAGTGTGTTTTGTCGTCGTATTTTATCAGAAACCCGACAACCTCGTATTCATACGTGGGCTACTAAATCCTCTTTTTTCGAAAATCTTGTTTTTCTACTAATTTATTTGTTTACGTGTCACAATTTGATGTTGTTTTTTACATGAATGCCGTATGATTTTTTAACTGAAATTGCAAAGTTTGCATGTAAACCCATCCTGTTCTTCTCTGAAACTTTGGTTCTGTAATATGTCGGAGACTTCAAATTTGATTTTTTTATCACAAGAAACTTTATGCACTCATTGTTATTAACTATGTAGTCTATTTAATTCCAACTTACAGTTTGTGTGATGTTCAATTTTTGGTGACTCTAAAAGAAAACCCACTTTGTTTTTTCATGTTTATGTACATATGAAATTTTAGAAAACGGAAAATTTTTCACGCGAGTTTAATATAGGGATAAAAATTTGTGAATTAATTTTTTTCTGTTGCTAAACATTGCTTTTCAAAATATATCACTTTTTATTCCCCCGATGAACTGCACATAATAGAGTTCTGCTTGCCAGGAATGGGAATTTTTAACCCCTTACCGTCATATGGGTTTCTCCAAGGAGAAATCAGGTTGGATTGTTTTATTTTCTGTTTCCCGTGTTTTGTTTGTCCTGTTTTACTCAAGAAAAAATAAAATATAGAGTAACACAACTGAATATATCATTCGAGTGAAATGGAGAACAAATCAAAATTCTGTGAGTTTCCTCAAGAATTCAGCATCACGGCCGGAAAAATTCGGATTGTCATCAGTACAAACAAGCAAAATCAATTGGTAAAGTACCTTCATTTGTATCGGATTTTTATTGTGTCTCCACGTAAGAATGAGCTTAAGAATGAGTATGCTGATCCCTTTGTGAATAATGTGAAACACGCAAATGTTCTTCATGATGAATCTGATTGAGACATGAGCAAATAAGTTTTTTATCAGGCTTCCACGTTATATTCATTCCATATTGTGCTTGGAAACATTCAGATGAATCAGTCGTACCTTTATTATACCACTGAAAAGGTGATAGTTTTGTGGCGAGTTTTTACACTTAACTTTCTATGGAGAACGTTGTTCCAACATTTTTTCAAAAGAAGTGTCGCCTGATAAAATGTTCAGTAATATCGACATTTAGCGACTAAAAAGTTGCAAATTGCTAATTAAAAAATATTCATATTCAAAGTTAGCTGATTTCAATACAACTCACCAAATCAATCTAATGTTTCGTCTGAAAAATGAGCATTCTTTTTCACAACTTGAAACTTTAAATTTTTTGTGCTTCTAGCTCCTTATTAGTTGCTACATTTCTCAAAGAGTTAGTTGTTAAAAGTTATTTGATATTTTGTTTTATTCAAGGTTAATGTTCTTAGAAAAACGTTGTGAAAGTCCGAAATAGTTTGATCAAGTTTTTTTTCCAACACATACAAAAAAATTGACTGCTTCGTAGACAATTGAATTTTGGTACAAGCATACTGATAGTATTTCAGACAGTGTTATATGCGAATTGAAACTTTTTTTAAAGGAAACAGTGCTAACACAAAAGTATTATACGGATTTGTCAACTGCTCATAAGCGTCGTCAAGGTAATTGATTTCACTTATATTGTCCGAGGTTCCAGCAAAATCATACGAAGCAATGTAAAAAAGTTTCGTAAACCCAAAACTATCAGATGTATACCAAAATGTTTCTGGTTGTTTTTACATATAATTAACAAGCCTTTTTCCTAAATCTCTGTGATTAATGATGTGCGCTAAAAAGAAAATGTATCAACAAAACCTGTTTTCCATAAAAATTTGTAAGAATTCTGACTCCAATTTGTCGTACATTTTTTTAAAGTATTTTTTGGTACATGGCAAATTCACTGTGGCAACATTGCTAATTAATTGATACTGACCTACAAAGAAATGTTGAAACATGCCGATGATAAATTAAATTTTCATACAAACGCTGTCTTTACTGGTTCAAGTCATATTGTCTGGTTATTCGTCGGCTAATGTATTATCACTTTGTGAGAAAATCGGAAAATATATTTTTGATATGAAACATTAAAATTTTCAATCAGAGTACAGTATTCATTCATTTTTTTTCAGTCAATGTTTCACATTTTAGTTATACATAGTTAAGCAATTGGTGTATTAAACAAAGGTATCATATTTTCCCAGCTGGAGAGAGTGATCTCTGCAAAAACCACAACTCGTAAAAACCTTATTTTTGTTGATTGAAATTTAGATCTTTTGTCACGCTTATATTTATTCTCCAACTTTCAAGATTAAAATATTTTTCAACTTCCCGTCATTACTTTTTAGTGCCAAATGTTCATTTTAAATTTCAGTTTGTGATTGGAACAAATAAGATTTTTGGAGAATTGTTTAAAATTCATGTTTGTTGTCATTTGGTGCCTTATGTTGCAACCCGCTGTTCAACTATGCGAAGGTTTTCCTGTTTTATCTAAAAGTTTATTCCCCCCTTAGACTCCGCCTTGACCGTGCGAGCAATCGGGCAGCCTTGATTTTGGCTTAATGCTAATTTTTGTTTTTGGACGCGTTGAAGCCTCCCATGATTCACGAAATAAAATTTACCCCAAAACAAAACCTGTAAATGTTATTGTTTCAAAATTAACATTTATTGTTCACCCGCTTTTCATATCGTTCTGTCAGAATTTTCCATATTTTTGTCTATCACATACTCTTTGGACCTGAATAAATAATTATTGAATTCAATTTCTACTGTTGCAAGGCAAATGTAGATGACTCTACTTTTCTGTGTTTTAATAACATATAGAATAATAAATAAACCAAAAATGAGCTTCTGTTAGCTATGAAAAATTAGGTTTATTCAATTTGATTAACATAGAATAAGACTAAAATGAGCTTAATTACTTATTATTTATTAAAAAAATAACTCAAAACTGATAGTTGTTATTCTGTCCAAAATCTAGACTTGAACTGTTATCCATCCATGGTTGAATCGGTTGTCCTGGGACAATTGATGTCCATGGAGAAGTCGGGGCATAGGGATGTGTTGGTTGCCACGAGTGTTCCTGTAGTGGATGCAATCCAGTATTTTGAATGATTGCAGAACTTCCGTTGACTGATGATGTAGAGTTCATGAAACTGTTCTCGTTTGACTTCGGAAAGTAGGACGGTCCTGAAATCATCGATGAATTCCAGATTGATCCATCGAACTGATATTGGTTTTGAGAAGTATCTGGATGACAAAAGTTGACATCAGATTTTGTCCGTTTCGAAGAAATCGGTGACATATCACTTGAAGCTGAAGAAGACATTGTGTTATCCATCGACGATATCCCAGAATCCATTGTAGAATTCACCAATGATTCGTCCGAATTCATGGCAATCTCCTTCTTATAATCTGGTCTAGCAAATGGATTCAGATTTGTCTTCATCTTCCTAACTGCTTCATTCTTATAAGATGTCAATGCAACGAACTGAGTCTCATCGATCTCAAATGTCTTCAGAAGTTTTCTTTCTGTGGATTGTTGTGATGGCATGTAGTATACGGAGAGCACTGGGATGTATCGGCAGTGGCTTGAGACAAGGAGCTGAAAAAACCAGTTTTGATATCATTGAAAGCTCTGAATTGTTAGCACGGAACGTTTCTTTTAATCGCGCTCTACTGAAACAGAAGAAAATATTGTGCGAAATTTAGAGACTTAGAGAAAACGAGACATTTTTCAAGGACGTTCCGGTGAAGCATAGTCGTAAGAACTGTGCTGAGCTAATAAAACTCACTGAATTGCTACTCTCCTCGTTCAGATCTACCTGAGCTCTTCTCTTTCTTTTCGTTGATTTGTCATCTTCCTTTCTTTTCGCATTATCTTTTTTTCTGATTGTATGAATCTTTGCGTTTTTGAACACAATTTTTCCATCTTGTGACTCGGTGAATATCTCATTACTCTCCAAATCTGCCTTCACACTTTTCCCGGTCTCTTTCCACTTGCCACTTTTGTATTCCAATGTATTCTTGTTCACTATTCTGAGTTTCAAACCAAAAATATAGGTTGCAAGCTGAGGAAGTCCGGAGATGATATAGGAGAGGCATGGGAAAATGACTCTGAAAGCGAAACTTGACGGTTTTGAAGATTCAAACGAAAAACCAACAGTCCAGTGGGTAGAGTGACCATCTCATTATCCAATTCATGAAATGAATTCCACAGTTTTGCATCATGCAGAGTTACTTTGATATTATCTGCATTGATTTGCTCGAAGGGGATGTCTGACGGTGGAGGATTGTATGCAGGCGCGTTGAAGTCTGAAAATATTTTTCTATAGTGCGTAGGGAGCCGTCAACCTACTATTCATGTAACCAGACCAATACTGGTTAGCTGCGTATTGGGCATAGTCCTGGCCACCGTACTGCCCATTATTATGCATCTGGTTATTCCAGGCCAGAGGGTATTGCGATCCGGATGTCCCTGCCGCCGGATTGTGGACTGAATCGGTCATAGGTGGGGAGTTGTGAGATTGCTGATGGTAGTTGGGGTACATTTCTGGAAAATCGAATACAACAGAAAACTGAAACTAATAAAATCACGCAAACGAAACAGAATAAAAAATTGAAGAGGGGTGAGGTAACTGCGCTCCACCGAACAGCGAATGGGGTCAATAATTCGTGGGGAAAAAGAACGAGGAATTTAAATGCCTGAATTATTACAACGGTGATATGCACATTGTCATATAAAGCATCCAGTTAAATTAGCGCAAAATTCAACAAAAAAATACCACTTTTTTTTGTTGAAAATATGTTCTTTTTTCTCTTTTTGCTGAATTAGATATTTCTTTATAAGAAGTTTAAATAGGGAGAAAAATGGAAGAAAAGTGAGAAAAATGTAACTCCCTATTGTTCGTCCACGCTATAAACACGCGATGTGACTAAACGGCAACTCAGCCTGCCAAGTGTTGTGCAAACGCGCTTCACTAGACTTCCGGTTTCGCGTGAAAATAATTTGAATTTTGTCGTATGGACTAAATATGACCACTGTTTCAAAATTTCTATACTTTGTGTTACTGTTAATACTGTCTATTCTAATGCCGATATTCCTGGGGCTAGAAAAGATTTGATGAAAATAAGTACGATAACTAAATTAGAAAAAAAAATAAAAGGAAGAAGGAAGAAGGACCAACAAAAACAGATCACCATTACGATAATGCGTGAGAATGACCAAAGAAGTGTGCCCCACTGGAAGACGAGTTGTTGCGTGTCACACGTCACACTGACCTTCGGGAAGTATTCAGTATTTGTTTGTTTACATAGTATTCTGGGTCACTGTCACACTTATGCACTCGCACTGTCACAACGGCCTATTGGTATATCACAACACAGATATTACACGGAATTGTGAAAACTAATAGAAAATCTCTGGGAAACTTGGTAGAAGAGGACGACAACAACAGATCGGCTTATCTACAAATTCAATCAAAAACAACTGTTTCTAAAGTTTATTAAATTATTCTGAACTTATCATTATTATTACCTATACTTATTGCATTGCCGGCGAATGGAGCCTAAGCCTTGTAAGGGGAATGAACTTAAAATATAATAATTTGAAAAAGACAGGACTTGGATGCTACAGAGCCTAAAGAATTCATAATTGTTTTTTGTGGAGTAGTCAACATTTTTTTGTGAATAAATTTGATGGACTGTTTCATCTCTATTATACTTGGCTTTCCTAATAAAAAATGTGCTTTGTCGTTTTTGAAATATTCCGTGACAGCAGATAAAATCTTTGAAAGGTATACATTATCGATCGATGGGTACAACCATGGACAGTACACTTGGAAGTATACTGTATCCTAGTAACAAGACTTAATTATGAGGTTCTTGAAAATGACATCACAATTTTAGAAGTTCAGTATTTTTTTCTGATTCACCCAATTATTAATTTCAGTTGGCAGAGCTAAACGTTAATATGTCCAATTGTAGCTTTAAAACATTACAATCATGCCTCACACTTGTTCACACTCTCTTGTCCAATCGATAAATTTGTATCTTCTCCTAGACGCTGGCACATAGCAAACATGGGATACAAATTGATTTCAAAAACGAACGTATTGTAAACGAATTGTAAGTAAAATTTTAACTATGTTCTCAAAAAGTAATGAAACCGTTTTTTTCGGAAAAGGGCAACTCTGTTTCAGTTATGAAATAACACATTTCATTTCATATAAAAATATTGATTACATTAACTAGCCTCACTTTTCTGTTCAATTATCTTAATTGGTGAAACAGTTTGTTTTATTGTTCACAATCATCCCTGCTTGCAATTTACAAGTAGTTCTAAAACATATTTCAATTGGTTCAGATGATTTTATATATCTTTCTCTGGTTTCTTGATCTATGGTTTTTCTGCGTTCTACAAAAATCGCCTTGAAAAATTTGTCCTTGAAACAGTTGGATCTCTGTATTTCTCTGATATGCTCTTTTGTTTCTGTTTCGAATCTCACATTTTCAGTCTATTAGAATGATAAATATCAGTTTTTAAAATAGAAAATATTTTGACTAAAAATTGAGTTAAAAAATGGGTACCCATTTTTGAATTTGACCGACCGGGACCACCCTGAACTTTCTCTGAAGTCTGTGAAAATGCAATTGCTCCGATAGAAAATTAATAACTTTTTAGTTTATAACAACGATAAATACAAGTTTTTAATGATAAAATACTTTGAGCACTGCAAAACGGAGTATAGTTTCAAACTACCAGATTGCGGAACAAGAACGACTTTTTTAAAATTTAAAATTATATAACTATTTTGTGAATCCGATATAATTGATCAGTACTCACATCAGGCATCACATATTATTATCTGAACAGCGTGTTTCAATTTTTTTAATTCGTTAAGAGAAAATTAATAATGTAGTAAAATATTAAAATTATTCTGCTTCAATTATTTTATTTCTAGTAAACTAGTTTGATTTCACTGATTGGACCATTTCCATTCGGAAAAGTTTTGTGACTCTCGGCTTGGAATACCTGGCTCATATGTTTTCAAGCTCTCTAGATTTTTTGTTTCAGAATCTGTTTTTTATATTTTCAATAAATATTTCTCTGGTTTTGATTGTTTTATTAGAAAGATTTTTTAAAATTTCTGTGTTTGCGTTCACTGAAACTTGTAATTTAGCAAATTCATGTTTTACGACCTAAGGGTACTTATAATTTTTGTTAGGAATTTCCTACATAGATTTGCCAAGTTTTGTATTACAATTGGTTTTCTCATTTTTCCAGGGTGCCGTGTGAATAGTTTTTAACAGTGTTGGTGTTATCTGTTTAAGCATCAATATTGTTTCCATGTGAATTTAAGTACTGCTCAGTTATAAATATCGTTAAATGAATTTTCACAGTTTCTCCACTCTTTTGATTGTCTAAACTAATGCAGTTAAACAGATATTGTCTTTTTAAAACAGAAATTATAAAGATATCACTGCATCAATAACGCAATGGTATGTAAAAGCCTAACTTGTTCTCAAAATAAATTTGAATCTATGTAATGGACATACTCTCGGGCAGCGAAAACGTTTTTTTTTTTTGCTTCCCGAGAATACCGTCACATTTTCAATCAATTATTACACATCTTTGTTGGGAAAATGTTCAATCTTCACGTGTGTCCATGTCCCAACTTCCGTGCCGATAAACTGTCTTGGGTTCCCACCAATGGGAAGGATGCAGTGAGAACATCTGCGTCGACGGGGATGGTAAGCTCAATCTGAACATGCAACATTCACTTGAGTATGTTGTCTAATTGTCGAATGACGACGATAATTTTTATTTTTTATTTTTATCGGGCTTTTTGTACTAAACTATTCCTAAATTTTCAGGTTACCGATCAACAATGGTTTTCTACTCCAACAACACGTTCTGCTCCGCTCCTGTCAAAATATCTCCTTGCTACGGAATGTGGAACTCTCAACTTCCTGGACTGGAAATTATCACTGCAATCGATGTGGCTGGGCTTAAGGTATGTTCTTTTGAGTAAACGGGGTCAGTAGTTGGGATCGTCACTGTATTTTTGTTAGTGTATTTTTGTCAGTGTATTTTGTCAGTGTATTTTTGTTAGTGTATTTTTGTCAGTGTATTTTGTCACTGTATTTTTGTTAGTGTATTTTTGTCAGTGTATTTTGTCAGTGTATTTTGTCAGTGTATTTTTGTTAGTGTATTTTTGTTAGTGTGTTTTTGTCAGTGTATTTTTGTTAGTGTATTTTTGTTAGTGTGTTTTTGTCAGTGTATTTTTGTTAGTGTATTTTTGTCAGTGTATTTTGTCAGTGTATTTTGTCAGTGTATTTTTGTTAGTGTATTTTTGTTAGTGTATTTTTGTTAGTGTATTTTGTTAGTGTATTTTTGTTAGTGTATTTTTGTTAGTGTATTTTGTTAGTGTATTTTGTTAGTGTATTTTTGTTAGTGTATTTTTGTTAGTGTATTTTTGTTAGTGTATTTTTGTTAGTGTATTTTTGTCAGTGTATTTTTGTTAGTGTATTTTTGTCAGTGTATTTTGTCAGTGTATTTTTGTCAGTGTATTTTTGTTAGTGTATTTTTGTTAGTGTATTTTTGTTAGTGTATTTTTGTCAGTGTATTTTTGTTAGTGTATTTTTGTCAGTGTATTTTTGTTTATGTATTTTTGTTTGTGTATTTTTGTTTGTGTATTTTTGTTTGTGTATTTTTGTTTGTGTATTTTTGTTTGTGTATTTTTGTTTGTGTACAAAATACGTTTTTTAACTTTTCCAATTGATTCTATCTTCTTATTGTCAGATTCTTCTAAAAGCCGGAGCAGTGGATCACATCTTCGAAAAACATGGACAAGATTTCGAGTATGCAGCTAGAGGAGCGTTCAACTTGGAAGCAAGGGAATACCAAGTGGCCAACTATATTAAGGAGAGCATTCTGAATGCGCCTGAGATATTTATCACGGATTGTGGAGTGAATAGAGCTGACTCCCTGGCGCTCTACTACAAAAGAACGTGTGATAAAATGCATCACCGATTCTTTTTGGCCCATGAAGGAGGAAACGTCTACCGTATCAACACCGGTTACAAATTGTTCCCAGAGGAGCAATTATTTCTACTGAACTGAGTGAAACAGAATAATGGAGAAATGCAGCAACAAGTCTCCGTATCGTTCAACAACCGAGTGGTCTACCCAAAATTCCGGAATATTTATAGGCGTCGGCCATCTGTTATCTGCTACTAACTATATTTTCCTCTATTTATGTAATTGATAATCATGTTTTTGTTTGCTTTTTTGTTATTTCTTGCTACAGTTGTCTTTGTTATTGTCGTTCTACTTGATGTAATAAATGAATACTTTAAAAAACTGTTGTAAGGTTCGAGTTTTAAAAACAGTTGTTACCTTTAACTGTCCATTCACCTATAGGATATAACGTCAATAAGCTTAATTGCCGAATTCATAAAAACGATTGAAATATAACTATCACTTGGACTGGTAGTTGAAACGGAGATTAAATATGAAACAAAAATTATTTTAGATTTTCAAGTACTTCAGTTTGCTTTCTGTTTCGATGTGATGTCATAAGTAGTATAGGGAAGTGTTACAATTAGTCGATAAAATTCTTTCAATGCGAATGGTCTAGCACTTGCAAACCGAAATATTTAAAGACGCACTCTCCGAGTCGATCGAGGATCGATAAACTGACCATCACGAAAACAGTTTACCATCTGCGTTTTGCCAATCCTATTGATCAAAGCAAAAAATACAAAATTAGATTCGTCCTACGAGTACAAGAACCTGAAACACGGATTAATCACATTTATGCATTTTTGTCTGTGACGCACCCTTCAGACGCAAATAAATAAAAATTAAAATAAATTTCGACCGTTGCAAAACAAATGGATATGCCTCTACTTTTCTGTTTTTTATTATCACTCCCAGATTGAAAAATTTGAGATGAATTCTGTTTTCCGGTGTTTTTGCCACAAATAATCTTGAAAACTTGTAGCTGCTTATAAAACATTACCACAACAAGTTCTCGACACATTTCATCTGTTGGTTATGGAATAAAACTTAATTCGAGATTTTCCAACATGACCTCGGTTTTAAAAATTTTTCTGGATTTTTTCTGATTCACCCAATCATTAATTTCATTTAGCAGAGTTATATGTTAATCGCTTAGATGAATTTTTAAGACATTTAATCGTGTCATACACTTGTTCACACTCTCTTGTCCAATCGATCTTTTCATAGACGTTCTAATTGTCGAATGACGACGATAATTTTTATTTTTTATTTTTATCGGGCTTTTTGTACTAAACTATTCCTAAATTTTCAGGTTACCGATCAACAATGGTTTTCTACTCCAACAACACGTTCTGCTCCGCTCCTGTCAAAATATCTCCTTGCTACGGAATGTGGAACTCTCAACTCCCTGGACTGGAAATTATCACTGCAATCGATGTGGCTGGGCTTAAGGTATGTTCTTTTGAGTAAACGGGGTCAGTAGTTGGGATCGTCACTGTATTTTTGTTAGTGTATTTTTGTCAGTGTATTTTGTCAGTGTATTTTTGTTAGTGTATTTTTGTCAGTGTATTTTGTCACTGTATTTTTGTTAGTGTATTTTTGTCAGTGTATTTTGTCAGTGTATTTTGTCAGTGTATTTTTGTTAGTGTATTTTTGTTAGTGTGTTTTTGTCAGTGTATTTTTGTTAGTGTATTTTTGTTAGTGTGTTTTTGTCAGTGTATTTTTGTTAGTGTATTTTTGTCAGTGTATTTTGTCAGTGTATTTTGTCAGTGTATTTTTGTTAGTGTATTTTTGTTAGTGTATTTTTGTTAGTGTATTTTGTTAGTGTATTTTTGTTAGTGTATTTTTGTTAGTGTATTTTTGTTAGTGTATTTTTGTTAGTGTATTTTTGTTAGTGTATTTTTGTTAGTGTATTTTTGTTAGTGTATTTTGTTAGTGTATTTTTGTCAGTGTATTTTTGTTAGTGTATTTTTGTCAGTGTATTTTGTCAGTGTATTTTTGTCAGTGTATTTTTGTTAGTGTATTTTTGTTAGTGTATTTTTGTTAGTGTATTTTTGTCAGTGTATTTTTGTTAGTGTATTTTTGTCAGTGTATTTTTGTTTATGTATTTTTGTTTGTGTATTTTTGTTTGTGTATTTTTGTTTGTGTATTTTTGTTTGTGTATTTTTGTTTGTGTATTTTTGTTTGTGTATTTTTGTTTGTGTACAAAATACGTTTTTTAACTTTTCCAATTGATTCTATCTTCTTATTGTCAGATTCTTCTAAAAGCCGGAGCAGTGGATCACATCTTCGAAAAACATGGACAAGATTTCGAGTATGCAGCTAGAGGAGCGTTCAACTTGGAAGCAAGGGAATACCAAGTGGCCAACTATATTAAGGAGAGCATTCTGAATGCGCCTGAGATATTTATCACGGATTGTGGAGTGAATAGAGCTGACTCCCTGGCGCTCTACTACAAAAGAACGTGTGATAAAATGCATCACCGATTCTTTTTGGCCCATGAAGGAGGAAACGTCTACCGTATCAACACCGGTTACAAATTGTTCCCAGAGGAGCAATTATTTCTACTGAACTGAGTGAAACAGAATAATGGAGAAATGCAGCAACAAGTCTCCGTATCGTTCAACAACCGAGTGGTCTACCCAAAATTCCGGAATATTTATAGGCGTCGGCCATCTGTTATCTGCTACTAACTATATTTTCCTCTATTTATGTAATTGATAATCATGTTTTTGTTTGCTTTTTTGTTATTTCTTGCTACAGTTGTCTTTGTTATTGTCGTTCTACTTGATGTAATAAATGAATACTTTAAAAAACTGTTGTAAGGTTCGAGTTTTAAAAACAGTTGTTACCTTTAACTGTCCATTCACCTATAGGATATAACGTCAATAAGCTTAATTGCCGAATTCATAAAAACGATTGAAATATAACTATCACTTGGACTGGTAGTTGAAACGGAGATTAAATATGAAACAAAAATTATTTTAGATTTTCAAGTACTTCAGTTTGCTTTCTGTTTCGATGTGATGTCATAAGTAGTATAGGGAAGTGTTACAATTAGTCGATAAAATTCTTTCAATGCGAATGGTCTAGCACTTGCAAACCGAAATATTTAAAGACGCACTCTCCGAGTCGATCGAGGATCGATAAACTGACCATCACGAAAACAGTTTACCATCTGCGTTTTGCCAATCCTATTGATCAAAGCAAAAAATACAAAATTAGATTCGTCCTACGAGTACAAGAACCTGAAACACGGATTAATCACATTTATGCATTTTTGTCTGTGACGCACCCTTCAGACGCAAATAAATAAAAATTAAAATAAATTTCGACCGTTGCAAAACAAATGGATATGCCTCTACTTTTCTGTTTTTTATTATCACTCCCAGATTGAAAAATTTGAGATGAATTCTGTTTTCCGGTGTTTTTGCCACAAATAATCTTGAAAACTTGTAGCTGCTTATAAAACATTACCACAACAAGTTCTCGACACATTTCATCTGTTGGTTATGGAATAAAACTTAATTCGAGATTTTCCAACATGACCTCGGTTTTAAAAATTTTTCTGGATTTTTTCTGATTCACCCAATCATTAATTTCATTTAGCAGAGTTATATGTTAATCGCTTAGATGAATTTTTAAGACATTTAATCGTGTCATACACTTGTTCACACTCTCTTGTCCAATCGATCTTTTCATAGACGTTGTCACATTGCAAACATGTCACGCAAAACAGCCAAACAAAAATGATCGTAAATAAAACTGTATCTGTGTTTTCCAAAGGTTATGAAACCGTTTTTTTCGGAATTGGATAAGTCTGTTTCAGTAATGAAATAACTCATTATTATTCATATCGAAGTATTATATAACATATTTTTTGTTTTGAAACAATTTTATGAAACCAAAAGTTATTAGAAATGTAATGACTAAACTCATAACTGTTAAATTAAATTACAATTGAGCTTCAGGGATGCTATTAAAAAAACAAACTACATGTACTTTTCCGTTCAATTATCTTAATTGGTCAAATAATTTGTTTGACTTCTCACAATCAAGCCCTGCTTGTAATGTCTTTACATGTACATATTTCTGAAATCCATTTTTCAGTCGTTGGTTCTGAAAGCGCAATAGTTCCGATAAAAATACCAGTTTTTTTAAGCAAAAAAACTTTTTTTTAATTATGAATTACTTTCAGCACCGCAAAACGTAATGTATTTTGTAACTACCAGAATTTCATTTCAAAGAAAAACTTTCTTAAAAGTTTTGCCACCAATCATTATTTTTTTGATTTTCATTTCTATTACAAGGGTGTGTGAAGCAGGAACAACTTTTTTTTTTTTTCAAATTTTTCACCTGTTTTGTGAATCCGATATAATTTATTAGTAGTCAGACATCATATTGATGTGTTTGAATTCTTAGTTTCATTTTAATGAAACTTAACAATTAAAATTGCATTGCTGGTGAATGGAGCCTAAGCCTTGTAAGGGGAATGAACTTAAAATATAATAATTTGAAAAAGACAGGGCTTGGATGCTACAGAGCCTAAAGAATTCATAATTGTTTTTTTGTGGAGTAGTCAACTATTTTTTTGTGAATAAATTTGATGAACTGTTACATCTTTACTATATTTGGCTTTCCTAATGAATAAATTTGCTATGATTTTTTTGAAAACATTTCGGGTACAGTGGACATCAGGAGGACCTTTGGAAAGTATACATTATTGATCGATGGGTACAACCATGTAAACTCGGTATCCAGTAGTACGGTACACTCGAAAGTATACTGTATTTTAGTAATAAGACTTAATTATGAGGTTCTTAAACATGACCTCAAAATTTTAGAAGTTTAGATGATTTTCTCTGCTTCGCCCAATTGTCACCGTTTTTTTTGGAATCGGAAAACTTTGTTTAAAAAAATCGAAGTTATCATTGTGTACTAATTCTTCCTACTTTCTATTGCTTTGTTCGTACCACTTGTTATTATTATACATATCTAAAACAATTTTTTTTAATTTTTTTTAAACAAAATTTCATATCAGAATTTAGGAGAACAATTAAAAGTATGTTAATTATTTCTATATGATTACTTATTTTGGAACTGTTTTATGGATAAATGATTGTAATGGCAAAACTCATAAATGCCAGGTTAAATACCAATTCAGCTACAGGGACGTTATTTAAAAAACGAACTACCTGTGCTTTCCTGTTGAATATCTTAATTATTCAAAAAAAAATTTCTCACAACAACAATTTTTCTGTTGCTATACTTTCGGCACTGCAAAACGGAATATAGTTTGGAACTGACACATTTTCATTTCAAATTTTCTTAAAGTATTTTACTGCAAACCGTGCGGAACAAGAACGACATTTTCATTAATTAAATAACTGTTTTGTGAATCCGATAATTGATTTGTAGTCAGACATCACAGTTTTATTTGATTCAGCTACCGTGTTTCAATTTTTTCAATAAGTTAAATGAAAGTTACTGATGTAATATTTAGTATAATTATTCTGCTTCCAATAATATGTTTCTGATAAATTAACAGTTTGAAATCACTGAAAAGAAAATGAATGCAGTGTCACTTTGCTAGGAGTTCCTTTTTTGTTTGGAATATAGTTTTCAAGTAAGCAAAGTATTGATTCCTGATAATAAGCAACATTTCAAGACATGAAATGAAACAGTGAGTTTTTCACTTCAATAAACTTTCAAATAAACTTAATTTGAGAGTTTTTCAATTCCAATTCCTATTATCAGACCATGATCCTTCTTGAAATTCTCTGTTCAGGCACCAAGCATGAACATAACACTCAAAATTTGGTTACTGTTTCTCTCATCTACTTCCGACACTTTTTATCTGCAAGTTTGTATCCTACACCGGCAGAGCTGACATTAAAAACATCCGAAAATCGGATTGTTTTCAGCTTTCTGAAGATGTTGTGCGAAATGCAATTATTGTTTATTTTCTCATTTTTCTAGTAGCAATTTCCGAATAAAAATAATTGTATACTGTTTTTAACAATTTATTTCATTTCAATATGTATTGGTGATTGCTCGTCCAATCCATATTATTCCCCTAGGCGTGTTTACTCTGTTCAATAAAACATCATTCATTGTAAGATTGTCGGTCTGAAACTTACTGTTTCAATCAACACTCAAGCTAGGTTTGGTCAAGGGCAATTGGTTCTAGTTTAAATAAGCTGTGCACTATTCTGTTCAACAGTTGACCCATCACATCAAGTGGTATTACAGGTAGCATTGTTTTTAAAATGTAACAGATTACCGCTGCAATCTGGATTATAAAATATTGCAATTCGGTTAGAGAGACCATTTGTTTAAAAAATTGTCCAGATGGAATATCAAAAAAAAAATCGTTTTCAGCCCCTCCAAATAGCAAGATCAGTACCAGATAGGTTGGTAGTTAAATATTTCAAAATTCCACAAGCTTCCGTAATCTAATAAGTTGTTTCCCTGGGAGGTTCAGCTACTATTCTCAAAACTTCGAATAGATTATTAAGTTTTTGTGAATTCTAGTGAACACTTGATACCGCGAATTCCTAGGGGACTGGGTATACATGAAATCAGTTTAAAGCAAGAACTGATTATTATTTTAACAGATTTGGTCTTCTACTATTTAATTGTCTTCTCTTCGGGTCGAGAAATTAGAATAGTTCCATTGTCTTTTTTGTTTTGATTGTTTTCTATGTTTTTGATTTGAAACGGACTTACTTGAACTGTACATTAAAAAAAAAACAACTATAATAAACGGTACATACATATATTTTTTCAACACAGATGGAATTCATGGAGTACACGTGGTGAAACGAACGGTTATTCAACTAAAGACTTTTGAATCGATTTGATTTTTGTTTCTGTTGAATCAGAAATTTTTTGAAAATATACAAGAAGCCTTCGGTATTCTAGGAAACCGCCATAAAACTAAATAACATAATATTTAAGTTTTGAGAGCAATGTTAGATTTAGTCAAACAATAATTCGATTCTTTTTCAATATTTTTTTTGTAGAATGAGATAGATTGAGTTTTTTTACAGAATCATATAATTGTGAAATATCCGCTAGTCCACAGTACGTGGGATGCCACAATACCTTAAACCTGTATGCTTCTAATTGTCCATTTTTAGCATTTACTGTTCCTCTTTGTGTTTTCAGTCTGAAATTGAACAATAACTAAAAATGTGATTTCAATGTTCTCTTGGATGAATTAACTAACTAGTTAAAAATGGACAGAAATCACGAAAAATTCATTTTTGCCTGTTTCACGTTTAGCATATGTACATCCCTTCAAGACTAATTGCTCAGTTTTTTTTTATTAATTGAAAAAAATTTGATCAATTCGGAATTGTAGAAGTGCAGTAACGGAAGAAAATTTCAAAGGTTTCACCATTTGCTTAAAAAGATTATTAAATATGTTACGATGTTAATCCTGCTAAAAGTGTGGACAACATCATCATCATTTTGCGAAATCGAGATTGCTATTGTTTAAGTTGGAAGAAAATATGAAATGATCAAAACAGGTTTTAATTATTTCCGAAAATTCATTATGTTCATTAAGAAGTTCAAAAAATTGGCTGTTTTCAATTTCTTGTTTAATTAGTCTAATTTTCACGTGACCATTGGCCCGGGGGTATACGACGGAACGAATTCAGTCATTTTAAATTTACTTCGTTTAATTCTATTTAGATCGAAACAAATCATGTTTGCCTGAAAAAAAAGAAGTTTGGTTTGGTTAGGCCAGAAAATTGATATTCTAGTTGAATAAGGTCTATAACCAAGTTACTGTTGTACATGCAAGGAAGCGGCTTGATTAAATATTAGCCAGCTAGGTAGACCGGAAGTTTTAGATTGTTATATGTTTCACATTGTTGAGTTATTTCCAAGTTTGGAGTAGTGCTTCTTATTTATTCATGGTACAGAAGCCGACAAAGCCTGTTTTGTGATCTTTCATAAAGATTTCAGAAAATGTTGGTTTGCTAATAAAACAACTTGTACTAGAGCTTCGATAATTTAAAATCAAAAACAGGTTCAGCCGAAATTCCATAACGAAAGAAAAGTTGATCTTCGACTTAACGCTCGTATAGGAAAATGACAACCTTACTGTTTCGCAGTCTTCATTATTGGTATGGAATATTGTTCGCATATTTCATACGTCCCAGTATAATTTATCGAATGATTATCTTAATAAATAACTTGTGTTGAGGGCATCTTTTCCGATTTGAAAATGTGTCGCTATTTCAATAATAATCCTTGTAGACAAGTGTATCTATTCCATCGCTTCCAACATCAGAACCACTTTTTCAATGTTTTCTAAATGCTTCATTGGTAGAGTATCCAACTGCCAAGACTTGAAGAAACATTTTCTGTTTCTTCATTTCCATTTTTTCATAATAAAATCAAGTTTTCAGTGCAATCAAAGTCAAATCAGCTTGAGAAACGCATTTTCTCAGTCACGCTTTTAATGGACAACTGTGGTAAGCCATTGTACAGGAGTTTTACAATGAATAAAAATTATCCCCTGTTTCTAATAATTGTTATTTTTCATTTCAGTGCTTAAGTTATAATTTCAATATTCTTTCTGATAAATAAATAAGAATACGGGCTATCTATTAGCTCGGCACAGTCCTAACAATTGCGCTCCACTGAAATGCCCGGTGAAAAATGTATTTTTTCTCTGAGTCTCTCAATTTCGTGAGCAATTTTTTTAGGTTTCGAAGTATTTTCGAAATTATGTTCCATAATTATGATATCTTTACATGAAAGACAGCCTTTTCTAGACATAATAATTTGAGATGAAATGCAAATAATGAAAGTTTAAAACCGTGACTTAAATACCAGTTTCAACTTCAACATTTATACATTTTTATCACGTACTCGGAGTTCGTTGAAAGTATTTTTGAGAAAGTGGTACAATTTGCAACAAAATCTCTTGATTCTATTTCGATGGTTTTCCTCAACAACATAAAATAAACGAGAAAACACCATGGCCCGAATTCTATTTGGGTATGAAGTTTTTTACATGTGAACACCTTTTTATTAAAATTGGGGACTGTTTTTCGAGAAAAACAGGGGTGGAACGATACTTTTGTGGAGTATTAATACTTATTTCAAGTTTTCTGTTTTTCTGTTTTCGTATAAACCTCCGTAGCTGCAAGGAGCAATTGAATCGTTATTAGTAATGCTTGAATTCAGAAAACCTTCTGGTCAGACATTTTTCTAATACGAGTTAATTCAAGAATAACTTTTATTTTCTTGTTTCTAGCAGCAACCAACACATACCAGAAGGTAAATTCAATACAATTTGTTCATCTGGATAAAAATGTTTCTGTTTTTCCGTCAGTTTCTGTTTTAGATTCTCAACTTGAAAAAAATCGCTGTCGAATTCTAGTTTTGAAAACTTTCTCGATATCAAAACAAAAGATAGAATGATATGAGTTTTTGCTCACCTTGATTGCGTACTATGAAGAACTTACTGTTATGACTGCATTAATTTAGTAGAAATTTTACAGAATACGCCATTGTCATTGTTCTTCTCTCCGTTTGCTCCCATTCCCGGTTATGTATTTCTTTTCCTATTTATTAACCATCTCTCTCATGTAACTCCTAAAACCAATTCATTTTCACGTGTAAGTGGTATTCACCCTTCCATGAAATATATAAATAAAATTAATTGTAACAGACTTAACTATAAGTAGCAACTTTCTAATACCCCGAATTTCAATAAAAACTATGTGACAATTTTTTCCAATATTACAAGATCCTTAATCGATAAAAATAATTATTGCTTGTTTCTTCTTAATGAGTAATCTGCGGTTGTAAAATTACCTTTTCAAAATTCTTTTGAATACCAATTTTGGTTTTTACTTTGATTGTCGGTTTTTTTGTATTTTAATGTTCTATATTTTAGCGAAAGCATAATTTCATCAGAACCGCCGTTTTGTGTGTGGGTATTTCATTTAATTTTCTGTTAGCTTCGGTTTCACATGGTTTCAAAATTTGATGAGTTAATCGTTCTATAATGTTTTGTTTTTTCTGTTTTAGAACATTTCTGATAGTCCACTTTCAAGGTTTTTTTGCTTAGCTACTAGTCTGCCAAATCGTTCACCTAAACTAGCTCTGTGTTTTTATAACTATTTTTTATAACTATTTTGAAACAGGTCTTGCCTTAACAAAGCAACTCCAAGCTCTTGTAAGTGTGGAATTAGATGCAACTTTTTAGTGGGAGGTCAAGGACGGCTTCAATAGACTTCCCCCTTCAATCACCAACTCAACCTACATCTCTTCAGCCAAACGAAAACGAGGTGATGGGAGGGCGGTAGCAGTTTGGAAACTGCTGAGAAGTGTTGAAAATAGGGTTTTTTTCGTGAAATAGATGACAAACTGTGAAATCCCGTAACAGGGAGCAAAGTGTCGATCGTGGTGCAGTATTTTTTAGGAAGTCTATTGGACGGGTCTTTGATCTCCCACCAAAGTTTCATCAAACTCCAAGCGTGGGATTCCGTTGTTAGTACCAACACGGTTTCATTCTCAATAAACATTTTTATAGCGGATTTATAACGTCTTACACAGTTTTCAAATCACTTCCATTTCTGATCTCTGCAAATATTGAATTCTTGAACTTTTTATCTAGACCTGCAAATGTATAGTCATCTTTGAGCACTAATAGCTAATCCCCTAGAATCTAAAATTTATAATTAGCGTGTTACTCATGAAAGATTCTTACTCCACACATCAGGTTTATTTAAAGTGCACATAATTGTTGATTCTTTATGAGTGAGTCTGTTAGCTTTAATAATATCATCCACCTTGTTCTTTTTCTAAATTCAAAGACTGTTCTTGATTATTTAACTTCAGTTTCAACTTTATCTTTTAATGGGTCCAGTCGGTATTCTTCTGTTTCTCTCGCGATTCCTACTTCATTACTATTTTTCTGGAAGATTGCTGTAAGCCTTTTTTAAACTATAACGGGGGAATACTTGAGTATCTTATCAAATTAAAAGAACAGTACATTTTGAGAAAAATGAGAGACAGTAAACATCTCCACCGATTTCCTATTCTCTTACACAGTCCAAAACTTGAAAATAGCAATTCAAGATATCCATACACTAACAATTTTTTTTCTATTTCACTTACAAATTGAATATGATTTCGCATTGGACCGTGACAATGTGACTTTTTTCGAAATTGTGCTAATTCCACAAAAGGATCGTTGTAATCTAATCCCAATAACGATTTCCGGAATTTCTGAAACATACATTCCCTGGTTTTGTAAAGGTTTATAAAAGATTCAACAATGATTTTGTTTGAGCGATTATCTTTTGAAATAAACAAATTGTTCTTTATCAACTTCCAGGAACATATGAATAGTCTTTCAAAATATTTCATGTTTCGATTTTCAGACTTTAACCCTGTTTCTATCACAAACTAATGGTTAATAGTTCCAGTTCACACATAAACTCTCTTATTTTCATGGTATTTTTCTGAGGATATTGTATTCTAGACAATGCAAGGCTTAGATTTGAAATTGGATCCGTCGCTACTCATGCCCAGGATGTTATGACTTATCTCTAACCAGTTTCTCACTAGAGACTTTTACTTCAACTATTCGTTTAGTTGATTTTTTGGCAAAAAATGAACAATTTTCGACTATGTTTTAAAATTTCGATCAAAGTCGAGTGTATATAGGATTTATGACTACTTTTTGATGAAAATTTCAAATAACGCCGAAAAATGTTGTTGAAAATGCTATTAGTGTGTGTGTAGGTTGGGTGGTAAAGAAAAAATACATGATGAAAATTAGAGTAGCTGGTATGTCCTGAACGAGAAAGAATGACGCGCTCGAATAGAAGTTGTTCCGTTAACTGTAATAGTACCCAATCTTCTAATATTGGAATTTCTAAAATTATTAGTTAATAAATGTATGAAACATAAAACAATTTTTCTCTCTGTTTCTTTTTTGATTCAATTTGTCCTTGTTCAATAAGTTTTCCACTGATGATCGTGTTTGTGAATCAAATTCCTCTTCCAATATTTCGAATCTCATATCTGTCATTTTTGTTCTAACATCCAATTTGTAGCACCGAATAGACATTTGTGCTTTTCGAATTCATCACGAGGGATTTCAGTTTGTAATTATCCCACTCTTTTCTCTTCTGACCAAGCCATTGGTTTTTTTTTCTACTTCCAATGAATCTGATATTGTTTAACTCTTTTTTTGGCGTTTAACAAATTTTAAAGAGTACGTCAGAGGAACTTTTTGAATTTTGTGTACATATGTTGCTCTGGATGTCTTTGCCATTTTGTTTTTCCACTACCCGGCAAATTATTTCTGAAGAGCTGTAGAACTTTCAGAAAGCTCACAAAAGTATGTATATTCTTGAAGTTGGTTCCTTGGATAATATACACATCACTTTTTGTTTAGCTGCTCCAGAAAAGGCTTCCGAACTTTCAAAACGAATTTTTGCTGTATCGACAGTAGTTTATATTTTAATTATTGTGACGATACATGATATGTAATCCAGAATTTTTCATTCTGTTTTTTCAAAACCACAAAATGAATATTCCAGATTGTATGAAGTTGAAAAAAGTTTTAATACACAGTTTTTGAAACACAAGTCTAAGTTTTTAAAAGAATATACATTAGAGCTTGTCTTTCTTGTATAGACCCTTCTCGACAAAAAATCTCTTCAGAAATATTGAATTCTTGAACTATTTATCTCCCCCTGCAAAGGTATAGTCATCTCTAAGAACTAATAGCTAATCCTCTAGAATCTAAAATTTATAATTAGCGTGTTACTCATAAAATACTCTTACTCCACACATCCCGTTTGTGAGAAGTACACATGGCTTTTGTTTTTTTGTGAGTGAGTCTGTTAGCTTCGATAATATCATCCACCTTGTTCGTTTTTTAAGATTTTTTACCTTCAGTTTCAGCTTTGTATTTTATTGACTTACTGATTTTGCTGCCAATCGTAATTTATGTCATTCATAAGTCTATATAACCTTTCAAGATCTTTAATTTTTGTGAGGGCAAGATCGACAAACAACTTTACCAGGGTTTTCTATTTTCATCAACCGTCCATACTTCGAAATTAGATTTTTTGAAACTATCAGAGTCCATGTTTCACTTTTTGCCACTTCGTTGGAAACATTGTTGGAAACGAATCCAATCAATTTCTGGTGTTTCTGAAACAAACTTTTTTGACTTTTTATGTCAAACAGAAGTCCTGTTCAAGAATAATATGTAGATATATACATTGTACTTTTGGTTTTTTGTAACAACTGTTACATAACGGATTCAAGAACGGTTTTTCTTGTATTATTATTCTTTTTCTGACATCAAGAAGACTACTTAATAACAGTTTTTTTGTTCAGTGAGATTTCCATTTTTTCAAAATATAAAATGCGTCACGATCAATATCTGAGAAAATAATTTAAGCCCTTCTAAAAATATTGGAACAGAGGATTTTCATTGAAATTCAAAAGATCTCTAGATTGATTCCTACTCCCTTGTGTCACACATCAACCTGCATACATACATAAAAATGGTGTTGAGTAGACATGACCTCTTAGAAATGCTATACATTATGTCATGTGCTGGTGAGTCTAATGATTAAACGAATAATTTAACAATCTTTTGTTGAAACTGACTCTTAATTTCAGTTTCAACTCTCTTCCATTAGAACATCACTAAAGTTAATCTCAGTCTAGACATATTCTTCTTTCGGCCCACAAAAAAGTTTTTCTAATATTTTTTTGTTTGACGTTTAATCCATTTAACAACATATAACTTCATTTGTAAGAGCTAAATAACAGTAACCAAGACTAGACAAAATGAGGAATTAAGTTTTTTATTGAAATAGTAACCATTCGGCATGCTAATCAAGAAGGAAGTATTGATCACGAAATATAATGACTGCGCTTCGTTTTCTATTGGTTTCCATTTGTTTTGACTTATTTACAAAATCATAACATCGTGCAAGTAGAGCTCAGGAAAATAGTTTGTTCATACAAGATTATTGAAACTGAAAGATTTTATAAATACTAAAATTCGATAGAATTTTAGAGCATACCTGCTACTATAATTTTCATCATGTATTTGTTTTTCCTTACCACATCAACCTACACACACTAATAGCATTTTCAAGTAGACATCAATATGTACCAAACATTTTAAGACTATAATTAGGACTTTCTCATTAGTGTAAACGATTTCTTCTATTTCATGTTTAATTTAAATATAATCTCTTATGGATGTTAGTGACATTTTCAATTCCTGTATTCGTTTTCACTTTAAAGAATCTTTTCGTAGATTTATCATACTTGTCACGGGCCCGGCCGGTCCGCTCGGCCCCTTTCGAAACATTTTTTGAAACAATTTTGAAAAGTTTGATGTTTTTTTTGGAAATTTTTTGAAAAAAAAAAGTTTTCGAAATTACTCTAAATGTTCGAAAAATTTCAGAAAATTGTGTTACAAAATGAGTACACATTTTTGAATCCGGGCCGACGGGCCGAGCCGGGCCGGCCCGATTTTTGACAAGTATGAGATTTATAAGTTTTGAAGAATGAAACCCATTCAAATCAATAAAAAAACACTTGAAGTGTTTATAGAAACTGAGTAACAGTAACCAACTTTAGATTCCTATTAACCTGATACAGTTATCACCATACTTGCAACGGGCCGGGCCGGGCCGATTTGAGAATTTTCCCCGGCCCGGCCCGGGTCACAGTACAAAAATTTGAAAATTTGAATTTTTTTTTTGATTTTTTCGCAAAAAAGTCGAATTTTCGACTATGTTTTTACATATCGATAAAACTCAAGTGTACATAGGATTTTTGACTATTTTTGATGAAAATTTGAAAAAATTTCGAAAAATTTCAAAAAATTTCGAAAAATTTTGTGAAAAAATTGTGCTCATTTTTTGACTCCGGGCCGACCGGGCCGGGCCGACGGGCCGAGCCGGGCCGGGCCGATATTTTGCAAGTATGGTTATCACGCTTCATTGAAATATAAAAAAAAAGTGCGGGAAATCAAGAACGGGGCACAGTTGCAAGTGTTTTGCTGCATCTCTTTGGAGAATTCTTCAGATAATTAATGTTTCAACAAACCTTGAATACTTATTGAGATTTTTTTTATTAATAAGTCTGTATGGGCCAATTTTGCTTTTCAAAATCATCACGAGGTCTTTCCACTTATAATTATCCCCCTCTTTTTTCTTCTGACCGAGCCATTCGCCTTCCACTTCCAACGAATCGAATCTGATCTTCTTGAACTTTTTTTTTGTTGCATTTAACAAATTTCAAAGAGTGTGTCAGAGGAAGTTTTTGAAGGAAATGTTCTTCAAATTTTGAAACAATTTTTGCTGTTTTTGATAACTGACATTTTCTGTACAGTTTATATTGTGATTATTGCGATGGTGTTTCAGATTTTTTTTAAAACATAAAATGGTTTCCTGGAATTCCATGCGTTAAAAAAAACCAAACAAAACGGTTTCAAAAAGTAGATGTATGTACTTGCTTTGTGATAATTTGTCCTAATCACTAGATGCGATTAGTTATTAATTCAATAACCTGATAATAAGAAACAATAACACCTAATATTTTTCTGTTTAGAAATCTGAAGCAGAGCTGTGCGGAATTCCTTCCTTCGACTTCCTTGAAAAAACTGAAGATCCTCGAACTGATGGGTTGCTCTTTGTAACATGTTACTGTAACATGTTTAGAACCATCCTTGTCACGGGCCGGGCCGGGCCAAAATCAGGAAAAATCTCGACCCGGCCCGCTCGGCCCGTTTTGAAACATTTTTTGTTTTTGAACTTTTTTTTGGAAATTTTTGGAAATTTTTTGAACTTTTTTGAAAAAAATATAGTTTTCGAATAAACATTTAAAATTGAATCAAAATGTGAATATGTATGATAATTTAAGCATTTTTACTCTTTTTTTCGAAAAATTTCAATAAAAAATTGGTAAAAATGGGTACCCATTTTTGAATCTGGGCCGACCGTGCCGGGCCGGGCCAAGAGAAATTTCGGCCCGGCCCGGCCCGGGCCGGCCCGATTTTTGACAAGTCTGGTTAGAACTAATTCAAACCAGTCTCGTCTAATAAAAGGGTTTTTTTTTCGTTTTTACCAGAATCACCAAAATCTATACTCCAAAAGTACAAACAGAGCTTCCAGCGGCAGATTTGTATTGTCCATCAGAGATTAATATAATACTTCTTTTTCCTTCTCTTTTTGTGTTTTATATGAAATTGTAAGAAAATTTAAAACTAAAATATTTTTCACGGAAATTTCCAACTGTTGACTTTTTTTTCATTCTTCAAGTAAATTGTTATTTTTTGCTTTAGAAATAAATCATCAGTCTGATCAGCCCATTCTGGAAGGAGTGTAAACTTAATATTCCGTTATTAGAAGAAATTCATCCGAAACAGCGAAATTTTCTGATTGTCCGCGTTATCGAAGGACGGTATCCGGTATTGTAATTGAAATGTTTCAGTTTTTCAAATCTCTCTAAACGCTTTACAAACTATATCAATTGTTCCAGTGCCCTTTAAGTGTGATTTTGCTCAATTGCCTCCTTTCTTAAAACTCTTCATGAGCTCCGGAATTCTATTATTATCGCAATTTTTTCTTTTTCTAACTATCTTTTTTTTTTGATGTTTTTGACAGTTAGTTGATCTTGTAGAAAACGTATTCTCTTTGAAAAGTTGTTTCTAGATGTTTTTATGTTTGATTTGCATGCAGTCACCTTTCAAACTTACCAAGAAGGAATTATTCGTATAATTTTAGCATTCTTTCTCACATGGGAATGACCCGGAGTGTCCCACCTGGAATCTTCCCATATTTTGTACACAAGTAGTGTCTGGCGTAACTAAGAAAAATCCAAAATTATAGAGGCGCTCTCTGAGGTTTCGGGGAGTTACACAACTTTTTTGGAAATTTTTGAAAATTTCGGTGCCTCCAATTTGAGGTCTCGTAACTTATTGAGTTTTCAAGCTACCGTAATGGTTTTAGGCTCATTCGATAGGCAATAACACTGACTTTAAAAATATTTATTTAAGCTATTGACAAAACACATAACCTGCTGAGCTGTAGTTGAAAGTATGAAAAAGTTGTCAGTGTGAGGTTTCGAAAAATGCCAAATTTCGACAATCGGGGAACTGGGGACTACCACCTGCGTACTTCTTACTCCGAGTTATATCTGTATACGTGTTCAAATATAGGTCGAGCCTTTGAGTTACGGGAGTTATTTCAGTTTTTTAGAAAAATTTTAGCTTTTCCACGTATCCCTATACGTTCAGTTTTAATCAAAAATTAGAGCAATGACAAAAATAACGAAAAAGAGGCTAGAGCGCAAAATTTTGCATTAACTAGCCATGAATGATGTTTTTGGTGCTGGAGCTTCAATATAAACGGGTGCCAATTTTGGACCACAGAACGTATAGGGATACGTGGAAAAGCTGAACATTTTCTGAAAATCTGAAATAACCCCCGTAACTCAAAGGCTCGACCTATATTTGAACACTTATACAGACATAACTCAGAGTAAGAAGTACGCAGGTGGTAGTCCCCAGTTCCCCGATTGTCGAAATTTGGCATTTTTCGAAACCTCACACTGACAACTTTTTCATACTTTCAACTACAGCTCAGCAGGTTATGTGTTTTGTCAATAGCTTAAATAAATATTTTTAAAGTCAGTGTTATTGCCTATCGAATGAGCCTAAAACCATTACGGTAGCTTAAAAACTCAATAAGTTACGAGACCTCAAAGTGAAGACACCGAAATTTTCAAAAATTTCCAAAAAAATTGTGTAACTCTCCGAAACCTCAGAGAGCGCCGCTATAATTTTGGATTTTTCTTAGTTACGCCAGACACTACTTGTGTACAAAATATGGGAAGATTCCAGGTGGGACACTCCGGGTCATTCCCATGTCAGTCAGACTCGATTGTTTGTCTTTTCTTCCGAACAATCGAATATGATTTCACTGTACTTAGTGATTAATGAGCAGAAACTTTAATTAGTTCAAAAATAGGCTATCTGAAACATGGAAAATGCGGCAAGATTTCTGTTTCGAAATGTGCACAAATTATGTCACCCTCAAGGTTAGCGTTCGATAATTGATTTTCTGTCTAACGGTCTTCAGAAAACAATTACGGAGTACAAAAAATTACCGAAATACTGTATTACCAGTCGGTTCACGTCGCCTAACGGCGACTAAACCTCCTTCTTAACACCACCCTTCTAGGTGTTACAGTGGATCGTAATTAATCCGAAAGCGGACGACACGTTCGGAATCCCCTGTTTATCGGACTCTGTCGATGACAAAAAATCATTCATAACGCCTCTGTGGATCAATCCGGAATCGGACGACACGTTTAGAATCCTCTTTTTTCTATATCTGAATATAAGAAAAAATATTTCACGTCCCAACATGGGTTTGATCCATATGACTACAGTCAACGTTGCCGAACTTGACAGATCGGGTTCTTGAACGGACCGACCTTCGCCATTTGAAAGTCGAACTTAGCTTTGAAGTATAGCCCCTCGCAATATGAACAAATTTGATCCATCTTTCTGATATAGTGAGAGCTCCTTTCTTCTCGCCGTTACATCATCGGGCTTTTCTGATCGTATGACAGCTGCCCGGGAAGCTACAGAAGCCCGTCTAGATTATCTTCGGACTCTTGTTCACTGATGTTTTATTTATTTATTTATTTATTTTATTTACGTCCGCAAGGGTACGTGATAGACAAAAATATGTATCAGTTCAATTTAGCCGTATTCCAATTTCCTGTATTCGTAGCACAAATGCAACTTTTTCTTTTTCTTATTTCTTGGAACGAACGTTTTTTCGAGGGAGATTGGAGATGGATTAGCATGCTTATAGTTCTTAAACTCGATCCCCAGTGTGTCCAAAGTCACGATGTCACTACGAAAGATCATAACGAAGATTCGAAAAGCTATCCATGTTCGGCGTCTGATTTTCATCACCTTCTTCCTCTGATCTTTCCTGCGTTTCTTGAGTTTTTTCAGCTCCCGCTTTCTTTGAAGTATGGCGTAAGCCTGCTTTTCATCCCATTCTTGCTTCTGCTCACTTACATTCTTTTTGATTTGTTCTCTTTTCTTCGCTACTCTCCACCTTTCATATCGCAAAACTTCCTTACGATACTCAGCGTTCTCCCGAAATTCCTTCTCAAACCCTTGCACAAATTTATCGACAAAGTCGTTGAGCAACGTATCCCAGCTCCCGTCCAATACCATGTCGATTGCCCGTTCGATTCCTTACGTCTTCCTAACAAATGTTCGTCCGACCTCCCATGAATGAAAAAAAAACGGGGAAATGTTTTCAATTTTTACTGTTGGTTCTGTTGCTGTTCGGCTTCTCTGTGTCAGACTGTAAAGATCGTCGGACTGCTATATCAGTTGCCATGATTTTCAACCCCAATTTTGTTTCATCCTGACTCTCAGCTTTTCGTTTGGCTACCATGCGATTTGAATTAGTAGAGCAGCTTTATTTTTCTGAAGTCAGTAAAAGTTGATCTCTCTTTCTATCTAAAGCGAGGTTATGCGTTTTTCTTATCTCGTTTCCACACTGACTCCTGTGTCATCATCTCGTCCTCAATCCCGTCCATTTCGCTTCTTCAGGCGGCCTTGTAGAGGACCAAAAGATTAGTCGATATGCAAAAATTCAGCCCGGCGTCTTCTTTTTGTTGTTGTTCTCTACAGACTCCTGTGTCATGTGTTGAATGTCCTGCATCTCATCAACTCCTCCGAGCTTCAATCTCCCATCTGATTCTGAGCGATGGAGCACACCTTCACCGGAAACAGGAGAAACAGCACCATAATCATCCACTAAATTGTCGGCAGGAACAGTAGAGGCAGTGCCGCCATGAAGGGAATAGGAAAATGATAGTTATCAGCAGTTCAAAAGAATGGGATTTACGTGGCCCCATGTCTGGACTTCACGCAACTTTCGCTTTTCACTGTATTTAGACGAAAAAATTAGGCGGAGCTAAAACCGTGGTAAGAAGAAGACGGTACATGCTAGGCAGATTGGCTATTAATACTTTAAAAAATGTGGACCCATATCCACAATCACCTTTTAGCTGTCTCCAAAAAACTGCCCGTATTTGTATGATATTGATCAACCTGGAAAAAAACGACACGGTTGGACACATCTACTTTTCTGAATCCTATGATACCAAAACATCTTTCACGTCATCCTTTTTTAGAACGCGGCCCGTATTTTTTCTTATTGGAAACAGACGACACGTTCGGAAACCTCTTTTTCCGAATTTATTAGCACGGCAGGCTTCTTACAACCGCGCTCTACCGAAAACGAAGAAAATTGTGTCCGAAATTGATAGACTCTGAGAAAAAAAGACATTTTTCAAGGGGGTTTCGGTGGAGCGCAGTTGTAAGAGCTGTGTCGAGCTAATATCAACAAAAAAATTAAAAATATTTCTTCGCCCCCGGGATCGAACTAAAAACTAACTGTAGTCAACGACGCATTACTTGCCAGATCGGACGCGGCGACACGTCAACCCTAACCATGCGGCCACGGGAAATGCAAGCAAAAGAAAGAAAAGAAATGACGATACTTAGGCCGACAGTTCACGCCACTTTTTCCGTTTTTCATTCCCCTATGCTTTATCAGTGTTTTTGGCTCAGAAGGCGTCATTTTGAGAATTTTGAAAAAAGAAAAAGACGGGCATCATGCGGGGGAAATTTCTGATCTTTTGGTCCAAATTTGAAGAAAATCGGTCCAGTAGGAAGGGCTGTAGGATCGGCGACACACACACAAACATACAGAATCTGGTGTTTGTTAATAGTAAAGATAGTGGGGGTTGGTTTTAAAGCCACTTGACGAACTGTTGAATACTGAAAATGCTCGGTTTTCTCATTTTCGAAATTTCTCGTGAGTCTTTTTCAGCTTCTCGAGACTCAAGTATTTTCACGGGGTTTTCTGATTTTTCTTATTTTACAGGGGTGTTACTGAAGTTCACGGGAGGATAAATTGGAACAAATGATTTTTGGACTTTAAAAACATTTGGGACGTTTCACACCATTTGCTCGAAAATGCTCATGAGAAAATTAGAAAAATTAAAAAAGGACCGCTCACATGGCAATATGGGTAACGGGTGTTCATATGTATTAGCTTGAGAGAGTAAAAATAGATAACACAAATATGTGATTGAGATGTGTGCTCAAAAGTGGATATTTTGAAACTGAAGGTTTGAATAAATGAAGTTAGCAAGGCCGCAAGGCGATTGATGAAAGTTATGAAAAACAAGAATATTATCGTTATCCTACAGATTCAAATTTTTTCGTAAAGGAAAATGCTTTGCTAATTGAAAGTATATTTCATACTTGTCAAGGGCCGGGCCGGCTTTTTTCTCAAAACTTCCGGCCCGGACCGGCCCGGCCCCTCAGGCCCGTCTTTTTTGGGGAATTAAAAAAAATTTTTTTTTTTGAATTTAGGTAAAGGTGGACTAAGTTCAATTCTGATTTTTTCATAGAATAATGTATGTCTGTCTGAGTATATTTTCATATCGAAAGAAAATTTTTAAAGAATTTTTTTTCAAGTGTTATAATATAATTACTTTCGCCATTTTTTAATTGTTTTCTTCCACGGCAACAGAAATGCCCAAACTGTTTCGCCGCTCGATCTCAGCGGGGTTTCGACCGAATGTTTTAATTCTTTCGATAGGGAAATGAACTCACGAAAACACATAAATTATTCTGGGGAAAAAATCAGATTTGACCATAGTACACCTTCAAGTTTTTTATTGCCGGAGGCGCCTCGCAAAAAAATGTAGTCAATCTTTCGAAAAATATACTAAATCATCATTAAATAAATGTAAAAAACGAGTAAATTGGGAAATTTTTCCCCATGAAAAATTTGAAAAATTTTCTCAAAAATCCCATACCCCTGAAAAAACGGGCCTGACGGGCCGGGCCGGGCTTTTTACGGGCCGGGCCGGCCCGTCATTTGACAAGTATGAATAATCCCATATCCCTGAAAAGAGGGGCCTGAGGGGCCGGGCCCGGGCCGAAGCTTTTCAGACCCGGGGCCGGGTCGGGCCGGGCCCGGGGCCAGGCCCCTCATTTGACAAGTATGGTATATTTAACTCGTGCTCATGTAAAAGTTCGAAACGAGCATATTTTTCTATTTAATCCACCAAAAGTAACGTTTGTTAACATTTGAACGTCTTCCAGTCTTTCTGTCTATATCTTTCTGTTTTTCGAACAATAACAATATATAAAATGTAACAAAATAAAAGATCGGCAAGTGCTAAAAATCGTCCGAATTTGCACAAGCAAGTTTCATTCTACTTCACTGACGTCCCTCTGTGAGGCAATGTATGGCTTATTGGGAGCTGAAGAGGCCGTGACGTCGTAAGCACTGGAAATATGGCACGCGAGACCCAATGACGTTATATTGGTCCCCCATTGGCCACATACATAGATGCATAACTCTTACTGTTTCATTTCTACCAGATTGCCAATAAGTCACACTTTTTATGATGAGCTTCATTCATGATTTTCCTATGCAAAGCTGATAATTGAAAAAAAATAACTTTTTGAAAGCAGGTACATAATTTGTTTTACATAAAAACAGTTGTCGGAAAAGGTCAAAACGACACATTTTCTCAAGACGTGTTATTGTAGAAGGTGCTGTTGCAAGTGCTTCTCATCAGTTCCCTTTTTAAAACTGTTGAGTTCTTTGTGAATAAAAATAAACGTGACTCAATCGCAAAAATTGGAAGAAAAAGAGAAGATTTTTGGCAAATAACGTTTCGTATTTCACAATCTTGAAACCACTCGAGGAAGTACACAATCATGTTTATTTTCTGTTTCATTCAATTGTTTGTTGCAGTCTTCTTTATAAAGAATTTATTTCATCATTAGAATTCTGCTGCCCACACGACGCAAATGTAAATTGAGAATTCAAAACATCTAGCAGTACGGGCATTTATAATTACAGCCGTTGACATGAACAAAGCCAGAGTAAAGTTAAAATTTGAGTAGAGTGAAAGATTTGTGATACAAAAGTAGTACTGTTTCCGGTTTCTCAAATTTCAGTTTCGAAAAACTTGTCGAACAATTTTTTCATGGCTTGTGGTGTTTGATATTCGCAGAAAACAGAACAGCTCGCAGAAACCCGTAGAAATAGGATACTTGAAATATGTGAAACTTCATATGTTTCAATTTTTTCAGAAAAAAAGATACACATTTTGAATGACATTCACTTTGGTTTTTTTGAAGTGGAATTTTTTAACCATGATTTTTTTACTTTATATATTGTCTGTCTGTGTATTTTTTGTCCAGATACATACATTCTTGTGATAGTATGGTACTTATCAAAGAAACATCCAAACTAACGCCAAATTAAATATGTCTGAAACAGTAGTTTCCGATTTTTTGCAAGAAAGATTGCGTCTGTCTGTGTGTCCAGATGACCATTTGTCCGGAAGGGGGGAGGGGGGTAAGAAAAATACCCTTTCTGATTTAAGCGAAAACTCATTAATTCCAAAACCAACAATTAAACGTGACATTAATACTGTTTCGACTTGAAACATTTGTGAAACAGTGGAAGTTTTTGACTCACTTGTTTCGATAAAAATAGAAATTCAAGTACCTCAAGCTCCTGATTCTGATGAATTTTATAAGAAGTTTTTGAATTTTAAGGAAAAGGCATGCGTGGAGGACGGCGAATGCAGTCTGTCCCATGTGACTCCAATTCCTGTCCCTAATAACTCCCTAATAACTGGGAGTGAAAGGAACAACTGACTGTGTTCCATATGTTTACTGTCATATGGCCTCTGAGGCGTGTCCAATTTGCCGTTATATTCGATTTCCCAAGGAGTTTTTTTTTGATTCTAGAATAATCATTTCACTGTTTCTAGAAGGAAAGAATATAGCTGATGAAAATAGAAAAATTAATTAAAGAAGGCATAAAATGCGGATGTGTAAATTTGAATGATTCATTTTTCTGAACCAAATAACACCATTACACATAAAAATTAGTTAAATCGAAATCATTTATCACACACAACTTCCAATTGTATTGATCATGGATTGCAGTTAGCGCCGTCTCTCTCTCTTGTTGGACATCTTACCACGCAATTAGCACGCGATACAGTCCCCATACGTAATACGGCTTAACAAAAGGCACACAAAATATTGTTGAAGTGAAACTGATAAAATATGACCGACGCTTTCATCTCATGAGATTCTCAAAAATATGAATGTAGTTCTGCTATTAATCGTCAGGAATTGAATATTTTTCGAATCGTTCCACATGTAACACAATGAAACGTTCAGGATCAGAAAACTGTCATTCTACAAGAAATTACAAACATTAGAGAAACAGAGAATTATTTATTTTTTATTCCAATTTATGAATCGTGAAAGAGTGAGAAATACACAAATAGATTATTGTGTCAAATTTACTTATCTTAGTTCTTAGCTTTCCTGTGTTTCAGATGATCAAATTGAGACCTAAACCGTCTTTGGAGTGGGAAATTTGGAAGATGAAATTTTAAAACTGGAGTGGAAGTGCTTGAAAAGATACAATCGGAAACTGCGTTCTGTTAATTGCTGTTATTCAATTTTGATAAAAATCTGAGATAAAATGAGTTTTTGTTGAGCTATACTCCCGCTTTTCCTCAGCTGAAATTAAAACTGAAAAATCTGAGAAGGAAGAATCATTCAATTTAAACGAATAAAGCTTCAAAGAATCTCAAACAGCGAATATATAGATCACAGAATTCAAAATAAATAGTGGGCATGAAAAAACTATCACTTGAAACAGAAAATGTTTAAAAGTTCTACAGTTTCAGTTGTTTCATTTGAATCAGGTCAAGATGATTGATTTACTAGATTTTCACTTTTCCACACTCCAAATCTTTCATTCATGATCAGTTTATGTTGTAAATTATCGGCAACATGAGATCACCTAATCTCAATGATAATTTTGAATTGTTTCAATGTAGAGAACATAGTTCAACGGATCGACATTTTTCGATTCCCGGAATCCGGAATCCGGAACCGGAATGACAAAAAAACCCGGAATTTCGGAATCCGGAATTTGAAATGATTCGATAAATAAGTTTTCGATGATATATAAAGTTTAAAACAACTTTTGAGGATCAAAACCGAAAAAGAATTACTATAGATGTCTTTTAAACTCAAAACAATTTCAAAATTTCAACTTCTGGATTCTGGAAAAAGGAAACTCAAAAAACCGGAATCCGGAATTCGAAACAGGAATGAAAATTTTCATTTTCCGGAATCCGGAACCGGAACTGGAATATCAAAAAAACGCGGAATTCCGGAATTTCGGAATCTGGAATCCGGATTCCGGACAACTGTGGTAGAGAACAAGGGAAACACGTTGACTCTTTTCTTTTAATTTAAAAGTTCATGTTGAATCCGCTGTGGGAATGACACAGTTATGTTGTCAAAATCAATGTCGCAGATGAGGGATCGGTAATATTGAAATTGCCCACTGTGAATTCTCAGATTTGGATCATATTCAATTAACAACAATGACATTTGAATAAAAAATCAAATACAAAAACATTAGTAGTTTAAAACATTTCTTATATTTTTAAGTGCTAAGTGAGTAATCATTTGAAAATTTGACAAAAAATAAAAAGTTTGCACACTGCACGCGATCACATTATGCATAAATCGTGATGACACAAGAAGGAGAAATATTGAAATCGAAAACTTCCAGTTGTATAGATTTTCAGAAACAGAACATTTCGGAAAATATGTATTACATCTATACCGAATACCGAAAAATGTCGCGAACTGTTGCCACAGGATTGTTAGAATCACTGTTTTAATTAATTGTAGTGGATATTACAAGCAATTACTATTTTCCAGTTCAAGACTTAATTGTTACGTCACCAATGTACTTTTTTTCTCATAAAACATTTCCAACAATAGTTGTTATCAGTAAATAATTTCTGTTTCCGCTATTAGACAATTTTCACAACTGCTTCGATTTATAATTGCTTGATTCTTTTATTTTGCGGATTTTACCAATGACGACAGAATTCTACTTTTTTTGTACATTTTGAAAGTTTTGAGTAATGTTTTCAGTTTCATAATTCCCAAAACATTCACATGTTTTTTAACTAATGCTGTTCGAAACGCATCTTGTCTATTTTTCCTAGATGTCATTTACCATAATTACTTCGTAATTTGGCAGAAAACAATCTGTTTAAGATAAAGAATGTATTCTAAGAACCGTCCAGAAAAATAGTCCGATAAGTTCGACAAAATACTGTCACTCTTTCCTTCACCATTTTTAGAAATGATAAGAAATTGGGATGAAATACATAATTTGTGAATGTTTTCTGTTACGGGAAGTTTCTACACTCCAAGAGAACTATTAATAAGCTAATAGCTGTGTAGAGAAAACTATTCCCAAAATGTGTAGAAACTCACAGATTTTGCAGGAAATGGTTAAGAATCGAAAAAAATGAAAAAGATTCATCAAATAGATTACAGACAGACACTAACAACGGGTAGGTATAAGATTCCTAAAACTGTAATTGTTTGAGAAATAACAGTTAAGAAAGGCTCTGTCAATTTGTTTTACTCTTTAATTTTATTAAAGTTTCGTTTCGCAAAACAGACAAAGTTTAACGTTTTTATTCACTGAATATCTTCAATCTCATCTGGAAACGGTGACAATTTGTATGTTTCATGACTCTTTCTTTTTCTTGAAACAGATTCTGACGATAATCCACGAGAGCATAGAAAGGTTGCGGTACTGAAACATGAGGCAGGTTTTGGAAAAAAAAAACTACACAATAAATGTACTGACTGAGAAAAAATCATGAGATATGACAAAACTATATTCATCACCGTTCTTATCACAAAACTGTCTTCCTTGATTTCCTTTGGAAACAGAATATATCAGTCGGTTTACGTCGCCTAACGGCGACTAAACCTCCTTCTCTACACCACCCTTTTCAGTTTTACAGCGCCTGCGGCGCTTCTTAGCCGAGCAGTTCGTTCCGACATAGCACAATTATAAAATCTTTCCTTTTCAGACTCAAATTCTACAAACTTTCTCAATGACTTTTTCTATCCTGATAGAATATGGAATTGAGAATGATCTGTTTTTGAATTTTCGAATTAGAACTTTCTTCCTATGTTTTCCTTATTTCGAAACAGTCTTACAAAAGAACGTGAACTTGATAACTCTTCTCTCTCCCCTCCCCAAAAGGCGAGTGATCATACCGATAGGAGTTTTTATTTTTTGCCTGATCTCCTTCTCGGAATATGGCAGACTAAGACCATATGTTTTTACTAAAGTTCAAGAACTTGAAGACTTTTCTGTACACACCGCTACAATTCTGTCATAATGGATGATTGAGTTCCAACTTTAACGGTGTTTAAAAAATTAAAAACTCAAAAAGTGTTTTTTTTTGAGAATTTTTTGTGAAGCACTTTCAGGTACGAATGAGGAGGATTGGAATCTAAATAGACTGAATAAGGGGGCTTCTTTAACTGTTGAATTTAGAAATATGTAAAATAGGTAGTTTTAGTTTCGAAGTATTCTAGAGAAGAGAAACGGCATTGCCGCCGAACAGTCCAAAGTTTAGGAAGCAGAACTTTTTGGATGGAACCAAACTAAAAAGAAGATTTTCGTGTATATGAAAAAAAATATTGAAAGGTTTTGAGGGAGGGAGGCGGCATCGCCGCCGATAAGTCAAAAACTTTAAAAGAATACTTCAAACGTATCTTTTGAAGATGCGAATAGGAAATTCTCTTTTGGTAAAAGGCAAAAAAAAACACATTTCCTGTATTTAGTACAATTAATTCTGAGACTTGGATGTCTCAACCATTAAATAAACGACTAGGAGTATAGAGAATGAAATAACACTACTCAAGAAGAGATGGTGATTTCTGAATAAGGAACTTTGTCGTAGCTCGGTTACCTTCAAAAAAGAAACAAATTCTAGAAGGATTTTTCTAAACATGGTCTTAGTTTGCCATACTCAGAGGAGGGTGGCGGCATCGCCGCTGATCAATCAAAAGTTGAAACTTTATATTTAGAGGATCACCTGCTTATTGATGAGAGGGAAAATAGAGATAATTTGTCGAAAGCTTATCAGAAAAGTAGGAGTGTTTAAATTGTTCTCTCTGGAACGGGTTGCTCAGCTAATAAAAACTACCAACAATTGAAGAAAAATTATAGGACTAGAAGAAAAAGAGAATCCTGATACCCCGATTGTTTGAACCATGTGAGAAGCGCCGCAGGCGCTGTAACACTTAGAAGGGTGGTGTTGAGAAGGAGGTTCAGTCGCCGTTAGGCGACGTGAACCGACTGGTTTATAGAGAATTCTCAAGGCACACGGAAAGTCAATTCCTTTTTAGAAATTCGGATTTCATATTCCCTTCTTCAAAAAATGCACTTACAGTATTTTTTGAGTTTTTTATTTATTTATTTATTTATTTATTTACGATTTCGTGAATCGTGAAGAGAAGTGGAGTCATATGAAGCTGCGGATAAAACTCTTATTGTAAGCTGCCATCAGCTTCTGACACACATTTCAAAACAAAAAACCAAAAATATTTCCGACCTGGAGGGAACGAACTCACTACCCCGTGGGTGAGGGTCATCTGCGTAGACCGCTACACCAAATACGCGTGGCCGGGGCGCTCTCGAGAATGCAGTCAAGAAACGCCGAGTCAATAGTATTAGGTTGATATTTTGTGCTTTCTACCACCCTGTCGGGACACACCTTTTCTGAACGCTTTCTACTGTTGAAATCGACATCGTCTCCAGAAGACGTCAAATTTTATATTTTTGAGAAACTAAAAGTTCGGGCATCATCTAACAAGGGAACCCCAAGCACTTGCAAGTTTGGAATTCGATGAAACTTTGGTGGAAGGTCAAGGACCACTCCAATAGAGTTCCCACAAAATATTGGAATCCGCCCGACACTCTGCTCCGAGTTATGGGCTCTCAAAGTTCAGCTCAGATTTAACACAGTAAACCTCATTTCCTCACTTCTCAACAGTTTCCAAAAATTCACTTCCCTCCCTTTGCCACGTTTTCGACTGGCCGAGTGGCCGCACAGGTGAACCGCTGGGGAACACATATGGAACCGCGCGATAGCGTATGTGCGGCTAAAAAGAATGAGGGTTGGACCCTATATGTGTCTATGTGGATCACCGCGCGGTCGACCGAAAACGTGGGGCGCATATGGAACGTATATGGATAGCATATCAGCATTAATTATACCAACCGTATTTGGTTGATTATTGTGTATGAAACACTAGAAATGCCTAATTCATTGTTGTGATTGGTATGTAATGCTATTATGTTGTTTCACTTTTCCTTTTTCCAACTTGTTCACTTCCCATTTCTCGGACTTGTATATTTTCTCCTTTTTTCTCGAAGTTCTTTCCTTTTTTAAACAGATAATGGCAATACTTTAAAAAAATTGAAAATCACACACGATTTCCTATAAAAATCTTATGTTAGCTTGGTGGTTATAACACAATCATTGATTCTCAAGCTTTTCTTTGAGCTCTGAAAGAAAATGATACCCGTCGAAGAAATTCGAAATCCGGTATTTTGACTTTACTTAGTTATCTATTTCTATCGGTTAGGACAGAAACAGACTTGCGGATCTGAAAAGAAAAGAAACTTACAACACAAGGACGGTTTATTCGCGTGCTTATCAAAAGCAAAACTTAGAACTGATTAGTTAAGGAGAGTTCAATTTCACATCAGCCTTTTACGTGGCTTGGGTCGTCCAGATTCCACGTGACTTTTCTCCTTTTGTTCCTTCTCTTCCAATGGGTTTCGAGAATGTATAACTTCGGCGAAGCCACTTCCCCCTCCTCTCGGCGATCGGGCATCCTTTTCCGAGGTCTTTCTTCAATCCAGATTGTGGTCTTCTGTCTGCGTTCTTCTCCCACTGACATCTGACTGGATGGCTCGGCAACGCATTGTGCAAGTACTTCTGTAGACCATCCAGCGACTTCCGATGCCATTTCTCCAAGATCAACGGTGTCTTGTGATTTCCGACGGGCATCAACGGATCCACAACTTCCACGTTCGCTGATGTCTTCAGCCATTCTTTCCACTGTTTGGCCACATTGTCGACGTCCCCGAATTCACATTGTAAACTTCTCGGCATCATCCAGACTTTCTCCACTTCCTTCGCCACGGATTTTACGAACTCAACTCTCTTGCTGTTCTCATCCTCCTTATCAGTGTACTCAACAAGCACCACTGCCTCCTTCACTTCTCCCCAATCGAACTTCTGAGTCCACCCCGTTATCGTCTTATTACGATACTCGAGAACACCTGGCCCCCTCGCCTCCAATCTAGGTCCGATGACCGCAACACTCGCCCGAATCTTCACCTTCTTTCTTTCCTTCTCTCCCTCCGACTTGAACACCTCTCCCACGTCACCCGTGCTTGCCCTTCTCCCCCTCTCTCCACGCACGGCAACGCTCTTGCACTGTATCTCTGATACCTCCGTCGGAACCTTCCGACGTTTCTCTCCTGGTCTCTCCAGTTTCTTCTCACCTCCAATGAACTGTCCTTCTGCCGAGTTCTCTTCGGCATTCACCAAACCATATGGATCTTTCCATTTCAGCTCAACGCCAATGCTCTCAAAAGCATTAGTTCCTATCAGTATCTTCTCCACCCAATTCTCAACCAACTGGAAAACTACTCTCACTTTCCGCCCTCTGACCACCATGGGAATTTTGATCTGCCCCCTGACTCTCATCTTAGAGTTTGACGCATTCAAAACTGTGAATGTCGGCTTTCCGAACACTTCAACTTCCTTTTCCCAGTCACGACACCCCGCCTTCAACCTCTCATAAGCACTAGTCGATATCACCGATACGACTGCCCCACTATCAATGACAACCCGTCTCCGTTGTCCCAACATCTCTACCATTTCCACGGTTTCCACCCCAGCATTCTTGACAGTCCCCTCCTGGATCTGCACTTTATCGACTCTTTTCGATACACATTGCCAGGAACCATGTCCAATTCCTCCACAAGTAAAGCATTTCATTTTCGCTCCACTATCTCTTCTCTCCCCTACAGTTTTCCGGTCACCATCGTTACTACCTTCAGGCGACCGACGACCATCACTGTTTCCCTGATCTCTCAATCTCCCCATTCTCTCTTTTTGCTTCCTCAGTTTCTCATTCTCCCTCTGGAGTACAATATCCTTCAACTGGTCATACTGCGCCGCCAGTGGCAACTCCAACCGTTTAGCTACAAGCACCGACTGCAGCATGTCATCATCCTCCGTAGCTCTCATCAACTTTGTCGTTCTCATCTGCGACAACGTCGCTTTCTCGACCTTGGGATACGCTTTTTTCGACCACTTCTCTACCTCCACCAGGTATTCCCAGAACTTCTGTCCCGGAGCCCTCTGAAGGCGATCGAATTCATGCAAGGCCTCAGCCTTCGCATCCCCCTGTCTCTTCCGGAGTTTTCTCTCAAACTCCACAAACAACTCAGCAATCGGCCTCTCCCGCCTATCTCCCAGTGACTTGAACAGTGACTTCGCTGCCCCCTTCAAGTATCTCTCCTCCAATATGGCTACTAGCTCATCATCCTCATCCGTAACCTGATGGTACTTCAGCAAGAACGCTCTCTTGAACTCCTTGAAGTCCCCAGTACCGTCAAACGTTTTTGGCTCTGGCAACGCCGACGCCTTCATCATTCTCCCCATAGATGCCACCATTCCCATCATAACCTCGTTCCCCGCGCTATACCTGGAACTTCTGCCACTCTTCCAATCTTCACCCCAACTTCTTTCACTATCCGAGAATTTTCCACGCCTGCCATGCATCGAGAATTCGTCATCCGAATCCCTTGAGGACCACTTTCTGACCACCTCCAACCTCGAGGGCACCGGAACTTCCTTAGTATCACGGACCTGTCCAGCCTTCTTAGGCTCACTTTCCTGCTTTCTGAGCAGTCCTCTCAACTCGCTACTTGCCTCACGCTCCTCCTTTAGCGTCTTTTTGTACTTCGAGACAGCCTCCTCAGCCAATCTCTTCTCCTCTTTCAGCTTGTTCACTTCTCTAAACAACGTCTCTCTCTCCTTATTCCAAGCATCTTGTAACAATGCCAACTCATCCTGGGCCTTTTTGGCATTCTCCACGATGCCACCTGGCACCATTTCTACACCGTTCTCACAGAGTTCACGCAACTCTTCTACCGTTTCCACTCCATTTTCCCTCATTACTCCAATAATCTCTAGCGGCCATCTCTCTCCGCCAAGCTCTTCAAATCGTTCTCGCAACTCATGACAGTACTTTTTCACCGGCTCTACAAGCACTTCTGACTGTCTCTCATTGTCTTTGCACGCCGCCTTGAGTGCCTCATACATATCACTCTCCATACGACCCGAAGACTCCAAAAAGTCAGTGAATCCCTTCACCAACTTGCGTCTCTCCTTCAGTCTCACCTCGTTCATTTGGACAGCCCATGACTTCTCGGAAGAAGTAACACTCGAGCTTCTCTTTTTAGTTCTCTCCGTACTGAACGACATCACCGTTTCTCACCACCGTCTCACCAATATCACACCAAAGTATCTCACCACGGTCTCACCGTTTTTTATTTGTCCGACTCTTCGATCTTCGATCTCCGAGACAGGAACAGTACGTTCGCTGATATTTAGTCAACGAGAGGAAATAGTTCTAATAGCGAAGGAGCTCGGATCAGGTCTTATCACCTTCACCAGCGTCTGACTTCTACTACTACAACTAATTTGGTTCGGCCCCCAAGTTATCTATTTCTATCGGTTAGGACAGAAACAGACTTGCGGATCTGAAAAGAAAAGAAACTTACAACACAAGGACGGTTTATTCGCGTGCTTATCAAAAGCAAAACTTAGAACTGATTAGTTAAGGAGAGTTCAATTTCACATCAGCCTTTTACGTGGCTTGGGTCGTCCAGATTCCACGTGACTTTTCTCCTTTTGTTCCTTCTCTTCCAATGGGTTTCGAGAATGTATAACTTCGGCGAAGCCACTACTTCGGTATGACAAATACTTACCGTCTTACCTTTAAATCCACCTGAAACATATGATTTCTTATCATACCGAAGTGAAGAAGAATATCAGACCCGAACTTCTCAACAAAAGCTTATAATTCAAGTTTCTTGAGAAAATCACAATTTTTGTTTTGGAAAATAAATTTCCACAAGTTTAAATAGATTTATTTTTATTTTTAAAGTTTGCCATTATCTGTTTTGTGCAAAAAGAATGAAGAAAATCGGTGAAGAACTTCGATAAAAGGAGAAAATGGGCCCGGACTTATAGAAAAAAATGTCGCGTCGATTTACGGTAAACAACACGCCCACGTGTAATTCCGGAGTGTCGTTGCGGCGGCCGGCCGCCACCCTCAAATATGGACCATACATGGAACGTATATGGGAGCCAAATGGGTGCACGCGCGGACAGTACACAGAAAAGACGACCGCACATATACGCCACACGCGCGGTCCACTTTTCATTTAGGGACACATATAGGACGCTATTCTGGCACTTTCACATATAGGATTCCCAGCGGTTCACCTGTGCGAGTGGATGTGCGTTGAGTTACTGCTGGAAGGGGAAAGGGATCGACCCCATGCCAGGAATTTTGGTTTTTTATTTTTTGTCTTTCCTGGATGGACAGTTTCATCTTTTTTTGAATGTTTTGGGTGATTTTTTATATTGCCTTGTACTTATTTTACCATGAAATTTCATTATTTGAAGTTTTGGAAAAAACAATTTTTTTGGATGAAATTTTCAAAGTTCCTTACCCCTTGGGTGCCAATTTTATACAAAAAACATTTTCACCGAAATAACGTTTGGGAATAGTCAACATGAACACATAATCTATTAGAGAGACATTAGAAGTGTATTTTTAATCAGTCTTCGGCAAAAGTTTTGGATAAACTTGCAAACTTGGATCGAAATCACTACAAACCAACTTCAGGACTGGACATTTCATGTCTCTAATAGATTATTATGTGTTCATGGGTACTGTCGTTGACTATTCCCAAACGTTATTTCGATGAACATGTTTTTGGTATAAAATTGGTACCCAAGGGGCAAGGAACTTTGAAAATTTCATCCAAAAAAATAATTTTTCCAAAACTTCAAATAATGAAATTTCATGTTAAAATAAGTACAAGAAAAAAAATCACCCAAAACATTCAAAAAAAAGATGAAACTGTCCATCCAGGAAAGACAAAAAATAAAAAACCAAAATTCCTGGCATGGGGTCGATCCCTTTCCCCTTCCAGCAGTAACTCAACGCACATCCACTCGGCCACTCGGCCAGTCGAAAACGTGGCAAAGGGAGGGAAGTGAATTTTTGGGAACTGTTGAGAAGTGAGGAAATGAGGTTTACTGTGTTAAATCTGAGCTGAACTTTGAGAGCCCATAACTCGGAGCAGAGTGTCGGGCGGATTCCAATATTTTGTGGGAACTCTATTGGAGTGGTCCTTGACCTTCCACCAAAGTTTCATCGAATTCCAAACTTGCAAGTGCTTGGGGTTCCCTTGTAAGCGCAATTTCCTATCTATCTATCTAGGTTTCATAAAAATTGGTCCACTACGGAGGGAGTTATGATCGGCGACAAATAAACGGACACACGGAATCTGTTGAATATTATTAGTAAAGACCAGTCGGTTGACGCAGCCTACGGCTGCTCAACCTCCTTCTCTACACCACCCTTCTCTGTTTTACAGAGCCTACGGCGCTTGATAGGAATTCACTCAATGATTTTTTCTATTCCGTTGGAATATGTCTTTTAGAATGAGTGGTTTTTCTTTTTATAAATCTGAACTTTCCTATGTTTTCCTTATTTAAAAATAACCTTGCCAAAGAACTGGAGCATAATAACTCGTTTTGTTTTTTTTTGTTTTTCCTTATACTCTTTCTTTTTTCCCTACATCGGCGGCGATGCCCCTCCCTCTTCAAGGTAAATAAGTATGGCAAATTAAGACGATGTTCTAACAGATCCTCATCCTAGAATTTATTACTTTTTTGAAGGCAATCGAGCTGCGACAAAGTTCCTTATTCAAAAATAACCATAACTACGTGAGTAGCATTCTTTTATTCATTATACGCATGGTAGGATTAAAGGGAAGTTTTTTACTGATCGGCGGCGATGCCGCCTCCCTCCCTCAAAATCTTTCAAGGTTCAAGCTCAAAATCTTACACACGGAAATCTTTTAGTCCGGTTTGATCCAAAAAGTCCTTTTTCCTCCTTTTTTTGATTGTTCGGCGGCGATGCAGCCTCTCTTCTCTGAGCTACTTCAGAACTACATAGTTTATACATTTCTCGGTTTGAATGTTAAACACAACCGTTATTCAGTCTTTTTTTCATTTCAATCGTTCACGTTTGTATCAGAAACCGTTTCACAAAACTGAAGATTAGAAATCTGGAGACTACCATGTCACATCTACAGAAAATTCACTTAAATTTTTATTAAAAAGTTTTTTACTGATCGGCGGCGATGCCGCCTCCCTCCCCCAAAAAGCAGTATGGCAGACTTAGACCATTCTTTAACAAACCCGCATCCTAGAATTAATTTCTTTTTAGTGTTTAACCGAGCTACGACGAAGTTCCTTATTCACAAATCACCATCTCTTCCTGAGTAGTGTTCTTCCATTTATTTAGTTTCCTAGTTGGCTTCGCTAACAAAAAAAACATATTTCCCCGGTTTCCCTCTCTCCCATTATGTATGTGAGATGGATTCAAAATTCACATCGAACTTTCGAGTCCTCCTCCGAAAAACAATTTCAAATTGATGGCATATCCGCCGACCTTATAATAAAGGTTAATTTTGCAACATCTCCAACGATAAAAAAATTATTGACCAATTTTTCATCATAGTCACTTCTATTCATTCCATTTGAATCCAAAAGTTCCTCAATAAATTACTTTCCTATAGCCAAAAAGGAAAAAAAACATTTACCACGGGGAGGAACGAACTCACAACCCCATGCTTAAGAGTCATTTGCGTAGACCGCTACACAGGTGAACCGCTGGGGAACACATATGGAACCGCGCGGTGGCGTATGTGCGGCTAAAAAGAATGAGGGTTGGACCCTATATGTGTCTACGTGGATCACCGCGCGGTCGGCCGAAAACGTGGGGAGCATATGGAACGCATATGGATAGCATAATCAGCATTAATTCTACCAATCACATTTGGTTGATTATTCTGTATGAAACACTAGAAAGGCCTAATTCATTGTTGTGATTGTTATATAATGCTATCATGTTGTTTCACTTTTCTTTTTTCCAACTTGTTCACTTCCCATTTCTCGGACTTGTATATTTTTTTCCATTTTTCTCGAAGTTCTTTCCTTTTTTGAACAGATAATGGCAATCCTTTAAAAAAATTGAAAATCACACACGATTTCCTATAAAGATCTTATGTTAGCTTGGTGGTTATAACACAATCATTGATTCTCAAGCTTTTCTTTGAACTCTGAAAGAAAATGATACCCGTCGAAGAAATTCGAAGTCCGATATTTTGACTTTACTTCGGTATGACAAATACTTACCTTCTTACCTTTAAATCCACCTGAAAAATATGATTTCTTATCATACCGAAGTGAAGCGGAACATCAGACCCGAACTTCTCAACAAAAACTTAAAATTCTAGTTTCTTGAGAAAATAACAAGTTTTGTATTGAAAAAATAAGTTTCCGCAAGTTTGAATAGATTTCTTTTTATTTTTGAAGTTTGCCATTATCTGTTTTGTGCAAAAAGAATCAAGAAAATAGGTGAAAAACTTCGAGAAACGGAGAAAATGGGCCCGGACTTATAGAAAAAAATGTCGCGTCGATTTACGGTAAACAACACGCCCACGTGTAATTCCGGAGTGTCGTTGCGGCGGCCGGCCGCCACCCTCAAATATGGACCATACATGGAACGTATATGGGAGCATTATGGGTGCACGCGCTGCCAGTACACAGAAAAGACGACCGCACATATGCGGCACACGCGCGATCCACTTTTCATTTATGGACACATATAGGGCGCTATTCTGGCACCTTCACATATAGGATTCCCAGCGGTTCACCTGTGTACACCAAATATGCGCGGCCGGGCGCTCTCGAGAATGCAGTAAAGAAACACCGAGTCAGTAGTGTTAGGCTGTTATTTTGGGATTTCTACCACCCTGTCGGGACACACCTTTTCTCCTTCTCTCAAAGCAATTTATCACTAAAAACGTCATCATCTCCAGAAGACGTCAAATTGGGTGTTTTCGAAAAAAGAAAAGTTCGGGCATCAACTAAGCCTAATTTCCAATCTATCTATCTAGGTTTCATAGAAATCGGCCCACTACGGAAGGAGTTATGATCGGCGACAAACAAACAGACAAACGGAATCTGTTGAATATTATTAGTAAAGATTGTTAATTTTTACAGAACATAACTACTGTTTCAGCAACATGTGAAGTCGAACTCGTTGTTTGATAAATTTAATTCAGGCCTGGAATTTAGGATTAGAAAAAACACGGTGACAATATACATAGGAAATGTTATTGCAGTGAAACTGAAAAAATACGTTCGCTTTCGTGTTATTGCTACCATCACATGAGATCCTCGATAACATGTAAGCTCTCGTATAAAACATTCGGATTTGACTAGACAAGTTATCATTCAACATGAAGCTTCAGTTCTTTTTATTATTGGTTTTTGTGGCGATTGGAGTCTCGTCAGCGGACAATCAAGATTTGCAGGAAGTTAACGGAGTTCAAAATCTTAAAACTGCTATTCAAGAAGAACTTAAAAACATCAGAGGTGTTGTCAATGCTTCGGAAAATGGTAAGTCATTAATTGTTTAATCGAATAAAAAAATATTTTGCAGAGGATCAGATTGAGACCTACACCGGCTTGAGAGTGGGAATACTGGAAGATGAATCGTCAAAACTACGTGAATTAATTAAAAAGTTACAATCGGAAACTGCGCTCTGAAACTTTTTGTTTTTCAATTTTAATAAACGAATTTCAAAAAGTTAATAAATGGTGAACTGAGTATTCATCTCTTAGACTTTCTCACTGTCTTAGTTTATTCACTCCGGAAACAGAATGTATTTGTTAGTTTTTCAGAAATTAGAGCACTAGTTCCCCTGTTTTAGAAACATGTGAAGTGGAACTCCTCGTTTGAGAAATTCAACTCAGTTGTTGAAGTTGAGCGGAATGCAGTTTTTGAAATGATGGAAAGAGAAAAGCGGAACAAAAAATTGTTGATCGGAAGGTAGATGGTAAAAAGCGGAATTTAAAATTGCGAAAAAGCGGAAGGCGGAGGTCGAATTTGACTTTATTATGTTGTAAAACCCCCTAAAATTTGTGTTAAACTTCATTGTTTGGTTAAAATTGATAGCAGTGCTGCAGAAAGACTGAAGGCAGAATTCAGCTTAATCCTGAAATAAAACTACAGTTCTGAAAAAGACCTCGCCACTGGCGATTCGCCAGTGGTTTCAAATCGGAGAATTCGGGAAAAGCCGCACTGTAGAAAGCAATTATCGAATCACTCGTTTAGTTTCGAGAACAGTTCTGAAAATATATAGCTAGTCTAGAGAAGATCGATTGAACAGTTCTAAATATTAAACTGATGTGAAATACTTGAAACAGTATCTGGTAGAAAAGCACGTTTAGAAAAAATATGTCGTTTTTTGAATTTGACAACTGCTTCTATTGAACCCAAAATATCTGTATTAAAAATACAATTTCGATGATTTTCGCAGAGAAACACAACAACACCAGCAAGTGTGACTTATTGGCAATCTGATAGAAATGAAACAGTAAAAGGTGTGTATCTCCGGGGGACTAATATAATGTCATAGGGAATTGCATGCTAGATTTCTCGTGTTTACGTCGTTAAACAATTTTTACATTCGCATTTGTTTAATTGAATATTTATTGTAAAAATGATAGAAGAACGTTCGTATTTTTTAAACGAAATATTTAAAATCGTATGGCAACAGTAATTTTTTTGAAAATATAAGTTGCCCGGATGGATTGATCATAGCTCTCAGAACAAAAATCGGCTCTATTACAGTTTAGATGTCCTTTGAAAACTTGAACGTCCCAAAAAACACTTAGACGTCCCTTAAAACACTTAGACGTCCCTTGAAACACTTAGACGTCCTTTGAAACATTTAAACGTCCTTTCGGATCCCAAATATGTTCAAAAACGTTTAAACGTCCCAAAAAACATTTAGACGTCCCAAAAAACGTTTAGACGTCCCATTAAATATTGAGACGTCCCTTGAAGTCCGAAAATTTGGTTTTAAATACTTAGACGTCCCAAAAAACATTTAGACGTCCCAAAAAACATTTAAACGTCCCAAAAAATGTTTAGACGTCCCTTCAACACTAAAAGCCACTGAAAGTGTTCAAGGGACGTCTAAACATTTTATGGGACGTTTAAATGTTTTTTGGGACGTCTAAACTTTTGAAAGAACGTTTAAAAAAAATTAGAGTTTGAAAGGACGTTTAAGTGTTTCAAGGGACGTCTAAGTGTTTTAAGGGACGTTTAAGTGTTTTAAGGGACATTTTAGTTTTTAAAGGACATCTAAACTGTAATAGAGCCCAAAAATCAAGTCTCCATGGAAGAATTCACTTTTCAAACAGTGAATTTAATTCAGTGACTGGTATCGTTAAATGTAGTCCTATCAATTAAGTAATCACGATCGTAGCTATCATATATTGTCATAACAGTGAAATTGTTCTATGAACACCGGATATTAAAAACTGTTGCATTTCAGAGCAGTAAAACTGATTCACTTTCGAGTTTTATGTGATTATAATTCAATTGAGCCCCATCTATATCTCTTTAACTTTCTCACTGTCTTATTTGATTCCCTCAAGAAACATTACATATTTGTTAGTTTTTACAGAATTTAATGCTTCAATTTTACTGATTCAGCAACATGTGAACTCGAACTCGTCTTTTAAGAAATTCATTGATTGATGTGTTAAGAATTTAAAAATGGTGCCAGTCGCATAATGTAAATATTCACATTACCATTAAAACACAGTTCTGAAATAGACATCGCCACTGGTTTCAAATCGGAGAATTCGGGAAAAGCCGCACTGTAGAAAACAATTATCGAATCACTCGTTTAGTTTCGAGAACAGTTCTGAAAATATATGGCCGCTGTTCGAAAAATAATTGAACAATTTTAAATATGAAAGTGATGTGAAATACTTGAAACAGTATCTGGTAGAAAAGCACATTTAGAAAAAACATGAATTTGACAACTGTTTCTATTGGACCCAAAATATCTGTATTAAAAATACAATTTCGATGATTTTCACATACATAGGAACAACTAAAACTCACCACTGCAAGTGTGGCTCATTGACAATCTGATAGAAATGAAACAGTAAGATGTGAGTATCTCCTGGGGACTAATATAATGTCATAGGGAATTGCATGCTAGATTTTCAGTGTCTCCGACGTTCATAAAATTTCATATTTGCATTTTTTTATTTTACATTTCATCTTAATAATGAAAAAATGAGCGTCCTTATTTGTTTTACGAAAAATTTGAAACCGTATGAAAAAAACTATATTTTTTAATTATAAGTTGCCCTGATGGATTGATTCTAGCTCTTCAGAACAAAAACCAAGTTTCCATGGAAGAATTCACTTTTCAAACAGTAAATTTATTTCAGTGACAGGTAGATTCGTCAAACTTAGTCTTATCAATTTAAAAAATCATGATCGTAGCTATCATATATTGTCAAAGCAGCGATTTTCTTCATTGAACACCGTATATAAAGAACTGTCACATTTCAGTGATTTAGTTTCTCATAAAGATCATTTTCTAGAAAACTCGCTACAGAACAATTTTTCTTCGTACTCTTATCTATATCTTTTGCGTAAAAGCCCAACAATTCTTCATCTAAATAGTAAAAGATAAAGCACACGATTTACTTTTTCGATGAAATAAAATTTTTCCTATTCTTCCTCTTTATGACATCAACAAACATTAAATTACTGGACTTAGTTACTCAACAAAAAATCAAATTCTTGAATCCGTAAAATAATTCAAGAGAAAATCGGAATTGAGATTAGTAATGAATTCCAAGAATTTGGGTGAACGGAAGCATATAAATTCATTGAACCAACTTAAAATGAATTCAGTAATTTTTTGAAAGAAACTTGTATCGGAAGTATAGTTTTCAGTTTTAGAGAAGACTTAAATATTCTTTGTATTGTCACAAGACTATTGTGTTCCCTTTTTTCTTTTCTAACTAGTTTACTTCTCAATTCTTGACTCATAAGTTTTGTTCAATAAAACAATTTTTTGTTATTCAATATGTAGTAACTTTGGGTAACCTCTGACTGCCTAGTTCGAATCTTGTAGGACCATTCAAATTACAAATATCTATGTTCAGATAGTTTCTTCACTCTACCCCGTTTAGATGTTTTACCAATTTTGCACCAAAAACAAGACCAAATGTTTCTCAGATATTACTAAAGAACCTTTCCACGTACACATATGCTGTGTAATGATTAACTGTGGCTTAAAGACATTTTTGCCGAAATGTTTCTTTTTGTGTTTCAAATATCACAACTGGAGCTGACCTTTTTCTTTTCAGACTTGACTTTTTCAGACTAACCAATCCCCCAAAACTACCATTGTCAACCAAATAACACATTTGAAATTCATACAGAAACAAGTACTTGTCGAAATAGAAGTGATTAGCTATGAGATCTTGGAAACGGTAATAGGAAAAGGATCAGTTCACAAGGAAATGGATGAAACCGTCTCGAACATCAATAAGAATAAATAAGCACTGCTCTTGCGCTTTTTGAAACCCCTTTGTATCAGGAATATATGTTTTTGCCAAAATTGAGAAATTTAATAATAAACTTTTATTTTTCTGGAATAAACAAAAGTAATGAAACAGTAATCGTATCTAGTTGTTTCAATTAGTGCTAGCTTATCATGAAAGTCGTAGCTAGAACCGTTTTAGAACATTTTGGGTGCATAGTTCAAGTGCTAATCCAATTTTTCAGTTTTTGTTTTCAGCAGACTCCGCAGCTGCTTATATTCAAGGTAACCCCCTTTAATTGACTAGAATGGCTACTTGTCAGAGTAAAAATGATTTGATATGAATTCCAGGAAAGGAAGGAATGAAAATCAGTTGGAGCGATTGATTTGGTAAATTCACAAAGACGTAATTTTTATATTACTGAAACTGAAAATCTTGAAGTTCATATCGAGTTCCTTGTTGATTGAACTCTTGAGCCTCTTGGATATTCTATGAATGCAGGTGGAAATAAAGGAATCCTGAAATACAAAAAAGGCATTAAAATAAAATTTTCAGGCGTATCTATCAAGTACTTCTTTACATATAATTATGCAGAACATATATGAAATAGAATATTCTGTTTCAAAATGCTCATAACTACACAATTGATGTCTGTTGGTTACTACCTTAGAGTTCCATATAGTTTAAAAACGTAATTGCACCGGAATAATTCAGACATCAATCCCAAGGTTTGTTGCCCAAAAACTTCCTAATCACTAATCACCCCATAATTACCCCTTTCAAATTCCCAGAATTTCAAATGTTTCCAAAATATCACGTACCAGATCAAAGTCTACCCTCTAATCTAAAACTGACCTACTTTTTCCCCCTAATTGAAACCACTTTATTCAATTTGTGCATTTGACGTGTCTCTCTCTCCATGACTCCACCTCTCCAGGAGTATTTCATTATACCTCCGCTATATTTACTAGGAATGGAATGGGGCACCTGATTTATTTCATTCTTTTTTTGATAGCTTGTTTTTTGGTCATGAAGTTGTGCTAATTGTTATTATCCTTGAAAATGAAAATGTTCCCGTTTCCATGTTCTATACCGCGCCCCTTTTCGCATAACACATTTTTCCAGCAAAATCTATGAATGGTGACCGACCTCTACTCCCTTCCTGCTGTCCAAATAATCGGCGACCCTCTCGATGAGACACTGGAGAAAGTTGTGGAGACTATACAGTTCTCTATCTTTTGCTTTACCCTTCCTTTTTATATTTTTGTGATCTACCACCTACTTGACGCTCAGTTACGAGGTGTCGAGGATTTATCAACACCGTTTTTCAAGTTGTGCGTGACAACGGCAATTGTGGATATTTGTGAGTTTTCTACTGTTTTCGCTCATCGATTTCCAATTTACTAAATCTATCTGAAACAGTGTGGATTTTTCCAGGGACCCTTCTGAACAACTACCTGGGCGCCATGTTTCCAAAATGGGGATGGGGAACTCGTATATATTTATTTCTTGATCGATACTATGCACATACGTATTTATATTTTGCGTGGACTTCTGGTGAGTCATTTTGATTGAAAAGGGGCTGAAAATTAGTTTTCTGGAACTGGTTTAGGTCGGGTGTCTCCAAATTATTAGTCCGCTGTAGTTCTGATCTTTAATATGAAAATTTTGAATCTATACCGATTTAAAATTAGACTTTGTGTCTGAAATCACTCTCACGTCAGAAAATACATTCTTGCAAAATCTTGAAATCTATTATCATGTGTCCGTGAAAAGAATCCTTTGTGATCTCTGAGAAACAGTTGTGGTTTGATTATCGCAAAAACAATTGGTCAAACATCTAAATAAGATATAATTAAAGCGAGTAAAGTGTCTGAACACAGAAATCTGTAATTTGAATTTTTCGGGAAAATAATAAAGTTAATAAGGTATCAAAAGTTATCTACCACAATATTACCTCACAAAAATAATAATAAACTTTCTTGTAAAAATTTTTTTAAAAAATGAGGCAAAAAGTAAAATAAGGCAAATGAAACAAACATGCTTGTCATACGGGCAGAGCTGTGACGATGGTTTCTCTAGAAATTTTTTCTGTAGTCCTGCTGGTTTTTTATAAGAATTATTTTCATTAGTTGCAATTTGATATGTCTATCTTTAGAATCGATTTTTATCAAAGAATTTTGTTAACGAAAAACCGTCGGTCCCACTTGACAAGTATGGAACAAACTGAATGAATGAGCAATAGTTAGAGTTGAATAAGTAATAATAGCAAATTTCAAAAAGATTTAAGCTTTCTATGAAACTGAAAATTATTTTTCTGATTTAAAACATAAACAGTTTTGTTATTAGTTTCATCGATGATTTTATTGAATGCGAAAAGTTGGAGTGTAGATTAAATAGAAAAAAGTATGGAAGCCTTACTTCCCTCGATAATTATCACAATATCAGTCGGCTCATGTTGCCTTCAATACCCACTATGTAAATGTTTAGAATGCAGTAGAAACACCATTAATTTTTCTAACATTTAGAAAACCGGAAAAAATTTTATATTTTAGCCAGAGACCGCAACATTTTTTCCTAGATATCGTTAATTTGAAACTGTCTGAATGCCAATAACATTGGAACTGGGTGGTCAACGATTACCCAATGCTACTCCAATTACGAATTGTGTTATTGGATAAAAAATTAGTCAAGAATTGTGATAAAAAAAAGTTGGACACAGCAATGAAAGAACAGTAAGACGAAGAATATTTCAGTTTTGTGTAAAACAGAAAATTATACTTCTGTTTCAAGACTGTCTTAAGACATAATGTAATCTTGCTTTTTGCTTCGCACTCACTTTACACTTGTGAATTGACCATATCAATCACTCCAACTGCTTTCGATTCCTTCGTTTCTTAGAATTCATTACTAATAATTCTTTGACAAGTACCCATTCTAGTCTATTAAAGGGGGTTACCTTGAATATAAGCAGCTGCGGAGTCTGCTGAAAAACAACAGAAAAATTGGATTAGCACTTGAACTATGCACCCAAAATGTTCTAAACGGTTCTAGTTATGACTTTTAAGATGAACTAACACTAATTGAAACAATTAGATAAGGATAATGTTTCAATACTTTAGTTTATTCCAGTAAAATAAAAGTTTATTATTAAATCTTTCAAAATGCGCAAAAGCAGTGTTTATTTATTCTTGTTGATGTTCGGCAACGGTTTCATCCACTTCCTTGTAAATTTAACCCTTTTTTGTTCACCGTTTCCAATATCTCATAACTAATTACTTCTATTTCGACAAGTAATCAATAGCATGAACGACTGAGGCGTCATTTCTGTTAGAATGGGGGTTTTATGGATATTTGTATTTTGAATCTGTCTTATTAACATTGAAACAAGACAGTCATAGCCCCTAGTTACTGCAATATTGAACAAGCAGATAAATTGCCTGCAAAAATGTCTTCAACTCACAGTTAATCACTACACAGCATATGTGTCCGTGGAAAGGTTCTTTAGTGATATCTGAGAAATATTTGTATTTTGTTTTTGTTCAAAATTGGTAAGGCATCTAAACGGGGTAGAGTGAAGAAGCTATCTGAACATGAATCTAATATTGCCAAACTAAATCTTACTAAATATCTTACCCTCAATACCCATACCATCTAATTCTGTGACCCGGTCTAATTTAAATCTCACTCAACTCCTCTTCTGAATGTAACGTGTCAGTGACTTGTTCCTTCGTTTCAAATAAAATATAATAAATATAATAGTCTTGTGACCATATAAATAATATTTAAGTCTTCTCTAAACTGAAATCTATATTTCCGATACAAGTTTGTTTCAAAAAATGACTTGAATTCATTTTCTCTTTGTTCAAGGAATTTCTATGGTTCCGTTCACCCCAATTCATGGAATTCATTACTAATCATTTTTATTTCTAGTAGTCCTTCTAGTCTATGTCAAATGTAAACAACCGCGGAGTCAGATTTTAAAAACAGAAAAATTGGATTAGGGCTAGAACTATGCACACAGAATTTTCTGAAACGGTCTACCTAAAATTATATATTGGATAATGTTTCAACACTTTAGTATATCGCTGTAACATAAAAGTTCTTCAATAAATCTCTCATTCGCGGGTTCTTGACCGTAAAAAAGTTTTATACTACGGTAGTCAAGACCATAGTTGTCCGGAATCCGGATCCCGGAAATTCCGGGTTTTTTTTGACATTCCGGTTCCGGATTCCGGAAAATGAAAATTTTCCTTCCGGTTCCGGATTCCGGATTCCGGTTTTTTGAATTTTTTTCCGGAATCCTGAAGTTTAAATTTAATATTTTTTTTGAGTTTTAAAGACAACTGCATTACTTCTTCTTCGGTTTTGAACCTCAAAAGTAGTTTTAAACTTAATTTATCATTAAAAACACTCAAAAAATTGACTTGGCCTTACAAGTTTATCGAATCATTCCGGAATCCGGATTCCGAGAAATTCCGGAATTCCGAGTTTTTTCGTCATTCCAATTCCGGATTCCGGATTCGGCATTTCGAAAATTTGATTCCGGTTCCGGATTCCGTATTCCGGAAAATCTAAAATCTTATTCCGGTTCCGGATTCCGGGTTCCGGAAATAAAAAAATCTCATTCCGGTTCCGGATTTTGGATTCCGGAAACTGAAAAATCGCATTCCGTACAACTCTGGTCAAGACCCACTCCGCGTCCCCGGGCCGAACTTTTAGCGAGCGGTCGGCCACCGGCGAATGGGTGATATATAACCACAACCAAATTAAATATTTGATAATGTTTTAAAACTTTAGTTTATCACTGTAACATAAAATTTCTTCAATATTTTTTCCATTGTATCCGGTTGTCAGGAATCTGCCAAGCAATGTGCATCTCAGTCCTCGCCACCAATCGCCTCTCCGCTATCATATTCCCAAATCGACATCATCATGTAACCTTCTTTCTCATTTCTCAACTCAAGTTACATATTTCTAGATCTGGAGTACCCAACGTCTCCGAATAGCATACGCGATTCAATTTCTACCGGGAATGATGGCTGGTATGGCAACGCTATTCGATAAAACTCAACTTTATAGAAATTCAAAAAATGGAGTGATTCCGAAGTTTAGGAAGTGAGATTTTTAGACAATAATGAAAATTAAAGAAATGATAATTAATGTTTAAGTGAAGCCCTGGTCACCTACTTCTTCCTAATTGCTGGCGCATTCTTGACTGTAGTTTGTATATATCTGATATTTGCATATTGTTATCTACTGTTTGTTTTAAGAAGAAACACAAAAATGATAGTGAGTTTAAAAAAGCTATTGATTTTACTGGAGCCCTGTTTTTGTTTCAGAAAAACTCGGCATTTCAAAAATCAAGGAATCAAATCAAGAAGAAAGAGATGAAATTATTTATTATGAGTAGTATTACAGGTTAGTTTAAATTTTTCCTACTATTTCAATAGTTCCATATTTGTTGTATAATTCTAAACATCTCGATTATATTTGTTTCCAGTCGCAATCCAAATCGCAGCATTATGCCTATTCGTTTCTTATGCAACTTCGTGTAAAATACGAGCTTGCGCCTGCTCCGTATTCTATATTTCTGTCTGTTTTAGGTACATTTAGTTTAGATTGCAATAATTTATTTCCCGGTATAGCAAGGAGAAGGGCTTGCCACCCTTTTCCCGCACCAGTTGAAGTATAAACTGAATGTCAAAAGGAGAGAAGGGACTCTCGGCCGGCCGGGTGGTTGTTTACGCCCCGCTGAGCCAAGAGCAATACGTAATCTCAGTCGAGAGAGAACCCGAGGAAAAGAGAGTAGAGACAGGTCAGAGACTGGCCTGTGACATCCTCCCCTCTTTGGAAAGAAGGTTTCGTCCTCGAAACTCTATAGAAGAGATCAAGTTAGAGACCACTTTCCGCAGGGTTTCCCTAAGGCTCTCCCCTTCTCTCGAGAACTGCTTCGCCCCGAAGCTTCAACCAACTTGGAATTTGAAAAGTGGTTGAGAACTTTCGGTTATAACAGTTCAAAAGAACCTAAAACAGTGAAACAGACTATAAAACAACATAAAATACACAATAATAAACAATCGTCATCGGGGTCTCAAATACAAAAATCAGATTCTCATAGCGTCTTATTGCCCTAATCTTATCTAATGACCGAAATTTTGTCAAACTGGCGGCGTTAGGAAGTGCGGAGACAAACAACAATAAACTATGATGTTTTGAGGCGAGTATCTACAAGAAGAAAATCAAACATTCTAAGAAACAAAAAATTCTTGAAGCTGTGTTATACAATTGAATTAAAATTTGGGGAACAATCTTCTCAATTAATGGTTCTATTCAAATCAGGCTCATTTTAGCTGTTGACATTTTAGAACTCTCAATTACTTAATAACCATGCGCTTCCGCGCATGTGCTCATCCGCTCATTATCCTACACTCACTCTAGGGAACTTTTGTCACAACTAGGGGTGGGAAATTTTTCAAAAATGGTTTTAAGATAATTTATTATAATATTTACTTTCCTTTCCGGCATGAAGATTCCCATAACAGCTTTTCACATCAGGCCAATCCTTTTCCAGTGATTGAAGCCAAAACAATCCAAATCAAAATCCGCGATCGATTGAAATCGAGAACATCGCAACTGCATTGCACTGAGACTGACGACGATGAATATTAGAGTAATATAATAGAAGTTATAGAATGAATAGTAGAAATGGGTGGGTAGTGGGGGGTTCAAATGGGGGTGGTGGTTCCATGGGTGTAGCGGTGTAGTGGTAGCACTTCAGGACAGATTTGAATCCTGTGGACCAAAGAGTTCGCAGATGATAAAGTTGAATAATAGGCGCCAACTTTATCACCCTACTCGAGGTGGGACTTCCATGTAAAATACGAGCTTGCGCCTGCTCCGTATTCTATATTTCTGTCTGTTTTAGGTACATTTAGTTTAGATTGCAATCATTTATTTCCCGGTATAGCAAGGAGAAGGGCTTGCCACCCTTTTCCCGCACCAGTTGAAGTATAAACTGAATGTCAAAAGGAGAGAAGGGACTCTCGGCCGGCCGGGTGGTTGTTTACGCCCCGCTGAGCCAAGAGCAATACGTAATCTCAGACGAGAGAGAACCCGAGGAAAAGAGGGAAGAGACAGGGCAGAGTTTGGCCTGTGACATTCGATTCTTGTGATTTCACTGGACAAGTTTTATCTTTTGTATAATGCGATCAGGTAAGAAAAATTCTCTAAAAATCGTGGATATCATCAACAGGAACCTAAAACTCTAATCTTTAACAGCATTCCAAAAACTGTAAAAAATATATTTTCAGTGATCTCTACGCTGGCATCAATCCATATCTTCTATGGATATTCTCAGATTCTCTCCGAAAGTATATATTGATTCGAATTGGATTCAGAAAGAAGAAAAAGGGACCAAGTTCTTCTGTTCTCACTGTAGTTGTACATTGAATATTACTGGTTTTTTTGGAAAGAAATAAACGCTTTCAACATTATTTCTTATTACGAAAATGGATTTGGTCTAGTTTTGATATGTTTTTTGAAATCATTCTTATATATAAAACGCATGTGGGGTTTGTCTGTCACAATGTTGGCATTTTATTTTCATTTCCAAAAATACAAATCATCAAAGAGATTTCACGTGAACTTAAGTGTCGTAACCGAGAGGAAACGCGCCGAAGGCGCCTCAGTATGAGCTGGTCTCTTAATAATATTTCCGTTTTGCTCATCTCAAAAAAAGTTGGAGAAACATTTTACAAATATTGAATTAGCATTTTCTAGTTTTCACTATATGTACACAGAACTGGTATGCCTCCCTGACTGTTCTCTATCTTTTGCTTTGTCCTTCCTTTTTATATTTTTGTGATCTACCACCTACTTGACGTTCAGTTACTAGGTGTCGAGGATTTATAGACCCCGTTTTTTAAGCTGTGTGTGACAACGATAGTGGTGGATATTTGTGAGTTTTTCTTTTTTATTGGCAGTTCCTCGCCAATCGTTAGTGATCTGACTTCAACGTGTTTAAAGTTTATCTGAAACAGTGTGGATTTTTCCAGGGACGCTTCTGAACAACTACCTGGGCGCCATGTTTCCAAAATGGGGATGCTGAACTCGCATATATTTATTTCTTGATGGATACTATGCACATACGTATTTATATTTTGCGTGGTCTTCGGGTGATTCACTTTTATCCTGGAACTGCCAATATTTTTCAGCCACATATTTCAGTTTTGTGTAAAACTGAAATATTTATATTTCTCATTCCAAACTGTTTTAAAATACGAAACAGTTTTGTTGTTAGTATAATTTCTAGTATTTGTGCTTTTTAAATTGGCCGAATAAATCACTGCCACTGTTTCTATTTCCCCCGTTTAATGGAATTCATAACTAGTCAATTTTATTTCGACATGTATTATACAAACATTTAACATGACAAGCTGAAGTGTAGATGAAACAGAAAAAATGTATGAAAATCTTGAATCGCTAACTGTAACCATGCTCTATAAATTTAGAATGCTGTAAGAACACTATCAAACGTGAACCCCATTTTTCAATCATTTGGGATACCGGGAAAAGTATTATATTGTAATTAGAGACCGCACCATTTTTTAAACCTTTTTTGCTGAAATTTTCGGTTTTCTGTCCAAACCTAATTATCTGTGATTTTGAATTTGTGTGACTGCCATTAACATTGGAATTAGGTGGTCGATTGAAGATTGCCCCATACCATTCAATCCCGAATTGTGTTAAGGGATAAATAATGAGTCAAGAATTGTGATCAAATAAAGTTGGACTTCACAATGAAAGAACAACGAACTGCTTTTCATTCCTTCCGTTTAATAGAATTTATAAATAATACTTTTTACTTTAACAAGTAGTCATTCCAGTCTATCAGGGAGGGCTACCTTGAATATAAGCAGCTGCGGAGTCTGCTGAAAAATAACAGAAAAATTGGATTAGCCCTTGAACTATGCACCCAAAAAATTCTAAAACCGTTCTAGCATGACTTTCATGATAAGCTAGCACTAATTGAAACAACTAGATACGGATAATGTTTCAATACTTTTGTTTATTTCAGAATAATTAACGTGATTAATCCTAGCCCGTTTGGGACAAAAATACCTTTTTGACACAAAATGGTTTCAAAATGTGCAAAAGTAATGAGACTATAATTCTGGTTATGTTTCGAACCATTCACTTATATTGCTTTTCGTTCACCGTTTCCAAGATAAGTATAACTCTGTCAACGACCTCAAAACTGCAATATTAGCAACATGGGATGCTATCAGTGACACAGAAATGAAGAACTTGGTCGGAAGCATGAAAAATAGGATGATTGAAGTTATTCAGAACAATGGAGGAGAGACCAGTTATTGAATTGTGCCTTGTTTTTTTGTTTTGGAATAATAAATAATGTTTTGGAGCTCTTTCATACACAGTCAAATGCGTGAAAAATCGAAAAAATCGAGGCTGTCTTATCATTTTTGGACGGCCAAAAAAGTGTTTTTTTGAGGTCACGTGCTCAGAAATAGGAGATCTCTCACGGTCTGGAATAATTTCTCGTCTCAATCTCGTGCAGTTATCAGAAATTCGTAACCTCCCGTTTCACATTTCTATATCAAATTTTGAAAATTTATTTTTTTTTAATTGTTTTCGAGAAACAGAAAATGAAAGCAGACGTGGAAATAAAAATGTGACCTCTTGATTTGAAAGCAGACAATGATTTTTGCAAAAACTCCGCTCCACTTTTTTCAAAAAATCCAGAAGCAGGAGGTTTCAAACGTGAATTCGAGAAGCATTTGAGAAAATTTTGAAAATTATTAAATTAGAGAAATTCAAGAAACATTTGAGACGAAAAATTTCCAGATTGTGACCAGACAAGACTCTCATGAGAACGAACACTATACAGAACTATGAAGTGGTCAACGATTATCCTAGAATGTGTCCGAATTGTGTCAGGCCTAATTTATTGGATTTGGGAAAGATCAGTGAAAAAGGGTACAAATTAAATAATGGACTGAGATAACAAAAATATAAACTCTGTGAAGGTGTAAATAAATATTGCTGATACAAAGGGGTTGGGCAACATCAAGATTTTTTTTAAACTTTCAAATTGACTGAATTAATTACTTTCATAGCTACCGTTTTCCCATTTCCTGGAATTCATAACTACCGCATTAAAGGGAACTATTTTTGTCGCACGTAGGCAGGGACGGAAACAGAAAAATTGGGTTGCCAATAAAATTAGGTACACAACTGGCTTTTGAAACTGCAGACTTCAAATATCCAATGAATAATGCAATTGATATTTATGATATTTTTGTTCATACTTTTTCATTTGAATAATTTCAAAACTGATAGTGAGCAATACCTTTTACGACTGTAATACGTGTTATTCAAATAACTGCATTTCTTTATTTCCGTCATTTTTTGCATCAATTTATTTCTTTGAATAAGTTTCATCTTTTCAAAAATGACCTTTTTCAAGATAATAGAATACTGAAACCTGGAATATCTCCCATTTACAACATTTTGCAAACGGTGAAAAAATGTTTTCAGTGATCTCTACGCCGGTCTTAATTTATACGATCCATAGATAATCATAAAAATGAACTGTTTTTAATACCATTGATTAGTGAAAAAATACCAATTTTCTATTATAATAAAAATGCTCACATCGAACTCACTGGAGAATAGAAAAAAACATAAATTCAAGTAAAGTTTGAAACAGAATTTGTTAAAATTTAAGAGATAATCTTTTCTATTTTTCTGTTTCAACCTTATTTTATCAGAAGAATGTGCCAAAATCAACACTTCCATATATCCTTTAACATCAACTTTTCATTTTCACTTTTTCTTTTTCAGCTTTATTATTCAGAGCTTACAACTAATACTTAGCTTCTATGGTGATTTCCTGCTTTACAAGTTTTATAAAAAAAATAATTTTTCAAAACTTGATACGAAGTGTAGTTACTGACTTATTTTCTATTGCTGGCCTTTTTCTGGCTGGAGTTTGTACTATCTGAACCATACTGACGTTATAGAAGTGGTCTGAAATTTTGGTTCCATATACAAACATTGGAGATTCATATTTCTCAAATTTTGACACTTGTTTGAGTATATCTACCTACAGAACTAATTCAGAGATGTTCTCCAGTTAGCAGTCATTGCTGTGAGCTCTCATAGTTATGTATCTGTATTTTTGCTGTATCCGATTCTAAAGTATCGATAGCGAGACAAAAGTGTTGTATCTCTGAAAATAAAATCCTGAAACAGTCTTTCTATAAACTAATTTTTATAGTGGAACCTGCACATCAGGCTTGAACCTTGTGAATTTTGAATTATTATATTTCTAGACGAGTGGAGCCTTCTAAAGGTTTTTTGCAGTTTTATGATTCCGTGTTAACAAAATAATCACACTGGAATCTAATTGAAACTCTTCTTTAGTGTCCAAAAAAATTCATGAGAAAAGGTGTTTAATAAAAACCGAGGGCCCGGCACGGCCCGGTTGGCAGGTATCCAAAAAAATTGTTATTTGACAGTATAGTTTTTTTAAATAGTTTTCCAATGGAAAATTTCCATAAAGCGTTTAAATTGAAAATCTTGTTTCCCGGCAATATTCCAATCGGTTTGTTTTAAGAAACTTTTCTCCGTAACCATAAGTTATATTATCCTTTTTGATAGAGTTATCAATGTCCAATCGTTATTGAACTACAGTACACGTATATTATATTAGTTTTGGCTAATTGGGAAATACCTACAATATTTTCTCATTATCGAAAATGTAATCACCAATGTAATTTTTAGCGTTTCAGTGAAACCTAATGCAATTTTCTCATTTTTGTATTTCGCTGATCCATTCGGTCGCTAATTGTTTATCGTTTTTACTCCCTCCATTCTTAAACAAAAACATTTCTTGTTTTCTACATAATTTAAAAAATGTTCGAAAAAAAGTTTCGACCACGGCAGGATTCGAACCTGCAATCTTCTGCTCCGTAGGCAGACGCGTTATCCATTGCGCCACGCGGCCACACATTATACTGCGAATGAATGGAAAGATACACAATTCTTTTGTTCTGTAGTTTGCGAATTTGAAAATCGCCATCCAATTATCAGTCACGCATTTTCAAACAGAAAAACAGTATTAGAAACAGATTTCATTATAGAACATTCCCTCTAAAAATTGGTAGGAAATATTATGAATTCAGTTTTTCTGTGGTAGAAAAGCTCGCCCCGCCCACCTTCTTAAGCTGAAACTATTTATGTATTTCTTGGTTTTGATTTTTAAAAATAAACAAAGTCAAAGACTAGTCGATAAAAATGAAGATACTACTTCACTGTTAAAAGTGAGAAGAATTTGCAAAATCTATTCACTTTCATTGATGGGATGCTCGGTACTCACAACGAAGCCATATTTAAACACGGATAGTAATTTTTAGGCGCAATAGAAAATGAAATCACGTTTGTATAAAAACTGAAAAAAATATAACTCTTCTGAATTTATATAAGTTTCGAAGAATCTTATTTGGAAGTCAAGTAGAAAATCATATTCAAACTAAAAAGGTCAGAAAAACGAGGTTCTAATGAATTATTATGAAATGGAAAGAAGAAAAGTAGTGATGTTGAAACACTGAAAAGACATTAACATTTTAAATTTAGCTGTGTTCTGAATCTTGGCAAGTTTTACAGTTTCAGTCATTCTTCATAATTATTTTCTATAAATAAATATAGATCACCATTAAATAAACTGTGGAAACTTGTAAACAAATCTAAATTACTTTTTGGATTCGAATTTTACTTTTCTAAAAAAAAAAGCAATCTAATGTTAATAATTGTTAACCGATTCTAAAACATTGAATTTGAAAAAAAAATTCCTTGTAGGCATCCGTTTGAGAAATTAGTTGATCATTTGAATTCAACAACACGCTTATGATCCGCCTGCACGAATGAAAAGGCTTGCTCCTGAAAACAAATCACATCTGATTTTGAAGAACAAACCACCAAGACAAGTAATGTTTCCTTTAGAAATAGTAGACTACAAATAATGCTTCTGCAACAGTTACTTTTGCAGTGGTGAGACATCTTGAAACATAAAATCACCAAATCTACTGTTATAACCGATTTTTTAATGATGATAGTGCGTTTCAATGATAATAGTAATTTGATACACAAATTTAAAATTTGTTCTATCCACTAGTTGAATAAAGTTACTTACTACATCACGATTGTTATGAACATTAAACATTTTTCAAGAAACATTGATTAGGACAATTTTTCAAAAAATCTCTGTGATGCAACTGTTGTCAACTATTTCCCTAAAGACAAAATTGTCGACAACTGAAAGGCTGAATGATGAGCCCCACATGGTTTTCCCCGCAAAACTAGGCTCATCATCGCCTTACTAATCTCTTATTTCAATATTGTTCCAATCTGTTCACTAATTCACAGTATTTATCTCTTTTCAATCACCTGTTATCAGGAATATTCAAATAATTATAATTCAAATTACCGCTCTTAATTCCCTTTTGTCAGCAAACACGCTCCATCGCTCTGCGACTCTCCTCCGCATCAACACTATCTCGTTGCCGGCGGCCGCGACGCGTGTCCGCGTAGCGTTCGACCGCGCATCTCAATTCTCATCTCGTCCGACGAGAGAGGTCGTTCTCCTACTTTTTGGGTAGAAAGCGTGAGAGTGAGAGAGTTTTCCGGCGAAATAGATCCATATAATTTTCCAGGACTATTTTTAGCCATTTTAGCGCGAACTGACGCTAGGAAATTCCTAAAATCTCCACCTTTTTGGGCCCTTTAGGCCAATTTAAGCGATCCGCGGTTGTGACCGCTCATTTGTCTACTAATCGACCCGCGGCACATCCAGCCGGACGCTTCTCTAAATAATTAAATTATCTCTCTTAAAATTATATGAAACTTTCGTAAATAAATGGATCTTTGTCTTAAAACTTGTGTTCTGTTGTCGCATTGCTCATCCTCACACTTATAGCCGTTTATTCTCACATTTTAATCAGTCAGGGAAGATTTTTTCCGGAGCGGGTCTGTCTCCGACCGCATTTAAGGCCCGCCTCCACAGCAACCAGAATAGATTGTTGTATCATTTTAAGGAAAAAATACCAAAAACCTATTGAATTCAAGCAAAACATATTTCAAAAACATCACAATTTTGCAGTTATAGAGGAGTAGGTTGGTGAAACAAACTGATACGATCTGGGTAATCCTAAAGTTTTGGTTATGTAAGAATAATTACATTTAATCGATGTTATGAAAAACATAAATAATGTTTCTGTTTCAGATTTGTCAATTATAAATCACCTAAATTCAATTTCTCATTACGCATGATCTTTAATTTCCGGATTTGCGCAACCGCGGTTTTATTTTGTTTCTCAGCTTTCCATCAACATTTTCAACCGTAATTTCATTTGAAAAAATCTCAATATTCAACAGGACCAAACCAGAAGACAAAAAACACTTTCTGAACCTTTGAACTGAAAACATGTAAAATTGAAATTTTGGTTTAAAATAACTTTATTTTTCTGTTTCTTTCATAAACAATTATCACACGAAACGGTACTTTATTCAGTGCGTTATGGGGGTAATGTATTGAAATGTTTTGATCCATCGTAGTTTTTTTTAGTGTCGAGCTTTAATATCCATTAATTGGATCATTTATGAAATCTAGCAAATTCGATTTTGAAATTTGATTGAATATCATGAAATTATTGTTTCAGGAGCTTCTGTTATAAACCAATTGATAGATAAGATCAATAATGTGTTTTTGAATCCTCGTTTCTTCACATTCAAAAGAAATTACCCAGGGAAAGAGCTCACTCAATGTTGCACACCTGTATCCCAACATTTATGGTATTTGCAAAACTGCAAGAATATATTGTTTCCGTAATGTTTTGTTGCAGAATGTGATAAAGTCCAGGTGGACTTGTACTGCACTTAGAATCTTAATTCACTGTCTCAGGTGAGTAAAAATGTTTGATAAGTAAATTTCATCAATATGAATTTTGGCATAACAGTGATGACCTCAAATAGCTCAAAAACATCTGTATACTACTCACGGCTTATGATATGTATTGTTACAGATGTAATGTTAAACATAGAATGGGTCAATCTACATATACATTATAACAATCCGTTTTCAACTGAAAACATGCAATTGAAACGAGGGAAGTATGAAGTTTAAAACAATTTCTATTTCGTTATTTCTAATTAAAGAAAGCTTCATTCCGATTTTCAATAACACTTCCTGAAGTCCATGAAAAAGCAACAAAAAAACTATTTTTAGGTTTAAAGTTGTGCACATGTTGTGTTTTACCTTCAAAAATGTTTTACCTTTTTTTATACCTTCAAATTTAATTTCTCATTGTCGTATGTTTCTCAAATTCAAGTATGAGAATTTCGTGACCTCTCTTTTCCCCTTTCCATATCAAATTTTTTTATTTTTTGAAAATTTAAAGTGCTTAAGAAATGGGAAGTTCGAGACATATTTGAGACGAGAAATTTCGAGATTGTGACAAAACTGAGACTGTGACAGGATGAAGCGTGACGATACTTTCGTACACTATACAGAACTATGAGGTGGTCAAAGATTATTCTAGAATGTGTCTGACAATTGAGTCAAGCCTAACGTATTGGATTACAGATCTGTGACTGTGGAGATACAAATTAAATAACAACTGAAAAAAAAAACAAAAATTTAAACTCTGTGAAAGTGTAAATAAAAATGATATTACTGATACAATGGGGTATCAAAAAGTAACGCGTATTTATTCAATTACTCCAGAGTAGACTTAATTAATTACTTCTACAGGTTTATTCTCCTCGTTTCCTAGAATTCATAATTTCGTTCATATTTAGACCAGTAGTTGTTTAACGCATTAAAGGGAAATATATGGTGCAAATGAAGGCTGTGCCTGAAACAGAAAAGTTGGTTTAGAAATTGAGTTGGATACACATCCGACTTTTAAAATTATAGATCTGCAAATATCCAGTGAATTATGTACATGTAATTGATTTTTATAATAGTTTTGTCCTGTTTCAGCACGCTTTTTTATTTGAATGGTTTCAAAACTGAGCAGTACTATTCCAAAATTCAGATATAATAGGTGCAATTCCACTAACTAGGGAATGACTTACACAAAGTATGCGTTAGGGCAACACGCGGGTTGGAAAATCGAGTTTTAGCACTAAAATTTACCCAAACTTTGGAGCCAAATTTCTCAAAACTAGGAGGGCCACTGCAAAAACTGAATATAGATTCGGAATCAGGGAAACGTCAGCTTTCCAGCGATATAGGTCATGTTGTGTATCTCCAAACATTGTGTAAGTCATTCCCTAGTAAGTGCATTTATTTTATTGTCGCACCAAAACCAAGTTTCAACTTTTCAAAAATGATTTCCTTCGTGGTATGGAATTCCAAAACCTGAAATCCCACGCATTTACAACATTTCGAGAACTGTATAGTTTAGTGATTTCTATGCCGGTCTCAATTTATACAATCCATAGATAATAACAAAAATGAACTGTTTTTAATAGCTTTGATAAGTGAAAATTATTCATTTTCCATTTTAATAAAAAATGTTCCATTTCCGTTACTCCAATTGTGTAGCAAATAAATTTAATGCTACTTTGAAATAAATAAAAACTGTCGAAACTGTAAAATAAAAAAGACTTAAAATTCTTCTTGGATAGTTTTTTACTTATCGAAAACTGGAAAAAAGTGGAATTGCACTTCTCCACATTAAAAAAAAACTACGGTTTTGTCAGTGCAATTTATTCTAGGGCGTTAAATTATTCTTGCTTCATCTTGATTATTGATTCGTTTGAGAAAATGGTTATTTTTTTGAATTCAAATTGCAAAATTTGATACGGCAGACTTATTTTCTATTGCTGGCTCTTTTTTGACTGCAATTGGTATTTTTTTGAACCATACTGACGTTACGACAGTGATCTTAAAGTGTGGTTCCATATACAAACATTGGAGTTTCATTTCATCAAATCTTGGGAGTTGTTGAAGTATATCAATCACAGCTACTTCAAAAATCTTCTCCAGTTAGGACGCGTTGCAGTGAACTTTTATAGTTATGTATCTGCATTATTTCCTGTTTAGCCATTCGTTCGAAAGTGTTCCTCTTGTTATAAAAACAAATCGGCTACCAACTGTCGTTTGAAACAAAATGCTTTTTGCGCGCACTCATTGAGTTTTCGTATGATTTCTTTCGTCTATCGGCTGTTTGAAACGTAAATTTTCATTTTTCAACAACAGTTGTATGAAGATTCCAAATTTTCTGTATCGATAGCGAGATAAAAATGTTATATCTTTGGAAAAATTAATCTAGAAATAATCAAAACTAATTTTCAAAATGGAACCTGTAGAGCTTATAACATCGTGAATTTTGTATTGAAAATCATTTCTTTAGGAGTGGAGCACCAAAAGATTTTCAGCAGTTTCATGATGCTGCCTTAACAAAATCATCACACTGATACCTAATTGAAATAGGTTAGCTATTTTCATAAAACGTTTAGATTGAGAATCTTGTTTTGCTTACATTTTCCAATCGGTTTTTTTTAATGAACAGCTCTCCGTAACCATAAGTTATGTTAAACCTTTCAATAGAGATATCAGTGTACAATGGTTATTGAACCATAGTACACATATATCTTATTAGTTTTGGATGGTTAATAATTGGGAAATATCTAATCTTTCACATTAGGAAGACTGTAATAATCTATGTAATTTTTAACGTTTCAGTGAATACTAATGCGATTTACTTATTTTTGTATTTTGCTATTCCATTCAGTCTCCTAGTTTTTTTCTCCCCCCACTACAAACCAAAAACATTTCTTGTTTTCTTCAAAAAATTGAAAAGTTCTCGAAAAAAATATTCGACCACGGCAGGATTCGAACCTGCAATCTTCTGCTCCGTAGGCAGACGCGTTATCCATTGCGCCACGCGGCCACACATTCTAATGTCAATAAATGGAAAGATACACAATGTTTTGTTCTGTATTTGCGAATTTGAAAATGGTCAATTATCAGTCATGCATTTTCAAACAGAAAAACAGTATTAGAAACAGATTTTGTTGAATATTTGTTGAATATTTTTGTTGAAAGTTACATCAATTGAAATGAACAAAGTCAATGACTAGTCGATAAAAGTGAGCTGAAGGTACTGTTTCAGTGCTGTAGTTTGGAAGTGATTTCAAATTTTTTTTCATTTTTACTGAGATCGATTCTCATAATGAAGTCATCAGTGAAAAAAAAATTAAAGAATATTATCCCTCTGAATCTATATAAGTAAACTGAAACATTCGAATAATCTTATTTGAAAATATCAAGTACGGAATCATATTGGGAGGTATATAATGAATCATTATGAAATGGGACGAACCAAAGTAGTGATGTTGAAACATGAATAAAAACATTAACATTATAAATTTAGTTTTGTTCTGAAATTTGGCAATTTTTACAAATTTTACATATGTTTCAGTAATTCTTCATATTTTTTGTCTATACGTGAATGTAGTTGAGTAATCAATATCTGAAAACGCGGTAGCAAATAAATTTAATGCTACTTTCAAATAAAGAACTGTCGAAACTGTAAAATAAAAAATATTTAAAATTCTCCTTGGATATTTTTTTTTACTTATCGAAAACTGGAAAAGTCGAATTGCACTTCTCCACATAATTAAAGGTGGACTTTCGTCCGTGCTATTTATTCTAGGGCATTAAGTAATTTCTGTTAAGCTCCGTGGTTTTATTGAATATCGATATGCAATCCAAATTTAATAATTTCGATCCCATAATGAAACTTTCAATTCGAGAGAAAAAGCACGTATCACAATTATTCCTTGTACGCATCCGTTTGAGAAATGTGCTGATTATTTGAGTTCAATAACACGTTTATGATCCGCCTGTATAGTAGTTTCGTCTAGAAATTTCAGTGATGCACACTGATTGACTTTTTCAAATACATAGTTGTACCTTGTTTCAGAAAAAAAATACAAGAAACCTATTCAATTCAAGGAAAATATGTTTCAAATAAATCATAATTTTGCAATCAAAGAGTTCAAGTACTCAATACTCACGTCACAATATGTTTGATGAGAAAAACCGAACTGTTAATTAGTTAATTAGTATATTTGCTTGTTAGAATTAAATGCTGTTTATGAAATGGGAAGATAACGATCAAAAAAACATCTCTGCGGTTAAAAACCGATCAGTTCAGTAAATATTTTGAAACGTGGTATCAACTTTTCAATGTTGTTTGGTTAAACATCTGGATAAGATCTGAGTAACAGTGTTGTCAAGAATTCCGACTTCCGGATAAGAAATTTTACTTCCGACTTCTTACTTCCGACTTCCTGATAAGAAAAATCACTTCCAACTTCCGACTTCCGACTTCAGGATAAGATAATTTTCACTTCCCGACATTTCCGCTGGGTAATCCTAAATTACTGGTTCCAGAAGAATAACTACATTTAATCAATGTTGTGAAACAGAATTTATTGTTCAAATTTGTACTCTGTTTCAGATTTGTCAATTAAACACCTTCAATTTCATTGGGGAATCAAAAATTGCCATCATCAAAAAATTCCAGGATTTGCACACACGATTTTATTTTATTTCTTAGCTTAGCATTGTAGTCTTGACCGTTATTTCAGTTATGAGGGACTGGATATTTAAAAAACCAAACCAGAAGACATTCTAAAACTTTGTCATGAGTTTTCTATGAATACACTAAATTTTCCAGTTTCTTTCATTGACAATTACCATACGAAACGGTACTTTTTTCATTGTTCCATGGGAATATTTATTGAGATTTTCTGTCTCTTATTTCAATCAATCGTGATATTCTCTTTTATCTAAAAATTCGATTTGGAAATTTATTTTAGTAACATGAAATTAGTGTTTCAGGATCATATTTTTTGTAATGAACCGATTGATAGACATTATCTACGCGATTTGAATCCTGTTTCTTAATATTGTACACGTGTTTCTCAAGACCTATGATATTGACGAAACTGCAGGAATATCTTGTTTCTGTTAGGTGTTTTGTTGCAGAATGTAGTAAAGTCCAGATTTACTCTGCACTCAGAATTTCAATTTACTGTTTCAGATTAGTAAAAAAAAGTTTGATAAATAAATTTCATCAATACTGCGCGTTCATTAATTTGCCGCAACAGCTTTAATAACATGGAGTAATGCGTGTAAAAACAAGACGTCTTATGACATTGTAATAACACTAATGTTAAAATTGGATGGGGAAATTCTACACATGCATTATAGCGAACTGAAATACGGAAAATATGAATTTTATAAAAAGACTTTTTCGTTATTTCTATCTAAAGAAAGCTTCACTGTGATTTTCGATCATACTTCCTGAAAAAGTTCATGAAAAACCAGAAAAAACAACGATTTTTAAGTTTAAATTTGTGCACATGTTGTGTTTTTGCGTGATTTTGTCCCAGAAAATTTTAGTTTGGTTGAAAAATATGGACTTGAGAGTTTGAAAAAATAGCCAAACAAACCGGTTGAAAGCACAACCTCGATTAGAGGTGCCCTTGTAATATAGGGACATTTCTAAAAAGGTTTGAAAAATAGAGACGCATTCTCTTATAACACAATTTTTTACGGTGTTTGATCAAAAAAAGTTTTTACACAAAAGTTTTAGAGTTTCGTCGTGTGTTTTGAGCAGTTTCATTCAGTTTTTGTGCAATATGACTGGTCTTTTGAAACTGGTAGTGTACTACATATAAGCGAAACATGAAGGAGAGTTATATTTTGATTCTGAAACAGTGTATTTTGAACAGCATGTAGAAGTTTGCGATTTCAGAAGAACGTCTATCTATCAACCTTTACAGTGCTACTTTTTATTTCATTCCATTAACGCCAACACTTGAAACTGTAGGAACTTTAGATATTCTTTGTACCAATTTAGAAGATAAACGGTTTCAAAATGGCCGGAAAGATTTCTTCATTCTTTATTTCTGAACCTATTTGAGTTAACCAGACTTACTACTAGAGATGCAAATTTGGTCATGGGAATTTTTTAAAACCATCTATTGATCTAATCAATTTCAAATTGTTTCAAAAGAAAAATGTTTTTAGTAGACAAGTAAACATTGAAGTTTGAAAACTTATTGCCGAAACAGTACAGTGTTTTCTAAACAATCGACTGCAAGACTTCTGAATTTTTGTTGTTTTAATGTTCACAATCAAACACTGATTCACAGAATACTATCAGTTTGAGAAACACTAGAACATTAAGATGCTTCATAAAAATTAACAAGACGAAAGGATAAAAAAAATTTCAATTAATTTGAACACTTAAACTTAAACAAACTTCGATCCCGGAAAAAATATTTTCCTATGAAAATGTTTATCGTATCATTTTTCAAAAAGTGTTATACGGTATCAGAAAAAAGTTAAAACAGTGAACAAGTGTGAATCTTTCGTTAGAACTTCGACTATTGTTCCGATGATTTGAAAACTGCATATCAAAACAGTGACTATTGTGTTTCCCGTTAGATTTTGTTTTTCTAGGGTAGTTTCTTTCTTGATAAACTGGTATATGAAAAAAAATTACTTGGCTATTAACTATTGAAAATGGTATGATCAAAAGATATCCGGAAGCGGAAACGGAAAATTTATCAGTCTAGCTGTTTGTTTTCTTCTATTTCCTGCAAATAACCCTGTGAATACATAAATTAATTCTGGTAGAAAAATAGCACGTGAAATGAAAACTGAGAAACCGTAGTTAATTGGTGAATTTTGTCTGAAAACTGACTCTCGGGTGACCGTGGAGTTATGGAACGTGACCTATATAATTGGAAAGCTGAAAATTGCAAAAAAAATTCAAACAAATTTTCGCGTATCAGAAAAGCAATAATTAGTCATTTTTCTGAACTTTTATCGAGTTTTTCTCGAATAACAGGCCTCGAGCGCAAAAATTGAATATATATTTGGAATCAGCATTTTCTCAGCTTTCCAACGATACAAGTCACGTCACATAACTCCACGGTCACCCCGAGACCTTCCCTAAAAAAACAATTTTTGTCATGGCAATCCATCGATTGTTTGGGAATGTTATGTAACTTATATTTATTGTTTTTAACTGTTTCGGTACTGTTTTTATAATAAAGGGGAAGGGGCAAATTTTACTGATTGGTTCAAATGAAATATAATTTAACAACAATCTGATCAAATCCCTTTCTTGAAAGTTTTCTACCAACAGCATTAAGATTCAGATCACGACGACCAATAAACTATTTAAACATTTCTGTTTTTATATATCAATTGCAACAGGCATATTTTTGAAAATGTTGTGAAAGCCTGCCATTTATTTCATGAATCAGTTCTATTATAGTTCATTCATAAAAAATTCAAAAAATTATTTTAAGCTGATATTTCTTTTTCTCATGTTATCACGTAAGTGAGAGAAATTTATAATATCAGAATAAAGAGTGTTCTCTAGCAGATGCCGCTTCAAATAAAAGAACTGCACCTTTGTGTTTCTTTCATTTTCCATTTCAGTTCGAATTTTGTTTTTCAAGCACAACTTCTTTACAAAAAACCGTATGACTCCAGTAAATGTGAATTGGGAAAATCTCACACTAAAAATTTTCTACAGTTTCGTAACTACTGTTAGGTTGAATGGGTATTGTATAATTGTTCTGGATTTTTCAAGATCACATTAAAACACCGTCAGGTATATTTTAATGTTAAATTAACATTGCTAATTAAATGAACACAATAACAATTAAATCTGAAATATTTTTGATTTATGGGAATTCTGATGCAGAACATTCTTTAAGATAGATTCTGCAAGTATGGAAAGGAAACTCTAAACAGTTTTAAATTTGAAAAATTTACTTATCAAAAATTTCTCTGAAGGCAGTATTGAAATCTGTTGAATTTTGTCCACATGTTAACGTTAATTATTGTACGTCGTTTTTTTCAAACATTGGCAATGCGGTATACAAGTATGACATTGAATTTTCGAAAACTGTTTCAAATTGTTTTTTTTTTTCATAGTATTCGTTTAATGATAATGTTAGTTTTTCTCTATATGAAATCGAATTGTATCTGAAAGTAACCGCTTCTTTTTTTGAAATTTTTCTTTTATTCTGTGATTAACAAGACAAAGAAACATCGAATTATCAATACGAAAGTGTGAAAACTTGTTACTGGAACAGTATATTATTTTTAGTCGGTAACGTTTTCGAATATTCCAAATATGATTTAAACAAATTTTCCTGATACATGTTCATGATTTTATGACTCACTTTGATGTTAGCTAATCCACATGTCAACATTTTTATCTGAAACTAGCACAAAATATATGTCCCTCTGTTTGTAATGTATGTGAAATTGCACTTCATTATTAAATTTATCGGACCCTCTTCTCAAGCAATAATTAGAAACGTTTGTTGTTTATATGAATTTGCTCATAAGTTTTATTGATATTCCAAATCCTGCTCAGGAGATAATGAAGAAGATTTTTTAGACAAAGGATGTGGTAAACACAATAAAACAACTTAATCTTACTTCAAATATTTGATTGTCGTGAAATACTAAAAATCCGACGGTGTGCTATAGCGAATTGAAATTTCACTGAAATTTTCAGAATATCAAAAGGGCAAATAGAAGTGTTTAGTTCGAACTGCGATAATTATAATATTATTATACATTGTTGAAAACATGCATTTCCAGGTAACAACCCCCTGAATATCAGCCTATGACTTTTTCATTATACTGTTTCAATGAGGTTTCAATACATTATTAACTAATTTTTTTATGTTCGATATAACCAAAACAATGAAATTTAATAATTGAACACTCAAACATCGAACAATTTTTGTGCCGAAACTCTAGAACCGTTCTGTATTTGAAGTATTTGCTACGACGTTTAAAAAATATAATTTTTTTTTCAAATTATGCAGTTTCAAATGATGAATGAGTTATCTAGCAGCATTTGATATTTCAGTTACATAAGCCATTTCGAACTTAAAAAAGAATTCTGAAAAAATAGTAACAATTTTAAAATTATTATCAAAATGACTGCTTTACATCTATTACAAATAGAGGTTCAACATTTTGATCTGTCAGCCTTTCCCCCTCATTTTCCATTTGTAATTGGTAGTTTAGAGAAGGAGAAGAAAATATGTATGTATGTTATATTGAAAAACAAAAATTTATTCAAGTCAGATGATGTTTTATTGGATTTTTTTCACTAACTCGAAAAAAGTTGATTCTTTAGCCTTTTTCCCTATAAATCCCTTTATTTCTGATATAAATTTTCTCCCAAACTAATGTGAATTGATTTCAGGACTCCTATGACATCATCCTCTCTCCCATCTTCCTTCTGGGACCTCCCCCTCTCCAACAACTCTCTGACTGTAGATGACAAAATTACATTTGCTGTAGAAACCACCCAATTTGTGATATTTTGTATCACAATGACAATTTATCTGCTTATTGTTTGGGCACTAATCGAAGCTCAACAAAGGAGAGTCGAGGAGTTGAGCTCACCGTTTTTCAAGTTGTGTTTATCGACTGCGGGGGTGGATATTTGTGAGTTTTTTTTTTTGAATTGGGTCCAGAAAACCGAAATTAAACACCGAAATTCCGATCAAATGTTTTGGTAATGCCAACGTGAATTGACATTAGTGTGTTTAGTCATCAACTTTAGTATAAGACATAAGTTACGGAGTCGCAACCATTCTTAGTGTCCATTGGCTCTCAATACCATTCAAACTTTGAACATGAAACTGTAACTTTCAAGTTTAGGTGGTTCCATAAAAACTGTATTATAACGAAATGTCGTTGTATTTTTCAACAGCATCTCAAAAAATTTTGGGGTTTTTAAAGCTCTTCATAGTTCACTGAGAAAACTTTTCTAGGCATTCTGTTGGTTAATCTAAATTCTATAATCACGCGGATTCTAATAAGAATCCTAGAAAATACCCCCGGAAAATCGTATTTATGAATTTCGAGCATGGAGGTAGTGCCGTTATAATACAGGTAACTGTCACGAACTTTTATAGAGTATCCCCCACGGATATATTGCCTACCATATATTGTTCAGTTTTTAAGACAAAGTTGAATAACTGTAATTTTCTACAGTTCCACAAAACAATTATCATCTGACAATTTGAGTAAAAATCATTTATGTTTGATATTCCGAAACTAAACGTGAAAAATGAGGCGTTCTCAGTTGAAATTCACGGGAATCGAGAAAAATGACTCAATTTTTATCATATTCACATTAAAAGCATATTGTGGTCTGTTACAAAGTTTGGCCCATGAGAATATTCTAAAAATTTCACATATTTAGGTAAAGAGTATTTTTTCAGTATACTTTTATTTCTAACGTTATTTTTGATAGTTTTAAGTGTCAATATGCTGTATTATATCGAATTTAGTGAAGAATACAACAAAAACGATCGAAAATACCGTCAAAATTCAAAAAATCACCACGACCGATTTAGAATTTTAAGGCTACCGAGCCCATTTTTCTCCGGCTACTTCACTGACTAAACTTTCCGGCGCATCACATACATTGAAAACATCATAACTGACCACAATACACCTTTAAGTGCCAAAATATGTCAAGGTTTCTGATTAACTGGTTTAAAAAAAATTTACCAGAGCCGTTTCACGGTATGATGATAAAAGTATTGTTTTGAAGCTTTAAATGTTTGACGGAATGCAATTTTATCTAGAAAATGAGCCGATTGAGTTACCATCTAGATAGATATTTTATAATTTTAATAAACTATATGAAACGGGAAATGTCAATTGAATTTCCTTTTGATTCCAGGGACCCTTCTAACCAACTATCTCGGTGCAATGTTCCCCAAGTGGGGATGGTTTGTCCCAATATATTTGTTTCTTGGAAACGGATACGGCAGAGTTTATTTATATTTTGCGTGGAGTACTGGTAAGCAAGTCAACCCTTGTATTGTTTCATCATTACCACAAAAAATAATTTCAGGTATCTGCCAAGCAATGAGTGTATCCGTCTTAGCGTCCAACCGATTGTCAGTCATGTTATTCCCCACTAGTTTTCATAAGGTCAGTCTAAAAACTTCAAGAAATTTGAATTTCCCGCCTATCCAGATGTGGATGGGATACCGTCTTTGGGTAGCCATAGCCATCCAGTATCTCACCGGATTGCTCATCGGTCTTGCCACATTTTTCAACGAGGTACAACTATTTCGAAATGGTAAAAACGGGATAGTCCCAAAGTTTTTGAAGTGAGTCATGCAGAAAGTACGGTCTATAGCTAATCTCAGATTTCAGTACCACTTTGACCAACAGATTTTTCGCTATTGGTGGAGTATTTTTACTTGTGAATTGTATTTATTTAGTGAGTACATATTGTTATCTGTTTCTGGTGATACGTAGAAGACAGAAGAAAATGGTGAGATACTAATTCAGTGATACATCAAAAAAAAACATTTTAGCACACCTCCACACCAATGATTATAAAATCCCGGACCAAAGAGCGTGCCAAAATGCGAGAAGCTCATTTATTCACCATGAGCACTATAATTGTGGGTGTCCAGTTGTGTATTCTTATCCTCTTCATCTTCAAAGGTGCCGACATTTTGGCATTCACCAGTGATCAGTTCTATTTGGTGTATAATGCAGTGAGGTGAGTGGGTTGGAGTGAAAAGAAAAAAGATAAAAGATTTCTCCCCGGCCGGGAATTGAACCCGGGTCTCGCATGTGACAGACGCGGATACTCACCACTATACTACCGAGGACACAGAAGAGGAAGGGAATGGAGGGCGTAGAGGAGAGTGAGGAGAATGGAGAGTGCCTTCCCAAGTAGCAATTTTCAACTTCAATTTTCTATAGTTAGATGTAATTTTAGAAACTTGATTTAAATTGCATTTTTGTTCATTTTAACCTGATCTATATAAAAACCCAAGTTTCAAAGACATAGCGTGACTTTGAAAAAAGTTACAGATCCTCAATCCATCATTTATATTTTCAGCGACCTCTACGCAAGTATCAACCCGTATCTTCTTTGGGTATTCTCAGATTCTCTCAGGAAATATATACTTCAACGGCTAGGATTTATCAAGAAGAATAAAAATATCACATCAGTTACACCTATCACTTTTGTGTTATAATTAATTTTTCTGTTTTATAAAATCATTTTATCAATTCATGCAAGGCTGTCATTTTATTGAGGATTACGTTTCTGATAGTGAGTTCGACGGGCAGATCCTATTGATAGTTTAACTATTTAAGATAGGCATACCGGTTTCACTGTAATTTCTTTATCTTTAAAATATTTACAAATTTTACTAAAAGATACCAAGATTTAGGTATAGGTATGACATATTAACTCCCCGACATACATTCACAGATTTTGAATTTTACATTTTCGATCAATGAAAAATAAATTTAACAAACATTATAGACAAGTAACGTATCAAAAAAAAAGTTACCTTTTGAAAAATGTCTGAAACAGGGAGTAAATCAATTAACAATAATAAAAATTGACATTTTCTTTCAAGAATCTAGAATGCTACTTTTATTGATGTTTATTAAATTTAACCGACGGTGGTCATAACTTTGAATCCATCTGAAACAGTGAGATAGGTTTGAAAAAATATAAACTACTGTTCCAGTAGCATCAGATGTTAGTTTCCCATGACGAGTGTTTGCTCACAATATATAAATAGAAACGCAAAATTCCGAAAAAAAAACATTGTTTCAGTTCTTTCAGGTGAAAACCCGACATTAAAATTGCCAACTCTCTTACTATTTTGGAAACTCTGATAAAACAGTATTTTTTCCAGAATTTTATGTTGCATACCGGATTCATTGTATTATATGTTCGGGTTAGTTATTCCATGTTTAGAATGGTTACCATCACTCTATAAACAAGACCTTGGCATCAAAAAAATATTTTTAATTTTCTTAATCCTCTACATCAAACACATATTTTTTATCACAGTCTATTCAAGCTTCATCACATAATAACTCGCCGACAGACATCCATTGATCCTAGATTTTAAAATTGTGATTAATGAAAAATTAATTTGACAAGCTTTTTAAGCAAGTAATGTATCAAAAAAAGAAGGTACCATTTGAAAAGTGTCTGAAACAGGGAAACAACAAAATAACAATAATGAAAATTGATATTTTCCTCTAACAATCTAGAATGTTACTTCTACTGGTCTATTAAATTGAATCGATGTTGTCCATAACTTCGATTTTTTCTGAAACAATGAGACATGTTAAAAAAAAACTACTGTATCAGTAGCATCAGATATTGCTTTTCTATGACGAGTGTTTGCTAGCGGTGCTATCTGAGCTATTTTCCAATATATTAGATGATTTGTTGAAAATCCTCTATTTCAATTATCATTTTGTAATTAACCAGTTATAGAACACTTATTTAACCCTTCACAGATCGTTTTTAAAATCAAATCAGTTCATTGTCTCGTCAAGGAAAAATTACTTCTACGGTGGTGATATGCGGGCATTGGTTCGTTTGCATGTGGATTCCTATCGTGTTGATTTTGAGAGTTTTACTGTGTTATTGAGATCGAACAAAAGATTCAACTGATCTATCAAAACCCCTGAAAATACATAAATCAAGCACCTGAAACATTTTTTTGTGTTTAATTACAAAGATACCGTAAAAGCTGTATTTGAGGTGCATGCAACTCTATTGTTCAAATGGTCCGTCGGAGGGTATCACTAAAATGGGCATTTCAAATTGAGGGGAAACTCCAATACAGTTTTTACGGTAACTCAATTTGACAGTATTCACAGTTAACAACATTAGAACCCATATGTGTGTTCATTTATCAAAGACAGCTCTAGGATCACAATGTATTTCAACCGTTTCCGGTTTCAAAAATGTTATAATACAGTTTAGATTAGGTTTCTGGTACTAATGTCAAGGTTTCAGGTTTAGTACACACTAAATGCGTTTCTGGTTGTCTGCAAAAGAGTTCAAAAATAAAGCTTTGCGGCTATTGTTTAATGTGTTGACCGGAATATTTCTGGAACACCCTTGGCGCAATTCCAATAAATGCTGAAGTGCCCAGTCTAACTATCACAAAAATTAATCACCCTAATAAAATTGTAATTGTTTCCAGAAGTTTCTGTTGCATATCGGATTTATAATTTAGTCGAATTATTTATTAAATGTTAGAGTTCACGTTTGAGACTACATTGACCGAAGTTCTGGAAACACAAACCATCCTACACCTACTTCATTTATTCAAGCTTTATACAAATTAGGGAACTTATAATCCTCCGTCTCCTGAAGCCAATTATCCCCACTCCACTTTGTATTCTTCCTCTCCATTACATGTACCGTATAGGCATGACGTGACTTATCCGAAGTGTTGGCTTCACTCTTATGAACAACCAATCCATGGATCAGAATCAAGGATCCCTTGGAAATTGGGACATGTTGGAATTTGGATTGATCGTAGGTTGGACGGGTACCAATGAATTTTAGGAGTGGGCCACCGGTGGTCTCATGGGTTCGGACGAATCGGTAGTCGGAGGTGGAGGTGTCTGGAATATAATAGTTAGAGGTAATTTCTAGGACCGATTGAATTGATTTCATTAGAAGTACCTTTATGACTTTTTTGAAAGCGTAAAAGCAAAAAAACATTTATACAATGCGTTTTCTCAACACCCCTACTCCTAGTTTCAGTCATGTCCTCGGTAGTATAGTGGTGAGTATCCGCGTCTGTCACATGCGAGACCCGGGTTCAATTCCCGGCCGGGGAGAAATCTTTTTTATTTTCTTACCTTTATGACTTCCCGGAATGAACGAAAGACATCCATTTTCCACACTCGCCTCGTCTATTGCTATCCACACCCCTGTCAGATGATTAATTGGGTCCACTCGAAGAAAAGTAGAATCCACGTGGTCAGTGACTGCTCCTCCAATCTTCGGCTGCTTGAAAATATACATACTTTGAACGACTTCTGGCTCCTGGTATCCGATTTCCTTGAAGATTTTTTGAATCTTGGTGTTGAATGTCATCTTTTTGAATGTTGGGTCAAGGAAATGCAGACCGTGTCCAATTTTGTTAAGAGCCTTGTCTTTTGGGACCGTAAGCTCTCCGTTCTTGTCAACGGCGCCTTCCTCGAAGAAGAATCGAATTTTGTCGGAACTGTTGAGGAAGTAGGAGTCGGCGGCGTGCTGGAAATGATAAAATTGAGTTTTTAATTCGAAAAAATGTTATGTTTCAAAAGTTTCATTTTTGTACGACGATAGAGTTTCTAACGTTGAGTGCCCGAAATGCTAATCTCACCTTATCCTCATCATACGTTGAAAACACGCTCTTTGGGTGCTCCGCCAGATTCATATCATCCACAATTTTGCCAATTGCACCCTTCATTTCCTCGATTTCCTGATCGTTGAACACATTCTCAATCACCACGAAACCATCCCTCTCGAATTTTTGACAAAGGTCGGACATTTTCAAACTGAAAAATTTGTTTGTATCTTAGCGAATACAATCGATCATAAAAACTCATAAAGAAAAGGCAAAACGGTAGAAATTTTTTGCGACGTGACAAAAATCAATTTGAAAAGGAGACGAATGTGGTCAAATGATAATAGTGGTCAGGTCAACACAACTATCTTATCACTCGGTGTCATCAAGATGCTTATCAAATCAAGATGACCGATAATTGTTTTTTTATTACTGTTTGTGATGACGTAAACCAAATAACGCGGGAAGAGAAAATGATGAAAGGACAATGATGGAAGAATTGCAACAATAGTAATTGTTCAAAGAAGTTTCATTGGTGATACAGCAAAATTGATATTTTATAATTTCATTTTTGTAAAAAAAAACTGCTTATCATTAGGTTACACAAACAAATAAAAAACTAGAAACTGAATTAATTTTTTCAGTTCTTTTTGAAATGTTTTACTTTTTGAAATTTACTGTTTTATTAACATTAAAAATACACTTTCGCTTTATCTAACAACGATCTCAAAACCATTAGATGTATCTTTTCTCAAATAATACATAGTACTGAAACTGATGTATCCAAAATATGCTGTTAACCAATATGAACAAAACATATTCTCCCCGGCCGGGAATTGAACCCGGGTCTCGCATGTGACAGACGCGGATACTCACCACTATACTACCGAGGACGTGATAGAAAGTAGTAGTAGTGGTGTTGAGAAATGGCATCGGGTAAATGATTTCTTGTTTTTACGTTTTCAAAAAAGTCACAAAAGCACTTCGAATGAAAATAATGCGGTGAGACGCTGAAAGTGGGAAGCTGAGAAACGTGTTGGGTCGTGAAAACTTGGATTCCTTCATAAAGTTTCCAGTTTTGCTTCACATAACTTTGCCTGTTTCAAAGAAAAAGAATAAAAAAGCAAAAATGAATCAGATGTTTGTAAATATCTAGATTCTGATCAGAGATGTTGGGAAGTGAAAATTTTCTTATCCGGAAGTCGGAAGTCGGAAGTTGGAAGTAAAAAAACACCCGGAAGTCGGAAGTAGGAAGTCGGAAGTAAAATTTCTTATCCGGAAGTCGGAAGTCGGAAGTCGGAAGTAAAAAAACACCCGGAAGTCGGAAGTAGGAAGTAGATTTTTTCGCAAAGATTCAAAAACTCCTAGAAAAAGTTCATAAAAATCGGAAAAATTGGTGAAAAAATTGTTTTTGGCGGAAGAAAATCCCATTTTCTGCCCTTTTAGACCATTTTTCCAAGTATTTCTGTCATATGAACTCTTCGTAAATTCCACAGTTATGAAATGACGTAAGTCGGAAGTAACTTTCCTTATCCGGAAGTCGGAATTCCATGCAACACTGATTCAGTGGTATTAAAAAAACTAAAAGATAGACATGATCTTCCACTAACTACGGGCATAACATCTGATTCATTTTTGCTTTTTTATTCTTTTTCTCTGAAACAGGCAAAGTTATGTGAAGCAAAACTAGAAACTTTGGGAAGAAATCCAAGTTTTCACGACCCAACACGTTTCTCAGCTCTCCATAATTTTTTTTTGTTGATAATGTTGAAGACAAACTGCATAAATGTTTAATTTAATTTATTGACACAAAGAAAAAAATCAGTAGTTAACACTTGAGACCTGATCAAGCCCCTCACGAGGCGAAAGACCAGGTAGGGGTGGGGGAACAATGTATAAATAGAGGATCATAATGGCAAGATAGGGTTGGGGAAAGATAAATTTAAAACCGAATATTGTGGATGTATTGGTGGTGAGAATTTCAAAAAGAATAAATTAATATGACTGACAGTTAAAATGGAATGGGGCGAGTGGGGGGCGATATAACATATTGGAGGTGAAAAAGCTCATAATTATAACCGATTAATGGATTGTTCAAGAAGGGAGATGAATTGTTATGGGACCTACTTTTGTGATTTTACCGGAAATAATAATCCTACCTTATCCTCATCATACGTTGAAAACACACTCTTTGGGTGCTCCGCCAGATTCATGTCATCCACAATTTTGCCAATTGCACCCTTCATTTCCTCGATTTCCTCATCGTTGAACACATTCTCAATCACCACAAAACCATCTCTCTCGAATTTTTGAGAAAGGTCGGACATTTTCAAACTGAAACATGTATTAGGTCCTTAGCGAATACAACGGAAAATTTAAATTTCATAAAGAAAAGGTAAAACGGTGGAAATTTTTTGCGACGTGACAAAAATCAATTTGAGAAGGAGACGAATGTGGTCAAATGATAATAGTGGTCAGGTCAACACAACTATCTTATCACTCGGTCTCATCAAGATGCTTATCACATCAAGATGACCGATAATTGTTTTTTTATTACTGTTTGTGATGACGTAAACCAAATAACTTGAAAAGGAAGCAAATCGAGAAGACAAGCATTGCAACAATAGTAATTGTTCAAAGAAGTTTCATTGGTGATACAGTAAAATTGATATTTTACAGCCTAATTTTTGAGAGAGAACTGGATTATTAGGTACTAATAAGAAGTTGGAAAATGGAAAAATCATGAAGGAAGGGACAACCAGAGGATTGCAACAATAGTAATTGCTCAAAGAAGTTTCATTGGCGATACAGTGAAATTGATATTTTATAATTTTATTTTTGTGAAAAAACTGGATTGTATACTGCTTATCATTAGGTACTAGTAAGAAACTAGAAACTGAGTTAATTTTTTGAGATGGTTGTCATTTCGGTACGTTTTTTTTTTTTTAATTTCTCCTTCTTCAAATTTTCTGTTTTATTAACATGAAAAATAAACTCTCATTTTAAATGCAACATTCCGTTAATAATACCGTAACTGATGTATCTCACTAAATTGAACAAAACATATTCTCCCCGGCCGGGAATTGAACCCGGGTCTCGCATGTGACAGACGCGGATACTCACCACTATACTACCGAGGACGTGATAGAAAGTTGTAGTAGTGGTGTTGAGAAATGGCATCGGGTAAATGATTTCTTGTTTTTACGTTTTCAAAAAAGTCACAAAAGCACTTCGAATGAAAATAATGCGGTGAGACGCTGAAAGTGGGAAGCTGAGAAACGTGTTGGGTCGTGAAAATTTGGATTCCTTCCCAAAGTTTCTAGTTTTGCTTCACATAACTTTGCCTGTTTCAGAGAAAAAGAATAAAAAAGCAAAAATGAATCAGATGTTTGTATCTCGATTCAGATGTTATGTCTGTTGTTAGTGGAATATCATGTCTATCCTTAAGTTGTTTTGATCTTTACCACTGATCTTTGCTTACATACATCTTCAAATTATGTAGGGGCTGAAACAGAAGGTATTTCTGACAAATTTCCAGAACACTACATACAAATTTGAAGGAGGTCAGAAAGTTTTGAACACAGTGTAGTTGTTAAACCAGAAAACTGATGCCGTTATGATTATTTTGCAAACATTTCTGTTCCAGCTAATCGATTTAAAAAAATTTCATTCAGTCATGTACTGATTGTGTGTAGCCAAAAGCTGATAGTTGAGAATGCAGAAGAACTGGTTGTGGTGATCACTATGCATTATCTCTGATTCCTGAAACAGAAGGTAATAATTATACAAATGTTCATTCGATATTTCAAAGACTACAGTAACATGGATTTGTTTCGACCAAGATAGTTATAGGCATTTTCTTCCAATTACATATGTTGTCCTTTATTGGCTTTAGTAGTTTTGGAGCCCGAAAAAAACAATTAATGGGTTTTCTTTTTTCGTGCCACGTCAAGTGATAACATGACAACAAGTGTTACTGACATTATCGATACATTCGGAGGGAGCATTCATGAGATCAGTATTTAAGAAGCTGAATCTTACTGACGTAGTTTTTGTACACCAATTTCCTGCAAAGTTCGATCAATATGAAATGAGTTTGAGATTTTGCTATCATGCATTCAAATTGGTTAATCGGAGCTGAAATTTGTCTATTTTTACTGTTCAAGACATCACTTTCGTTTTATTTTAAACAAAACAGAAATGTTTCAGATGAAACTGAAAAATCATTGGAACTTCAGTAGATTTCAATAATATAGTGTTGCCGCAAAAATATAATCCGGGTCAACGGAGGGATGCAGAAAGTAGTCAGCTGGATTCGTTTTTTCTGGAAATTGAATTACACGTTTCATTATATTGATTAAGGCTTTCGTTCGGTCCAGCCATAATGTTGATACACCACATATACATATTAATGAAATTTTTAAAATTAAAAAATTTCTGTTCTTCGGTGTTTTTAAATGCTGGTTTCAAACTTTGACTCTATTCTTTCTCGTTTTATGCAACTAACACACAAAAAAGAACGCAAGAACTTGGTCACTATTCGTCAAAACTGAAATGTTCAAAATTGAGACGGCAGAACTTGATACTGTTCTGTCTATTTTAAAACGAGAAAAAAAGCAAAGACCATCTTCGCTCGTAACGTTCACTGTTTCCAGTAAAGTATAGTATTTACGACATCAAAATGTTGCACTAATTCTATGATCCTTTTCATTACGAACACGTGTTTTAATTTCATGATTTCATTTTTTCAACTATTGACAAACCCTTTTTCAAGAACAAACCGGTTATTTCCATTTGTCAAATTTTTCTAGCTTTTTCTAGACAGTTCATGAACACTTATCACTCATTGTTTCAATGTTCGTCTATAATATTTACAATTTCAAGTTTGTAGTTTGTACGGTCACTATTTGATCTTGATTAATGACAATCACAATTTTACCCGTTTCATTATTATGACAATAGAAAAAACACAATCATTTTCTTCATTCGAAAAATAATAATCGATGAATGGAAGGTAACTTGATTTGTATAAAATTAATGAATATCACAAAAATTTATCATGTTTCGAATAGTCTTCTGATTCCCTTTCAAATTCTTCCCATACTATGATAAATAATTGAAATTTTTTACAAAGACTTTGGATATTATTTTGAATAAAGTTCTAGTAAACTGATCAATTAAAGGTGTGTATATGTAACTGAACAAAATTCTATGTTGTAAATTGAGATCACACGAAATTCGGGAACACTGTGCATGGACGAAAGCAAAATCGCCGCACAGTCTTCTAACCGAAAATGTTTTTTTTCTGTTTCGGGTCTCGATAATTTTATCAATTTATTCAATTTTAATACTAAACAAAAACGATTACACTAATCATGCAATTGAAACGAGCACAGTTTTGTACGAGAACCTTCTATCGATGATATCCACCGTATTTCCAAAAAGACTGTTTCAATCATTTGGTTTTTGGAACAGTAATAAATAGTGACTTTATTCATTCAGCATTTCCTGTAATCTCTGTGCGCTTGTTGTCTCCGTGTTGCTCGTTCCGATTTGGATAACTTTATCATTTTCCCTTTGTTGACCCCTTGGGGTTGATCGCTGGTTCTAGAACAGTACTAACTAAATCAGAGCCAAAAATTCCAAAAAGTTTTTACGACAGTAGTAAATTTCATAATAATTTACGGTTCCAACAAATTTGGATAAGTGTATAAAGTTCTAACGTCTGTTGATTTTTGATTTCAACAATTAAATTTTTCGGATAAGAATATTAATCACTACACTCTAATGATTGACATCGCCCAAGTTGACAATTGAACCGGATCTAGGTTTTTGTAGTGGATTTTCAAAACTACCAAAAATGGAAATTTTCGCGGTTTTATTTGATAGTTAATGCAAGCTCAGCTATAAAAAAGTAATTCTTTGCAATTTAGAACAGTTTCAGAATTATTTCATTTGTACTCGATATTTTCTGAAATAGTTCGTAACGATGTAAAATCATTTTGTAAATATTATATTTGATTTACGACTGTAGGCAATGAAATCGGAATAATCTTCTTTTCCAATTCGTACTCAAAATACCGTATTAATATCACTGTTTCTTAACAAAGAGATAAGTTGGGCAGAAAAAATATAGTAATTAGTAGTGAATCGGTATGGGCTTCCAACAATTATCTGTTTCATTTCCGCTATTTATGAAACAACAATTTTAAATATCAATACTCCTTTTACTCGTATTGTCAATACTCCTTTTACTCGTATTGTTCAATTCCTCAAGTTTTATGGGTTTCAGCAAACCTATTATCCAAGCAGAAACAGCTGGGTTACTAAAATATGATTTTCACTTTGAGAAAGTGAGAAATATCAGCTCAAACTTTAAAAAAGGTTTCTTCAAGGGATTCGCACTCATGGGAAAATGGATAATACCATAACACCGGTAGCTTCTAAGTAATGCGGGTGATGAAGTGAGATGATAGATTTACGAGCCAAAACTCCCACTTTTTGTGTATTTCGTTGGCACACAGGGTATCATCAGCTTTTTACCTTCAGATTAAAATTCTAAATAAATATATCATATTTTAACATGTTTTTTTGTGTTAGCTTACTAAAAACCATTCCAAATCAGTCTTTGATGTATATCTGATTAGTTCTTTTGACCTCCGTTCTTATAGTTAATTTTATCTCAACTTACCGTTTCTTCTGATTTTTATCACTACAACAAGTCAATTAGAGTAGTTCCAGAAACAAAATTTTATTATTAATTAATTCTTTTGTGCATGAAATTGTATTTTTAACCTCAGGAAACCGTTTTAAGAAAAACATGAAACATTCAATAATGCATAATGTTACTTCTCTAAAGATACGAATATCAATGATTGAGTGAGTCTACTTTGATACCCTCTAAAAACATTGTGTTTACAGTTTCCGAAAAGATATAATTGGAATGATGAACTGATTTGATTGATTATCTCATGTTTTTTTTTCGTGTCATTGTTTATTCTTACAATAAATAGTATTTTATTGTAAGAAAGTGTGTTTTGTCGTCGTATTTTATCAGAAACCCGACAACCTCGTATTCATACGTGGGCTACTAAATGCTCTTTTTTCGAAAATCTTGTTTTTCTACTAATTTATTTGTTTACAGTAGCGAGCATAAGTGAGCACCCCTAGGTACTTTCATGTGTAACTCAGCTGAATCATGTCCGTTTTGCCTAAACTTTTTTTGAAAGGAATCCAAAATATTCAGCAATACGAATATATGTTTTTTGAAAAACTTCCATCACTGATTTTTTCGATAATCGATTTTTCCTGATCTTGATTTGAAAATCCGAAAAAAAAACTTTTTATTTTTCTCTTGGAGTTATTGAGTTTTTGATGTCAAAATGATGGAACATGTTTAAATAAACAAAAAATTATGTTGAATTGGCTTCTCAACTCCTGAGCATCGTGCTAGAACTCCAGAAGTCAAAAGTAATGCATTCGAAAAAATCTTCATAACTCTTCAAAAAAGGCTTCAAATTAGCCGAAACATGCACCAAAAGACGTGTCTTGAGTTTTTCTACAAACAAACATCAAAAAATTACAGTTTAAGAAAAAATAATTTTTCTAATTTTTTCACTAAAATTTTTTTTTAATTCCTATTTTTTCTCAATTTCTGGTATTTTCTGGATGAAAAACAAACATAACTTTCAAATACTGCATGCAAGATGCTTTATCACACATAATAAAACACATTTATGTGTTCCTTGTTCGTGTTGTAGTCACAAAATACCAGAAATTGAGAAAAAATAGGAATTAAAAAAAATTTTAGTGAAAAAATTAGAAAAATTATTTTTTCTTAAACTGTAATTTTTTGATGTTTGTTTGTAGAAAAACTCAAGACACGTCTTTTGGTGCATGTTTCGGCTAATTTGAAGCCTTTTTTGAGGTGTTATGAAGATTTTTTCGAATGCACTACTTTTGACTTCTGGAGCTCTAGCACGATACTCAGGAGTTGAGAAGCCAATTCAACATAATTTTTTGTTTATTTAAACATGTTCCATCATTTTGACATCAAAAACTCAATAACTCCAAGAGAAAAATAAAAAGTTTTTTTTTCGGATTTTCAAATCAAGATCAGGAAAAATCGATTATCGAAAAAATCAGTGATGGAAGTTTTTCAAAAAACATATATTCGTATTGCTGAATATTTTGGCTTCCTTTCAAAAAAAAGTTTAGACAAAACGGACATGATTCAGCTGAGTTACACATGAAAGTACCTAGGGGTGCTCACTTATGCTCGCTACTGTATGTGTCACAATTTGGTGTTGTTTTTTTACATGAATGCCGTATGATTTCTTAACTGAAATTGCAAAGTTTGCATGTACAAAACCCATCCTGTTCTTCTCTGAAAGTTTGGTTCTGTAATATATCGGAGACTTCAAATTTGATTTTAACTCGTTTTATTTTTATCACAAGAAACTTTATGGACTCATTGTTATTAACTAGTTTATTTAATTCCAGTTTACAGTTTGTGTGATGTTCAATTCTTGGCGACTCTAAAAGAAAACCCACTTGATTTTTTCATGGTTATGTATGAAGCTTTCAAAACGAACAATTTTTCACGGGAGTTTAATATAGGGATAAATAATTTAGAAATTAGTTTGTCCTGTTGCTCTAAGCATTACTTTCTCAAAATATATCACTTTTTTATTCCTCCGATGAGTTGTACATGATAGAGTCGTCTCGCGAACATTGCTACTTACCGAGCATGAAAATTTTTGCACCCCTTACAGTCTATTCATTTTTCTCCAAGGGGAAATCAGATTGGATTGTTTTATTTTCTGTTTCCCGTGTTTGTTTGACCTGGTTAACTCAAAAAAGAATCATTAACTAATTATTCTCTGAATCTTTTTTTTTGATCTTGTGAGCAAAAACCAAAGAAGCTTTAACTTTGTTTTTAAAAAAACAACCGTCCATTGAAAATATGGAGTAACACAACTTAATATATCATCTGAGTGAAATGGAGAATAAATCAAAATTCTGTGAGTTTCCTCAAGAACTCAGCACCACGGCCGGAAAAATTCGGATTGTCATCATTCTTATATATAAAAAACAATTTGGCGTTGTCTGAGGCGATGTCCGCAACGGTTTTTGAAAGATAAGAGAAACTGAGTCAGCGGGCAAAACCGAACCAGCGTGCCTTGGACAACGACCGCCGATTCAGGCCTCTCCGCCATGCGGGCACATTTGAAAAGGTGGCCACGTAAATGAGGAGATAGCAGCCGGCTGAACCGTCGAAGGCGGGGCAGATAGGCTGGTCAGTATAAACAAGCTAAAACAGTTGGTAAAGTACCTTCATTTGTATCGAATTTTCATTGTGTCTCCTCGCAAGAATGAGCCTGGAAGTATGCTGACCCCTTTGTGAATAATGTGAATCATGCAAATGTTCTTCATGAAGAATCTGATTGAGACATGATCAAATAAGTTTATTATGAGGCTTTCACGTTATATTCATTCCATGATGTGCGTAGAAACATTCAGATTAATCAGTCGTACCTTTATTGTGCCACTGAAAAGGTGATAGTTTTGTGGTGAGTTTTTACAGTATCCTAAAAATTTTCTACAGTATCCGAAAACAGTCTTCCAACATTTGTTTTTGCCTGAAGAAAAATTCAGTAATATCAAATGACAACCTTTAGCGATTAAAAAGTTCTAAGTTTTCAAATTTGAAAAAGTTTCCTTATCAAAAATAGCTGATTTTTAATACAACTCACCAAGAGTTTTTAAATATTTTGTTTTGTGCTTCCGGTTGATCATTAATTGCTGAATTTCTCAAATAGTTCGTTGACACTAGTTGGTAAACATTCAGTTCTATTTTTGTTGAATGTTCATAAAGAAAAAACATTGAAAAAGTCCGAAATGACATACTTGTCACGGGCCGGGCAGGGCCAAAATCAGAAAAAATCTCGGCCCGGCCCATAGCCCGGCCCGGCCCGGCCCGCTCGGCCCGTTTTGAAACAGTTTTTGAAACATTTTTGAAAATTTGATGTTTTTTTGGAAATTTTGATGTTTTTTTGGAAATTTTTTGAAAAAAAAAGTTTTTGAATAAAACTTCAAAATTCAATAAAAAGGTAAATATGTATGATAATTTAAGCATTTTTACTCTAAACTTTCGAAAAATTTCAGAATTCGGGCCGACGGGCCGGGCCGGGCCGAGAAAAATTTCGGCGATTTTTGACAAGTATGCGAAATGATATTTTCAAGCCTTTTTTCCAACACATCAGAAGATACAAAATTGACTGTTCCGTAGACAATTAAATTTCGGTGGATGAATTGATCAAATAATAGAATTATCCTCTGGTTTAAACAAATTGAAACTGTTTTGTAAAGTAAAAGGACACGTTTTAGCACAAAAAGTATTATACAGATTCGTCAATTGCTCAAAAACGTCGTCAAGGTAATTGATTTCACTTATATTGTCCGAGGTTCCAGCATAATCATACGAAGCAATGTATATATTTTTCGTAAACCCAAAACGTACAAATCGTATACCGAAGTGGTTGATTCACATATAATTAATAACCTTTCTTAGTAATCGATGTCTAATCGATGAAGCGAAATAAAATGTATCAATAAAACCTATTTTAAATAAAAACTAGTAAGAATTCTGATATGAAATTGTCGTATACTTTTTAAAAGTGTTTTTTAGTACCTGGTCATGTTTTATGATAACATTACTATCGCGACCAGGAATTACTCGCGATTACTGATCACCAGAACACGATTACGTCACCGTCATCTCCCACAAAGGAACAAGCTGTGTTTCCCTTTCTATGGCGAATACCTGTGCTTAATTGATCGACAATCTTCAACAATGCCTCTTACCCAATCTACCGAAGCCCTTAACGACCGGCAAAACTGGAATACTGGATAAGCGGAACACTATATAAGAACACCTGCCGCCTCATCTACACCCTCTTCTGGAGAAGGAGAATCACCATCTCCTCTGTCAATCACCTTCACCTGCTGCCCATCGTCTGCTGCCCCCGTCTGCCGTCCCATCTACCGTACCCCCATCTATATTCCCCACTATCTTTACCTGTAACCCCGTTAGCTGTATCTGACTTATATTTCTTATATTTTGCATCTGAATAAATATCTACCACTGAACCGTCTAGCCATACCGATTACTATAATCCACCCGGATTGTAGTCTCTTTATGGTGCATCGACCGAACGGTGCAAATTGTAAGGTAAGTCCTAAACAAGCGAACCTACTAGTGACTTGTCACTTAGTACTGCTTACAAAGCGAACCTACTAGTGACTTGTCACTTAGTACTGCTTACAAAGCGAACCTGCTGGTGATCCGTCACTCAGCACTGCTTACATTTCCAAGACATCTCTAACCAGCTCCAGCAGCTAAATTGAGATTAATAACCAGGAAATTTATTTCCTAGTTATAAAACGTTCACAATGAGTATCACTCATGATGATATTAAAAACTGGGAGGAGATTATATCGACTCACCAGGAAGATTATGAAAAATTTTTGAAAGCATCTCTCCAAGCTTTGAAAGCCGTACCAAACCCAGCCACAGAGCCACAAACCCCAGTTCAAGATTTTCTTGCAGGCTATGCCGTATTCATGGCCTCTGAAGTAGAGACCATTAAGCCAAAGGACGAGCTGTACAAGACACAACTTGCGACAGTCCTAGAAAACATCCACATGACTCCTGTAGGAACTCTCCTAACAGAGACCGCAAAACAAGCTTCGATCAAAATTAACAAAAAGGATCGAGAGATTACAAAATTGGTAAGTGATATTGAAGCTAGAATGGACAAAAGCTCCGTCGACTACGGTAACAACTCCGTCGACTACGGTAACAACTCCGTCGACTACGGTAACAACAACAACAACAACCCTACCGACTACGGTGACAACTCGAAAGCTTACAACCAGAACAACCCCTTCAACTACTCAGAGTACCACAACTGAGACGACCAGTCTGTCCACCACGACACCGTCTCCCACGACAACCGTTTTTCAAACCACAACTACTCCTGCTCCAATTTTGGAAAAAATTGTAGATGGAATTAGACCAAAACCAGAAGGACAGCGAAGATCAGTAACCACTACTGAGCCTCCAACACAACTCACTACGGTCCCTGCAACAAGGCCCACTACTGTCCCTACGACGAAGAAGATCACGACCACAGTGTCTACAACCAGCCCACCAGAAAACTCACTTATGAAAACTCTCCAGGAAATTCACGACAGTAAGTCTCGTTTAGATTGTACGAAATATGGTGTAAATCTAATAGACGAAGAAAACATGACCAACCACTCTAATTCAGTGTGTACCGAAAATTGGTGTGATCACACAGTTTTGACTAAAAAGAAAATTACTGAAGTTTTGATCCCTCCTGAATTTACTTTGCATAAGCATAGAGTAGTTTGGAAAAAATCGATAGGAACCCAGTACATAATTATTGAGAAAACTTGTCCACCAACGGACTATTGCTGGAAAGCATTGAAACATTTCGATTGCATTTTATGCACAAGATTTCTGTTCAACCCTCAGTGTCACCCAAAAACAACCATAAGTATTGTAATCCTTTTAATAGCAATCGTCATGAAAATAATTTCACTCTTTTGGCATAGAAAGAAATTATGGAAACTATTCATACTTATGTGTTGCTGGTGCAATTTTTGTGAAAAAATTAGTAGATTCTTTTCTGCAAAGAAAAGAGACGAGAATCTCGAAATAGAAGAACTAGAAATGGTTCCATTAAGGAAACCAACAGTGACTCAAAGACTAAATAATGTTAGAAATTGGAGACATAAATTTAGAAGAAATGGAAACTATTCCAGATCTGAACCTAGTACTAAGACTATGAAAAGAAGTTATACAACTTCCGCTCAACCAAGAAAGCAACTTTTTGAAATAAGTACTGTTGTAGAAAATGGTGTAGAAGTTTTGAAAATTCAAAAAACCGCATCTAGGACACCGTCCCCCTCTATGTTAGCCATTGCAACTATCTGCCTTTTAATCGCCTCGGCGGCGGCAGACGTGTGTGACGAAACTTTCCCTATCACACACGAGGAAACCACGTGCAATGAACATGGCATTTGTCGTATTGAGAAAACGGAAGATATCTTCTTTACACCGCAAACCAAAACTATCTGTCTACAAGTCGTATCTCAAAAGAACGTTATTTTGAAGTTCAAATTAACAGTCGATCACCACTTTCGGAAATGCCATAAAGGCCCAATTTTGTTTACTAAAAACGTTACCGTACATGCCGATAGCGCTAAAAGGTGCCACGGTATGGGAGAATGCGTAGATAGGAAATGCCTAGATGTAGGACCTAACTCCAAACTCAGTGAATTCCCAGAAGGAAATAAGTATCCAGGGCATACCTACTGTTCTAGCAGTTGTGGAGGCTTATGGTGTAAATGCTTATTACCTACTGAAGGATGTCTTTTTTATAGAACTTATGCAGTCCCTACGACTGACGATAAGTTCCAAATCTATTCTTGTGAAGCTTGGTCAAATGCTATAAATTTTCAAGCAGAACTGACCCTCGACAATCAAAAAATTGAACAAGTCTTTCTAATTCAAGAAGGTGACGACTACCAAATCAATTTTAAGTATGGTCAAAATAAGGACCAAGAGATTGATATCAAATTGAGATTACTGACGATCACAGAAGAAACTGGCTTAAGTATCTTAGGCAAAAAATTCATCCAAAATAAGGAAAAAATTGCTTTAGCTTCGATTTCGAACGAAATTTTTCCTTTGGAATGTTTTGAAACTGGTGCATGTAACTATAGAGAAACTTGTTCATGCAACCTAGGAGAAGCAGAAGCACTTTGTGTTTGCAAAGTCCCTGATCTATACAAAATTTTAGATGACATTGATCATAATCTACCTGTGATAACCGAAAGATATCACCTAGGTACCACCCCTGATAACATTCCTACCCTTAGGACAAAACATAGCAATTTCCATATTCAAGTAATCATGGAACAAAGTTATAATGTTAGCGTGACTGAATCAAAAATTGACTGTAGTATTGAGAAGACTACCCCGTATACAGGCTGTTATAATTGTCTCAAGGGCGCCAGCCAAAACGTCACGTGCAAATCTAAAGAACCGACACACGCTAAAATTAGCTGCGATAACGGAGAATTCGTAGACATTTTGACCTGTGATAAAACCGGAATCGTAAATGAAATTCATAGGAAATTTTCTAAATCTATTCTAACTGGCGTATGCGCAGTTACTTGTGGAACCAAAAATAATTCTTACAAAATAGAAGGAACACTGACATATGTATCCCATACATCATTATTTGAATATCTGAACCAAGTACTTCACTCCGAAAAAAGTTTTTCAGAAATCCATCCGTGGCACATCCCTGAGGTATGGACACTATGGAACAATATCACTAAGGGACTTATCCCTATCGTCCTCGCGATCGCAGGGATGATCATTTCATCAATACTGATATACTTATGCTGCATCCCAGCTGTCACAGCATGCTTAAGTAGCAGAAGACGCCATATCCGGCGTTAAAACCCCAACCAAGATGATGAAAACCCTCGATCTCAAACGAAGCTTTATATCCTTTTTTTCAAATTTTCAAATCCTTGTATATTCCGTACATTTACCCGTCAACACTTACAAAAGTTCCACTTAGCAATACTACGAAAATTCCAGAAATCAACGAACCAACTCATTTGTCCAAAAATGTCAAAACGTCCAGCCCCAACGTTTAACGCCCAGGAAATGGAGGAAATGATGCAAGAAGCCAAACGGATGGCTACAACATATCAGTGCAAAGAAATGCTCGACGCAGCAAGACACCACAAGCAAAAAGAGATGATCCAAGCCAGCAGACCACCTCCAAAATGCGGCATCTGCCGCCAGGATCATTTCGCACGAGAATGCAATCGACCAGTCAAAGAAAAAATCGAAATCCTGAAGCAAAAGAAGATGTGTCTCCTATGCCTCACGAAGGACAAGCACTTGCCTATCCACTGCAAAACCCTTAATTTCACTAAGAATCTATGCAACAACAAAATCTGTGGGAAAAACTATTCTTTCCACCACGCTTCAATTTGCCCATTGGAGAGCGCAGTGTCTCCTAATTTGTCACCACTCGCGGAACCAATGAGACAAGACGAAAGTTTGGATTATAATTAATTCTGTTGTCTCCAGATAATTTCCTATATATATGAAAATATGTTTTTTGTCTAAACAGTATATAAACGAAACTTATTTCTACAACCACCAATTTATTACAAAATGAATACGTTATCAGAAAAACACCAGACTAAATGAGAGAAGAGTGACTCCACTACCAAATGTGATGTGGTAGAACCATCCGTTGCGAGACGTCAGGTGCCTCCACTTGTACTACTTCCAATGGAAATAATTGCTGTGGTCGGCCAAACATGTAGACGCAGCAACTAGCCTCTGGGGGCACTCCAACCCTCCACCGGATTGCGAAATGATCAGCTACGCTCCTCCATTCCTGTCTTGATCTACAGTAGAAGTATAATTGAGATGGCCTAAAAAATAAAACTCATTATAAGAACAAAGCAACACAAAACTCACGGAAGGGGGAGGAACTGTATGATAGAGGTAACCTCATAAGGCCGGTGTGTAAGTGACACACGAATAGGTCCCAATTCATAGAGAATATTATTTAGTAAACGCATATTCCCCCGACGAGACCAGGCCGGAAAAACCTCGCGAAGAAAAGAAAAAATGGAGACCATTGGTCTCGGGGGAGATATACGCCCCATATCCGGGAAAGAGGAGAAGGACTCATCGGAGTCAGAGTCGTGATTAGCCATTACGACGTCGGATAAATGTCGAATCTCTGACCAACTCTTTTATACCAAAAGATGACCTAAAAAAGTGACCCAAAAAATAAAAAACCCGTTTATCAAATGAATGACCTAAATATCCTAATTCCCGTAAAAAATACATCTCAATTCCAAATAGATCAAGCGATAAAAAATCTCGAAACATCCTCCGAGAAAATTACATTTCCCTCTCCGCAAAATATCTCTCAAAATTGAAAAGAGATATATCCGTTTTCTCTACAAAACCACTCTATAGAAAATCCTACAACCACAAACCGTATTACATTCATTCATTTTCAAACCATTAATATTTAGAAAAAATCATATAAAAAATAACCAATAGAATCATAATGGATAACGACAACATAACGATTACCAAAATCTCGAAACCATTCGTCGACTTCTCTGACGAGGGAGTGACTTCCGAAGAACAAGTCGTAAAATTCCCATCGATCTTCTCAACCAACGAAGAGTTATCCATTTGACAATCAGCAGCCACGGTAGGAAAGAATTCCAGTCTTATATAACATGGAATGTCCTTTTCGTCCAATACACAGAAATATGGATCAGGATACCTATAAAAAATCTAATACAAACACGAAAATTCAAAAATTATTAACAAATACTAAAGAAACAAACTGTTAAAAAATGTCTTAACGTACCCTTCCAATATAAGGCAGTATTCACACTCGCCACATTGAGCAAGCAATTTCCATTTAGGAACAACACCGCTCACATTCCCAACAGATAGGAGAATAAAAAATAAGGAAAAATAAGACACCATGAAAAGCAAAGTTGAGAAGAAAACAATACAGAAATAAATAATAGTTTCAGAAGCATTTTTATACCGTCACCTCGCGTGGGCGCCGGAAGATAACGGAGTTGCTCCGTCATTTAGTTAATTCTTCCCCCCCCCCACTTTTTCCTGTATTTCATCCGTCTTATCTTCATCCCTCTCTTGTACCAACAATAGTTGGAATTCAGATTATTCCCCTTGAAACTTTGTTTTCTTTTCTTCCCCCCCCCCTTTTTTCTTCCCCCACCTTTTTCAATTGGCAAATGGACACTGGCCACGGCAGCAACCACACCTGTTCAACAAATGCGTGCTTCAACTACGACTCTCTGCCAACAAATGCTCGGAACCCCGATAACCATGGCAACTCTTGACAACTACCCATTTTGGCGGCCCAATCCAAATTGCGATTCAACTGCGTATCATTCAATCTTCCCGCCGCCGGAGTATCGCGACCAGGAATTACTCGCGATTACTGATCACCAGAACACGATTACGTCACCGTCATCTCCCACAAAGGAACAAGCTGTGTTTCCCTTTCTATGGCGAATACCTGTGCTTAATTGATCGACAATCTTCAACAATGCCTCTTACCCAATCTACCGAAGCCCTTAACGACCGGCAAAACTGGAATACTGGATAAGCGGAACACTATATAAGAACACCTGCCGCCTCATCTACACCCTCTTCTGGAGAAGGAGAATCACCATCTCCTCTGTCAATCACCTTCACCTGCTGCCCATCGTCTGCTGCCCCCGTCTGCCGTCCCATCTACCGTACCCCCATCTATATTCCCCACTATCTTTACCTGTAACCCCGTTAGCTGTATCTGACTTATATTTCTTATATTTTGCATCTGAATAAATATCTACCACTGAACCGTCTAGCCATACCGATTACTATAATCCACCCGGATTGTAGTCTCTTTAATTACTAAAGGTTTGATACTGTCTTATGAACAAATTTTGAAACGGCCTGATGCTTGATTAAATTATTCATACAAACGTAGTCACCACTGATTCAAGTCATATTGTCTGGTTATGGCGGTCGAGTATGGGCCGCAGGTGCATCACCATATGAAAGAATAAAAATTTATAATTTTGTTTTGAAACGTGAATATTTGCAATACAGACTTTTTCGTTTATTTTTCTGTCCTTTTTTTCACGTTTCAATTTGGTCTAATTGAGTAAAAGATGTATTGAACAAAGTTATCATATTTTACCACATGGAGAGAGTGATCTCAGCAAAAACCACAACTCGTAAAAACCTTTTTTTGTTGATTGAAATTTAGATCTTTTGTTTGTGAATTGTTCATAATGTGATCAATTATTGATATCCGTACAATGAAACTGTCAGAATGAATTCCAATTATCAAAAATCGAAAGAAATAACGTTGCTACAAATTATTCTGTTTCATCCCATAATTTCGTAGAACAAAATGATACCAAATTGGTTTTTCTGCTGCGTTAATAATAAAACAAATTCTGTATCAAAATTTCCAGAAAGCTTTCTAACGTTTTTTTAGTAATAATAAATAGGAAAAATTAATAAGGAGTGTAGGCTAATTTGTTTGATACAGGCATCAGTCAAGTGTTTTTATGGTTGGTTACCTTACGTAAGTAGTTCCTTTACACCAGAGTGAGTGTATGTTTTCTACAGTTCCGAAACTGAAATCATATTCAAGCTATCAAGTTTAGTACGCTAACGTAATCTTAAGGAACGGTTGTGAAACATATATTTTCTGCACTTGAACTTTGATCAATGTTTATGTTTCATATCATACCAAAAAGGAATAACCAAACTGCATCAATCACTACCATATCGGTACTTTATTTCAGTATAATATTTTTGTTTTTTCCGAAGTCAATAATACGATCTTTGTTTTTGCAATTTATGCTCCTAAAATTAGCTTATTGATACATAAAAAATTTACAAATACTGATTTTTCTTATTTTTGAGGTAAATCTTTATTGCGGTCTCATAACAGCTATAGTTGTTAGTAGAAAGGTAAGGTGCTGATATAGAACAGAATATTTGTGTTCGCGTTTCAAAACTAACTTTTTGATATGACTATTCTTTTTTTTTTGTGTGTGTATTGCAAACATTTCATGTTTCATGAGTTTTATTTTGACAATGACCAATATTTTCTGTTTTGAATCAACCTCTTATCTGCAAATTTTGAAACGAAAATGTTTCTGGACATCTCGTCAGAATTTCTTCATCGAACATTTTTCTGCTTCTTGTTCGGAGTATTCACGGAGTGTTACTGGCTCAATGTTTCTCTATTTCTTTTAATCGATAGTATATAAAAATCAGGTAATTGAATAAATGCCCATTTTCTCTTTAAAATCTTAGAAAAATCAACTTTTGAAGTTACAATTTTCCTCAAATGTTCAATAAACGAGAATATAAACTTGTCATCACAAATTTTTTGTATCTCTACTAGTTCTGTTTTCATAAAGCTTAAAATTGAGGGAGCATCATATTTATATTGGGTGTGCTGGAGAAAATTCGTGACATATTTTCCAATTTTTATTCTTTATATTACAACACAATCGAGTCTTCCAATGTTTGTTGATCGATCTTCAGAATATCTCATTTTTCTGAAACGGAGAACTGTTTCGCTAACTCGTCAAAAAGTTTTCACATAGCCGATGGAAATTCATTCATTAATCTGATATGCAGTGTGTCCATTGAAATTTCTGTTTCAGAGGGTTGTTAGTTACAAAACCTTTATATGCAGTCTGATTTCTTCTTCTTATGCTTTCATATTATAATGTATGAGTTTCGGTGAGTTCATTTTCATAGTTCAAGAATTTTTTAATTCGGTCCACAACCCGCTGAGAGTGAGCGCCGGAAAGTTTGGTCATTGAGATGGCCAAAGAAAGTTGGGGGCCGTGGCCTAGAAATTCCACTTCGGAAACGTTGAGTTTTTGAACTTTGACGGTATTTTCGATTATTTTTGTTGTATTTCTTCAATAATTTCGATTGAATACGGCAAATATTGAGAGAAAAACACTAAAAACTATCGAAAATAACGCCAGAAATAGCAGAATACTGAAAAAACAACTTTACAGAAGTGAAATTTCTAGAAAATTCTCGCTGACCAAACTTTCCGTTGGTTTTTTCAGTATTCAGCTATTTCTGCCGTTTTTTTCGATAGTTTTCCGTGTTTTTCTATTAAGATTTGTCGTATTCTATCGAATTTATTGAAGAAATACAACAAAAATAATCGAAAATACCGTCAAAATTCAAAAAATCAACGCTTCCGAAGTGGAATTTCTAGGCCACGGCCACCAATTTTCTTCGGCCTTCTCAGTGACCAAACTTTCCGGCGCTCGCTCTCAGCGGGTTGTGGACCGAATTTAAAAATTCTTAAAGTATTAAAAATGAACTCGCCGAAACTCATGTATTATGATATGAAAACATCACAACAGACCACAATACGCCTTTAATATTTCTATAAACTTATGGACTATGAATAAATTATGCCGGATCAGTTGGTATATTTTTGCAAATTATTACAAAGAAGAAGTAAATTATCCTTAACGAACTGGACGGTAATCCTGAATAAAATTTGTGATCTAGATGAACATGAGAGGAAACAGCTGATTCTCAAAACATGAAACATATACAATCGAGATTTCCATAGTTTATAGAATCTTTTCACAACCATTGCGACCACTAGTGTTCTCTAATATAATATCTCTAAAAATTTATTGCGTGATTGTGGAACAGCAATAAATAATATTCTTAGAATACGTAAGTACAAAAATGTTATGGCCCCCCAGTTGTAGCACACACACACACAAAATTTAACAACGATCACAATAATCACAAGGACGATTCCTTAAGTTAGAATGCTGTAAAATTAATCAGCAAGTTAGGAAATGTACTAGTTCAAAGTTATGTGCAAAGGGTAGCGTGTTTCAGTCTCTTTTCAAATTTTAACTGCTAAACTTTGTAATATGATGATTCCATCGATTTTGATTATTTGAAAAAACCGAAAGTTGGACAAATCCATCATTATGAATTTTTTTTTTCGAAACATCTTCTGCTAATTGTTTTTTTCGACTTACAGTTTACCAATATTCGTGCATTTATCGTACATGTGTATCAAAAATGTTGTCTTTGTTTGGCATAGAAACTTATGACGCGTTTGGTTTTGGACTCACCGAATAGAACTAGAAAGAGGTGAGCACTTGAAGAAGTTGATGGGAACTAACAAATTGTACTTATTTCGATCAGTCATGCTAATTGTGAAACAGAGAATTAGTCTTTATAGTATATCTATCGAGAAAATAGAACAAATTATATTTCGTAAGGGAACATTGAAACGGAAAGAATAAGATAAGTTATTTTTATGTTCAATAAATTTTCCACAGTTTTTCAAATCTAGTACAGTGTTGAGAAGATTTCAAAAAACACATTTTTACTGTTCCTTCGTTGTCAAATACTGATGGGGAGGTTCAGGTAGCATTATATACGTGTATAATTTTGCTGTATCCAATTATCTGTCCAAAACTATGTATAAATTGAAAAAAAATTTAAGTGCGATGTGTTTTACTATTTAGAAACTGGAAATCAAAATATAATTGTTCTGAATTATTCCATCAAACCTCGATTTTAAGTATAAACAGTTTTTTATAGAAGAAATATTAGATATATCATTTGTAGTAATTGAGATCATCTCATAAACAATAATCTGATTTCTGTTGGTGGGAATTCAACTTAATGTTTGGAGCTCATCTTGTTTTTGTCCTGTCATCCGTCAATCTTAGTTAATATTAGCCTGAAAATGATGTGCCCTGACTCATTTTGGATTGTTGAGTCGAAAATCGAAACGAATTGTTGTTCCGCTTTTTTTTAATGGATTCTCACGTTTTAAAGACCCGAATAGCATTTAAGTAAATTTTACTTGTTTTATTGATACTTCATATGATACTGGCAGACTCTAAGTTTACTTATACATCCGAGCCCGAAGAAAACCTTTCTAGTGATAAGTAGCTATGCTTCATGAAATAAACAAGTCAATTGATGGGTTCTTATTGACCCACAAGAAACTGAGTAGGTGTTTATCATGTAACAGTGGTTGTGAATAAAAACCATCACCTTCACCTTTTCATGACACTTTCTTCCATTGTGCATGTTCTAGCATTCTGCTACTCTTTTTCCTTCAACTGTGTCATTCGGCTATTGAATAAAAACATGCAATTTTTTTCTGATTCACTATTCCCTTATTTCTTACAAGTTCACGCTAGTGATTAGTTGAATCAATTTACTTTCAATAATATATGAGCCATTAGAAAAAAAAAGAAAAAAAATTGAGATATTTTTCTGATCTGTATTATCACCACCCTAAGATATTTTTTTAAGTTGAGAGTATCTCATGTGATAATGAAACAGTGTAGAACTATAAAATATCAGCTCGCATTCTACTGAATTTTTTTGGTTTACTTTAATACAAAACTTTTTTTGCAGTTTCGGAACACGATAATTTTCGATCGTTGTTTTTAACAAATAGTTGTTCCTGAGCCTACTTTATCTCAGCTTCTTTAATGGAAATCGACATTTAGGTACAAAAAATCCCTGAACTAACAAAAATCAATCATGATTGAAACACTCTTTGAGACAGTGATATCAGAAAAATTGTGATTAAAACTAAAAACGAGACCTCTTCTTGCCAGTTTCAAGTTCTCATGAACGCAAATGGTGCGCAATGATACAACCTATTGTTGTTTTAATAATATTACTCATTGTGTAAAGTCTAAAAATTACAGTATCGATGTTTACAATGTAATAGAATGTTTAAAAAAAATTATAAACTATACAAAAACATGGAAGTAGTTTTTCAATTATTTTCTGAAAAAATACTAATTTTATAAAATTGTTTTTATAAGAATTTCTCATTTTTCTGAAACTGAGAACTGTTTTACTAACTTTTCACACAGAGTCAAATTTTGTCCATATGAATTCAAATAATTTTCCCGCGAAACCGGAAGCACAGTGAAGCGCGTTTGCACACGACTTGGCAGATTGCCAATTGAGTCGCCGATCAGCATAATGCGGCCCGCATGCGGGACTTATAACATGGACACAGTAAGACGAACGATAGGGAGTGAAATTTTTCGAATGAAGCTGACTTTTCTTCCATTTTTCTCGCTATTTTCGAGAAAACTTCGCATAAAAAATATCGAATTCTTCAAAAAAAAAAAGAAAAATTCAAATTTTTAATATACAAAAAAAAAATTTTAAAGATAATTTTTTTTTTGGAGCGCAGTTCCTTCATATGGACATTCTATGACCCTGTGTCTTCGAGAAGTAATTCCATAGTCGATAAAACTTCATTCAAAAAAAAATCTGATAGTGGGTTCACTGAAATTTCTGTTTCATAAGGCTGGTAGTTACGAAACCTTTATCGTCCAACTATTCCCACCAATTGAAATATTTTTTGCAAATAACAAAAAAAAGAGGAAAAATGTTTCAAAAAAAAGTGACTGACCTAATCCTGAATGAAAGTTATGATCTGGATGAATATTAGAAAAAACAGTCGATTCCCAAAAATTTAACGCCTACAATCGAGATTTTCGTAATCAATAGAACCTTTCCAAGCATACTGACAGATTCCAAGGTAATATACTCTAATATATCGGAAAATTTATTCTGTGATTCTGGAACAGCAAAAAACAATAGTTTCAGAATGAAGTGGTGTAAGTTTGATTCAGACATTTCTCACTATTTCAAACATTATGATTTTTGCTTTTTCTCGGCCATCCGTGTTCTCATGGAGTGTTGAGCTAGTGTACTTGTTTCTACACATAATAGTTTTTATTGTTAGCGAAACAACAGTAGGTACATCAGAATAATGCTGATTCAGATCAACATTCTACATATGTATGTCGCAAGTTTGGCAATGAACAATTATAGTTTTTCTTTCAGTTATTTAAAAAAAATATGCGTGAATCCGAACTTTTTTATACAAACCAATGAAAAATGAACTTCAGAAAAACAGATGTAAAAAAAATGGAGAAACAAGTCAGAACGTGGCATTATTGGAGAAGGTGGGTGGAGCCAACCCAACGGTATAGAGGTTGACGGCGTTGGGATGAACGTCAATTGTGAGACAGGTGTCTACGAGAGAGCAAATGCCTTATTTTTCAGAATATTCACCCAGTTGTGGTGTCGAAATATCAGCGTTGCCAAATGTCATGGTTCCCATACGTCTGGTTTCGAAACGTCCCGGAGTCAAGTTTGTTGATATTCAGAAATATATTTTAAATTGTTTAAATTGCAGTTCACATAAGAACTGTGACATCACAACATTTAGAGAATTTTCAGTTTCAAAACATTATTTTCAGAAACCCAATATGTGTTCAGTGATAAAACTGTTTTACGACAGAATGATTATTTGATTATTATTTGATTACAGGTGGAAAATTATTAGTGAAATAAAAGTTTACTTTTCCAACGACTTCCACCCTTCAGCTGTGTTTTCAAAAAATGCATTCTGAAGTTTTCAATCATGACAATTTTACTGACATGGTATTACTGTACACTCTGAAAAATGAGAAAAAATACATATTCTATGTACATGTGTTGTTGTTATTGCTTGATTGCCAAATAATTCCAAAATTTTTGGATATTTAGAAACAGTGAAATTTGATTTATCAAAGAATCAATGGTTCAAGGGGAATGATAATTCAGGAACTTCAAAACTTTTTTCAGATTCAAAACTGGTTGAAGAGCTAGTCTGTTCACGCTTTTATTGATTCTCCAACTTTTAAGATTAAAATATTTTCAACTTCCCGTCATTAGTTTTAGTGCCAAATTTTCAGTTTAAATTTCAGTTTGTGATTGGAACAAATGAGATTTTAGGAGATTTGTTTAAAATTCATGTTTATTGTCATTTGGTGCCTTATGTTGCAACACGCTGTTCAATTATGCGAAGGTTTTCCTGTTTTATCTGAAAGTTCATTCCCCCTTAGACTCCGCCTTGGCCGTACGAGCAACCGGGCAGCCTTGATTTTGACTTAATGCTTATTTTTGTTTTCAAATGAGCTTCAACCTCCCATTATTCACGAAATAAAATTTACCCCAAAAGAAAATCAAAAGAAAAGGATAACTTTGTTGTAGTAAGTAACTATGTAAGCAAACCATCTTATTGACTGTTTTTTGAAAGACGGCGATTAGGCAACATTTGAAACAGTAAGTATTGTTACATATTGATTTTTATACAATGAGAATGATAATCTTCAATTCTCACAAATTCGAAAATCCGAATCCTTATCTGTAAGAATTTGTAATACATGTCAGAACAGTACTCGCTTTGTCTGTTTCAATAAAGAGAAAAGTATTAATACAAATTTGCCTTAGAAGTTAGTAATCTTAAAGACTTCGCAGTTTTGAGAAAGTTATTCAAATTAATTTATACCGTTCACGTAACACAAAAATGAGATGAATGTGATACAGGTAGCAGACAAGAAACAAAAAATAATTATAGTGTTTCAGTTTCTTCAGAATTTTGAAATCAGATTTCTTCGTTTGCTGCATTAATCAAATATTAGATAAAAGTAGAATTTTATGTTTTTGAAGGTTTGAATAAAATATATTCATGTTTCATATTCTAGATTTGTGATTCTGGATGATCAAATATCCCTTAGACAAAACATATTTTTTCTCAGAATTCTCTATGCCAATGCTTCGATTGAAAACATATGAAAACAGCTGGTTGCAAATTGAACTGCTAGCTTTTGTCATTCAAAAAAAAACACTGTTTCAGCAACAACTCAAATTTCATAACTCACTTGGTAGTTGTTTCATGCGACCATGATATAATTTATGTTACCTTTTCAAATTACCTAATTTAGTTTAAATTAGTTTACCAATTATGAAAATTGACATTACAGTTTCATTTCATTAACTTTAATGCATTAAAAATTGCTGTCACGTTCCATTAAGTGTGGACTCTGAAAAATAAAAAGTTAGATTCGTCCTACGTATACAAGAAACTGTAACGGATAAACCGAGCTCATTCATATTTTTGTCTATCACATACTCTTTGGTCTTAAATAAATAATTATTGAATTTAATTTCTACTGTTGCAAAGTAAATGTAGATGACTCTACTTTTCTGTGTTTTAATAACATTTTCCTACTTTGAAAATGAATTATTTTTTAAATAGAATAATAAATAAACCAAAGATGAGCGTAATCTTTTTTTATTTATTTAAAAAAAACTCAAAACTGATAGTTATGATTCTGTCCAAAATCTAGACTTGAACTGCTATACAAAAAAAAACTTTTTTTTGCTTCGAAAAATTAGGGTTTTCCATTTCGATTAGAATAACATAAAACAAATCCGGGCTCAATCACTTATTGAAAAAATAACTCAAAACTGATAGTTGTGATTCTGTCCAAAATCTAGACTTGAACTGTTATCCATCCATGGTTGATTCAGTTGTCCTGGGACGATTGGTGTCCATGGAGAAGCCGGGGCATTAGGATGTGTTGATTGCCATGAGTTTTCCTGTAGTGGATGAATTTCAGTGATTCCAATAATTGCAGAACTTTCTGCAGCTGATGATGAAGAGTTCGTGAAACTGTTTTCGTTTGACTCCGGCAAGTAGGGCGGTCCTGAATTCATCGATGAATTCCAGATCGATCCATTGAACTGATATGAAGTGGATGATCCGTCAGTCGAGGTGCTGAGCTTTTTGACACCAGATTTTGTCCGTTTCGGAGCATTTGGCGACATATCACTTGAAGCTGAAGAAGAAATTGTGTTATCCATCGACGATATTCCAGAATCCAATGTAGAATTCACCAATGACTCGTCCGAATTCTTGGCAATTTCCTTCTTATAATCCGGTCTAGCAAATGGATTCAGATTTGTCTTCATCTTCCTAACTGCATCATTTTTATAAGATGTCAATGCAACGAACTGAGTCTCATCGATCTCGAATGTCTTCAGAAGTTTTTTGGAATGTTGTGATTGTTCGTAGTATACTGAAAGCACTGGGATGTACCGACAGTGGCTAGTGACAAGGAGCTGAAAAAAAAACCAGGTTTGATATCAATGAAAACTTGGAATATTGTTAGCACGAAACGCTTCTTTTAATCACGCTCTACCGAAACTGAATAAAATAGTGTGCAAGATTGAGCGACTCAGAGAAAAATGCATTTTTCAAGGACGTTCCGGTGGAGCGTAGATATAAGAACTGTGTTGAGCTAATAGAACTCACTGAATTGCTGCTCTCCTTGTTTAGATGTACCTGAGCTCTTCTCTTTCTCTTTGTTGATTTTTCATTTTCCTTTCTTTTCGCATTATCTTTTTTTCTGATTGTATGAATCTTGGCGTTTTTAAATACAATTTTCCCTTCTTCTGACGTTGTGAATATCTCATTACTCTCCAAATCTGTCTTCACACTTTTCCCGATTTCTTTCCATTTGCCACTTTTGTATTCCAGTGTATTCTTGTTCAGCCTTCGGAGCTTCAAACCGAAAATGTACATTGCAGGCTGTGGAAGACCGGAGATGATGTAGGAGAGGCATGGAAAGATTACTCTGGAACCGAAATTTGAAGGTTTTGAAAAATCAAAGGTGAACCTAACCGTCCAGTGGGTAGAGTGACCATCTCATTATCCAATTCATGGAAGGAATTCCACAGTTTTTCATCTTGAAGAGTTACTTTGATATTATCTGGTTTGATTTGCTCAAAGGGGATTTCTGACGGCGGAGGATTGTATGCAGGCGGGTTGAAGTCTGAAAATATTTTTCTATAGTGTGTAGGGAGCCGCCAACTTACTATTCATATAACCAGACCAATACTGGTTAGTTGCGTATTGCGTGTAGTCCTGGCCACCGTACTGCCCATTATTATGCGTATGGTTATTCCAGGCTTGGTGGTATTGCGATCCTGTCGGATTCTGGACAGTATCGGTGATTCGTGGGAAGTTGTGTTGGTAGTTGGGGTACATTTCTGAAAATTCGCGTATTATTGTCAAATAATAAAACAAGAAGATGAAACTGATAATATCACGGAAATGAAACAGAATAAAAAATTGAGGGGTGAAGCAACTGCGCTCCGGCGAACAGCGAATAGGGTCAGTAATGCGCGGGGACTTAAGACTGATGAATGTTGCGGACGTAAATTGTTATGACGTAGACATGCTCACAAGGGAATTGACTTTCCGTACCCGTTCAGAATTTTCTATAAACTTGCACACTGATAGTTTCGAGTCTGCTCTGAACAATGATGATAGTCAAAAAGTGCAAAACTCCCGAAAAAGTGAATTTTTTTGCTCCGAAAGTTGGCTCATTTTTCATCATAGAAAACGCGAGTGCCACTGTGGGAGGACTATCGGGTTTGTGAAGGCAACTAGCTGCCCTCTAGGTCAGCGGTTGAATGGTCACGTGGCAGAGTGGGGGACTGGTGGGAGGAAGGTCTGGGGATCGATCCCTTCACCTTTTTTCTTTTTATTTGCTTTTTGAAAACCGACTGTGGAAAGTTAATTACAGCTTTTTCGACCTATTCTATGAAGTTTTTATTCCGTTTTGAACTATTTTCTACATTATCTGAACATTTGCAACAAAATTTTTTTTTGAGAAAGTTTTGTGTTCTCATGATCATTCATTCATCTCCTCATGGGCTACCCGCTCATTTTTGAAAGCTTGTCAACCAAATTTTCTCATCTACTTTCGAATCAGATTTTACTTAGAATGACTGTACAGCAAGAATCCGGCACACCTACTGAAAAACCATGATTCATTAAAGAATTGCAAAGAGGAGTGTCCACCAATGAATGATCACAAAACTTTCTCAAAAAAAAATTTTGTTGCAAATGTTCAGATAATGTAGAAAATAGTTCAAAACGGAATAAAAACTTCATAGAATAGGTCGAAAAAGCTGTAATTAACTTTCCACAGTCGGTTTTCAAAAAGCAAATAAAAAGAAAAAAGGTGAAGGGATCGATCCCCAGACCTTCCTCCCACCAGTCCCCCACTCTGCCACGTGACCATTCAACCGCTGACCTAGAGGGCAGCTAGTTGCCTTCACAAACCCGATAGTCCTCCCACAGTGGCACTCGCGTTTTCTATGATGAAAAATGAGCCAACTTTCGGAGCAAAAAAATGCACTTTTTCGGGAGTTTTGCACTTTTTGACTATCATCATTGTTCAGAGCAGACTCGAAACTATCAGTGTGCAAGTTTATAGAAAATTCTGAACGGGTACGGAAAGTCAATTCCCTTGTCAGGGTCATAGAAACTCTATAAGAATCATCTAGTTAAATAGGCGCGAAGTTCAAAAAACGATTATCCAAAAAATAATTTTTGCGTTGAAAATTTGTATTTTTTCCCTTTTTTAATGAATTCGATGCTTTTTGAGAAGTTTAACAGAAAATAGCAAGAAAAATGGAAGAAAGGTGAGAAAAATGTAACTCCCTATTGTTCTTCTTTGTTAAAAACACGCGATTTGACTGAGCAGCGACTCAGCCTACCAAGCGGTGTGCAAACGCGCTTCACTAGACTTCCGGTTTCGCGGGAAAATAATTTGAATTTTGTCGTGTGGACTAAATATGACCACTGTTTCATATCTGCTATACTTGGTGTTACTGTTGATACTGTCAATTCTGCCGGAGCTAGAAAACGATTTGATGAAAATAATTACGTAGCACAGATAACTAAATTATAAAAAGAATAGAAGAGAAGGAAGAATGACCCAAAAAACTGCTCACCATAACGATAATGCGTGAGAATGACGGAAAGAAAAGTGTGACCCCACTGGAAGACGAGTTGTTGCGTGTCACACGTCACACTGACCTTCGGGAAGTGTACAGTATTTGTTTGTTTACATAGTGTACTGGGTCAGTGTCACACTTATCCACTCGCACTGTCACAACGACTCATTTGTATACCACAACACAGATATTACACGGAATTGTGAAAACTAATAGGAAGTCTCTGGGAAACTTGGTAGAAGAGGACAACAACAACCGGAGATCGGCTTATCTACAAATTCAATCAAAAACCACTGTTTCCAAAGTTTATTAAATTATTCTTGTCATGGTGTGGAAGAGGAAGAGAAGACCGAGAGAGCGAGAGAGACAGAAGAAGAGAAAGAAGATAGAAGCGGGAGCCAAGACGCCAGTCGGGCACGGGGCGCCGATCATGAGAGGTGACCGAGAGAACACCTCCTCGGTCACCCTCCTTTTATTCTATTATCCTTTCTGTAACACTAATATCCTTTTATTATATCTCTTGCATTTTAGCTACTCTCTTATGTATTCGTTTTATGTAAATCTTACTAACACTGTTTCTAAATAAAATCAATCATCGTTAACCTGTGTTCTGTTATGAATATGTATATGAAGCCGGCGCCTAGACCCCACCAGAGGTCTAGGCCCTGGCCCCCACAGACTGGAAGACATATACCACCAAGGTAGATGTAACATTCTGAACTTATCATTACCAGTCGGTTTACGTCGCCTAACGGCGACTAAACCTCCTTCCCTACACCACCCTTCTCAGTTTCACAGCGCCTGCGGCGCTTCTTAGCTGAGCAGTCCGTTCCGACAAAGCACAATTGTAAAATCTCTCCTTTTCAGACTCAAGTTCTACAAAGTTTCTCAATGACTTTTTATATTCGGATAGAATATGGAACTTAGAATAGGATGTTTTCGAATTTACGAATTTGAACTTTCTTCCTGTGTTTTCCTTATTTCGAAGCAATCTTACAGAAGAACGTGAACAGAGTTGAGCGGAATTCCGCCACTTTTTTCTTTCCGCTAAATTTGTGCCTATTTCCGCTTTCCGCCTTCCGCCTCCGCCGTTTTAAGAATTTTTTCCGCCTTCCGCCTAGAGGATATCAGCTCGAAAAATTTGATCGCCTACTCAAATTTACTGATATTTTAAAAGTTTTTTTGCAGCAAAACTAACAATTTTTACCAAAAAAAGAAATTTAATACAGATTTAACCATTTTTAAAAGCTTTTTACAACAAAATAAGGCCACTTTTTTCCAATTTTTTTCATTCCGCTTTCCGCCTTCCGCCTTCCTCCGTAAAATTTTGCTTCCGTCTTCCGCTTTCCGCTTTCCGCCAATTTTTTTTACTTCCGCCTTCCGCTTTCCGCTTTAAAAATGTTCATTCCGCTTTCCGTCTTCCGCCTTCCGCCATTTCAAAAATCGCATTCCGCTCAACTCTGAACGTGAACTTGATAACTCTTCTTTCTTCCCTCCCCAAAAGGCGAGTGATCATAAATACCGGTATGAGTTTTTTCTGATCGGCGGCGATGCCGCCTCCCTCCTCGGAATAGGGAAGACTGAGACGGTGTTTGAACAAACCCTTTTCCTAGAATTCATTTTTAGGTAGCCGAGCAACGACAAATTTGCTTATTCACAAACCACCATCACTACTTGAGTGGCATTCTTCCATTTATTCCCTTTTTTGTAGACTTAGGTATATGGTATTCTTTTGCGCTATTGCCAACAGGAATTTCGCGACCTCTTGACCAAATTTACATACGATTTTCTCACAAATGCAAGATCGGGTGCACAGGTACCGGACTGCGGGTGTCATCACTGTCAATTTGACAACATCTCCGACGATAACAGAACTATTGAGAAATTTTGGCTCTATTACAGTTTAGATGTCCTTTAAAAACTCAAACGTCCCTTAAAACACTTAAACGTCCCTTAAAACACTTAGGCGTCCCTTGAAACACTTAAACGTCCTTTCAAACTCTATTTTTTTAAACGTCCTTTCAAAAGTTTAGACGTCCCAAAACGTTTAAACGTCCTATAAAATGTTTAGACGTCCCTTGAAATCCCAAAACATTGTTCTGAAGATTTAAACGTCCCAAAAAACATTTAGACGTCCCAAAAAACATTTAAACGTCCCAAAAAATGTTTAGACGTCCCTTGAACACTTTCAGTGGCTTTTAGTGTTGAAGGGACGTCTAAACATTTTTTGGGACGTTGAAATGTTTTTTGGGACGTCTATATTTTTTTTGGGACGTCTAATTATTTAAAACCAATTTTTCAGACTTTAAGGGACGTCTTAATATTTAATGGGACGTCTAAACATTTTTTGGGACGTCTAAATGTTTTTTGGGACGTTTAAACATTTTTGAACATATTTGGGATCCGAAAGGACGTTTAAATGTTTTAAAGGACGTTTAAGTGTTTCAAGGGACGCCTAAGTGTTTTAAGGGACGTTTAAGTGTTTTTGGGACGTTCGAGTTTTCAAAGGACATCTAAACTGTAATAGAGCCGAAATTTTTCATCAAAATCACTGCTATTCCCTCCATTTAAATCAAATAGCTCCTCAATAAATTGCTTTCCCATAACAAAAAAGCAAAACAAAAAACTTTTCTGATAGGGAGAGGACGAACTCAGCACCACATGAGTTAGAATCATCTGCGTAGACCGCTACACCAAATACGCGCGGCCGGTGCGCTGTCGAGAATGCAGGAAAGAAACACCGAGTCAGTAGTATCGGATTGATATTTTGAGCTTTCTACCACCCTGTCGGGACACACCTTTTCACAACACTATTTACCGTTGAAATCGGTATCGTCTCCAGATGACGTCAAATTTGACATTTTTGAAAAAAGAAAAGTTCGGGCATCAACTAAGACACATTTCCAATACATCTATCCAGGTTTCATAAAAATCGGCCCAGTACAGAGGGAGTTATGGCTGGCGACAAACAAATACACAAACGGATCTGTTGAATATTATTAGTAAAGATTTTCAAAATAGTGTGATTTTTTGGTTTATCAATTATGAAAAGTGACATTACAATTTCATTTCATTAACTTTGATGCGTTAAAAATTGCAGACACGTTTAATAGAGAAAAGAGTATGTTCGGTAGAAACTTAATCTCAAGGTACAAAAACAAAAAAACTGAAACGGTTAAACCGACTTTACTCATATTTTTGTCTATCACGTACCCTTCGGAAGTGCATAAATTAATGATGAAATAAATTTTGACCATATCGAAACAAAGAAAGACTCTACTTTTCTGTGTTTTTAGTATCACTTTCAGAAAGAACATTCTTTAGATGAATTCAGTTTTCCGGTGTTTCTGCCACAAATAATCTTGAAAACTTATAGCTGCTTATAAAACGTTACTAGAACAAGTTTCCGACACATTCCACTATCCAATCAATTCCTTAAAATTTGTATCTTTGGGTTATTAGCTCAAAACTTCTGTTTGCTTTGGAAAATTAGATCTATTCAATTCAATTAGAATAGAAAAAGACAAAGAAGAGTTTAATCACTTTTTATTTATTAAATAAAGAACTCAAAACTGATAATTGTGATTCTGTCCAAAATCTAGACTTGAACTGTTATTCACCCATGGTTGATTCGGTTGTCCTGGGGCGATAGGTGTCCATGGAGAAGCAGGGGCATTGGGATGTGTTGGTTGCCATGAGTGTTCTTGTAGTGGTTTCATAGTAGCGTCTCGACCAGTGTGAATAGATGAACTTCCAGTAGCTGATGATGAAGAGTTCGTGAAACTGTTCTTGTTTGACTTCTGGTTTGCCAGAAAGTGAGACGGTCCTGAATTCATAGATGAATTCCAGATCGATCCATTGAATTGGTATTGGTTTTGAGAAATATCTGGATGACAAAAGTTGACATCAGATTTTGTCCGTTTCGAAGCAATTGGTGACATTTCACTGTAAACTGAAGAACCCATAGTGTTATCCATCGACGATATACCAGAATCCAATGTAGAATTCACCAATGACTCGTCCGAATTCATGGCAATTTCCTTCTTATAATCTGGTCTAGCAAATGGATTCAGATTTGTCTTCATTTTTCTAACTGCATCATTCTTATAAGATGTCAATGCAACGAACTGAGTCTCATCGATCTCAAATGTCTTCAGAAGTTTTTTGGATTTGGACTGTACGTAGTATACGGAGAGTACTGGGATGTATCGACAATGGCTAGTGACGAGGAGCTGAAAAAAACCAGTTTTGGTATAAAAGAAAACCTGGAATTGTTAGCACGGAACGCTTCTTTTAATCACGCTCTACCGAAACCGAAGAAAAATGTGTGCGAAATTTAGAGACTCAGAGAAAACGAGACATTTTTCAAGGCCGTTTCGGTGGAGCGCAGTTGTAAAAACTGTGTTGAGCTAATAGAACTCACTGAATTGCTGCTCTCCTTGTTTAGATCTACCTGAGCTCTTCTCTTTCTCTTCGTTGATTTTTCATCTTCCTTTCTTTTCGCATTATCTTTTTTTCTGATTGTATGAATCTTGGCGTTTTTGAAAACAATTTTTCCATCTTCTGACGCTGTGAATATCTCATTACTCTCCAAATCTGTCTTCACACTTTTCCCGATTTCTTTCCATTTGCCACTTTTGTATTTCAGTGTATTCTTGTTCAGTCTTCGGAGCTTCAAACCGAAAATAAAGGTTGCTGGTTGCGGGAGACCGGAGATGGCGTAGGAGAGGCATGGGAAAATGACTCTGAAACCAAAATTGGATGGTTTTGAAGATTCAAACGAAAAACCAACCGTCCTGTGGGTAAAGTGACCATCTCATTATCCAATTCATGGAATGAATTCCACAGCTTTTCATCATGAAGAGTTACTTTGATATTATCTTGATCGATTTGCTCGAAGGGGATTTCTGACGGTGGAGGATTGAAGGTAGGCGCGTTGAAGTCTGAAATTATTTTTCTATAGTGTAGGGAGCCGTCAACCTACTATTCATATAACCAGACCAATACTGGTTAGTTGCGTATTGCGTGTAGTCCTGGCTACCGTACTGCCCATTATTAAGCATCTGGTTATTCCAGGCTTGCTGGTATTGCGATCCGGATGTCCCTGCCGCCGGATTCTGGACAGTATCGGTGATTCGTGGGAAATTGTGTTGGTAGTTGGGGTACATTTCTGCATATATCAGTATAGTTGTCATTTTTCAAGCAGTAAAACAAGAAGATGAACCTAATAAAAACACGGAAACGAAACAAAATAAAAAATTGAAGAGGGGTAAGGCAACTGCGCTCCGGCGAACAGCGAACAGGGTCAATAATTCGCGGGAAAAAGATCGAGGAATTTGAATTCCTAAATTATTACGACGGTGACATGCTCAGGGCCATAGAAAGTATATATGAAGCATCCGGTAAATCAGCGCGAAATTCAAAAAAATTATCCGAAAAAACTTAGTGGAAATTTTAATTTTTTCATGAATTCGATATATGTTTTTGAGAAGTTTGAATAGCGAGAAAAATGGAATTCCCAATCATTCGTCCACGCTATAAACACATGATTTGGATGAGTGGCGACTCAATTGGCTGCATACCAAGTGGTGTGCTAACGCGCTTTACTAGACTTCCGGTTTCGCGGGAAAATAATTTGAATTTTGTCGTATGGACTAAATATGGCCACTGTTTCATATCTACTATACTTTGTGTTACTGTTCATACTCTCTATTATACCGTCGAAAAAAACTAAAAAAGGTTTCGGTATAGATTTGGGGAAAATAAGCACGTAGCAGAGATAAATTCCATATAAGGAGAAGAGAGACGAGAAAAGGAAGAAGGGCCCAAAAACTGCTCACCATTACGATAATGCGTGAGAATGACGGAAAGAGAAGTGTGACCCCACTGAAAGACGAGTCATACGTCACACTGACCTTCGGGAAGTGTACAGTATTTGTTTGTTTACATAGAATACTGGGTCAGTGTCACACTTATCCACTCGCACTGTCACAACGACTCATTGGTATACCACAACACAGATATTACGCGGGATTGTGAAAACTAGGGCTGTGGGAAACTTGGTAGAAGAGGACAATAACAACAGATGACACTGTCGATATCCTATCTTCAAACTCAATCAAAAAGAACTGTTTCTAAAATGTATAAATTATCGTTAATATTATCATTAATGTTGCAAATCCTGGGTTTAGAAAAATGAAAATAAAATTCAGCACATAAGAATGATCGCGTACAGTGCACAGCAGAACAAATCTTTAAAAAGTAAAGATTATCGATTGATTCGGTATGCAATTATATAAACTCGGCATCAACAGGGACAGTATACTAATTAGGGCGGTACACTTGAAAGTATACTGTATCCTAGTAACAAGACTTAATTATGAGTTTCTTGAAAATGACATCACAATTTTAGAAATTCAGATTTTTTCTGATTCAACCAATTATTAATTTCAGTTAGCAGAGCTATACGTTAATAGGATCAATCGTAGCTTTAAGAGATTTCAATCATGCCGCACACTTGTTCACACTCTCTTGTCCAATCAATCAATTTGTATCTTCTCCTAGATGTTTTCAAAAAGTCATGAAACCGTTTTTTTTGGAATAGGACAACTCTGTGACAACAGCAGTGACAGTATACTAAGTAGTACGGTACACTTGAAAGTATACTGTATAATAGTAACAATACTGAATTATAAGATTCTTCACAACAAGACCTCAAAATTTTAGAAGTCCAGTATTTTTTCTGATTCACCCAATTATTAATTTCATTTGGCAGAGTTATTCGTTAATGGCTTACATGCATCTTTACGACCTTTTAATCGTGTCATACACTTGTTCACACTCTCTTGTCCAATCGATCTTTTCATAGACGTTGTCACATTGCAAACATGTTACACAAAACATCCAAAATGATCGTAAATAAAACTGTATCTGTGTTTTCCAAAAGTTATGAAACCGTTTTTTCGGAATCGGATAAGTCTGTTTCAGTAAGAAAATAACTCATTATTATTCATACCGAAGTATTACATGACAAATTTTTTGTATTGAAACAATTTTATGAAACCAAAAGTTATTAGAAATGTAATGGCTAAACTCATAACTGTTAAGCTAAATTACAATTGAGCTTCAGGGATGCTATTAAAAAAACACGGATATTTCATGGAATTGTGCAAACTAAGTCTGTGGGAAGGTTTTTAAAAGAGGACAACAATAACAAATGATACTATCTTAACATTCAATCAAAAAAAAACTGTTTCTAAAACGTATACATTATCGTTAGTATTGTCATCAATGGTAACAATGTCGGTTTAGTTAAAATAAATATAAAATTCAGCACATACATTAGAATTCTATACAGCATACAACAGAGCAAAACTTTTGAAAGTATATATTATCGATTGATTTGTATGCAACCATAACAACTGGGAATCAACAATATTTAAAAGTTTAAAAAGTACATGGTTCTTGAAAAATAGTAGTATAAGAAACAGAAAGTAGAAAATGTTGCATGAGTTCTTTCCAAACCTAAATTAACAATATACTCTAAAAGTCTCCTGGTAGCGCATACATGTACCGTTACATTTGCAATTAATTATTACACATCTTTGATGGGAAAATGTTCAATCTTCACGTGTGTCCTTGTCCCAACTTTCGTGCCGATGAACTGTCATGGATTCCCACCGATGGGAAGGATGTAGTGAGAACAACTGCGTCGACGGGGATGGTAGGTTCAATATGAACATGCAATATTCACTTGAGTATATTGTCTATTTTTCAAATGATGACGAAAATTTTTATTTTTTATTTTTTCAGACTTTTTGCACTAAACTCATACTTTTAAATTTTCAGGTTACCGATCAACAATGGCTTTCTACTCCTGCAACACGTTCTGCTCCGCTCCGGACTCTCAATTTCCTGGACTGGAAATTATCACTGCAATCGATGTGGCTGGGCTTAAGGTATGTTCTTTTGATTAAACGGGCTCAGTAGGTGGGATCGTCACTGTATTTTTGTCAGTGTATTTTTGTCACTGTACTTTGTCAGTGTATTTTTGACAGTGTATTTTTGTCAGTGTATTTTTGTCAGTGTACTTTTGTCAGTGTAACTTTTTCAATTGATTCGATTTTCTTATTGTCAGATTCTTATAAAAGCTGGAGCAGTGGATCACATCTTTGAGAAACATGGACAGGGTTTCGAGTATGCAGCAAGAGGAGCGTTCAACTTGGAAGCAAGGGAATACCAAGTGGCCAACTATATTTAGGAGAGCATTCTGAATGCGACTGAGATATTTATCACGGACTAGAAACACATGTTGATTCAATCCTGGCTCCGGTCGGGTCCAGTTAGCCGATAGGTAGACTGAGAATATCTTACAGATGACGTGGAAACTTGGAAGAAAGTAAATCCATGGGAGGACTGCACATATTTGAGGCCAGCCGTTCCATTGGATACGGTAATTCATATAAGTCTCATTGAAATGAATAGTATTCGGCCATAAAGTTGAGTTGGAAGACATGGAACTGAAGTTTGAAGTCGGAAAGATGAACAGAATAAATCACAAATTCTCTAACTTGTCAGGTGCAACCCTTAATAACTGGTTAGTCTCCTCACTTCTATGCTCAAAAATCGACTAATTTTGCAGCTGGAATGATTCAGGTTAAAACTGAAATGTTGACGATGTTGTGCCACGGGAAGGGCAGGTGCATGACAACACAAAAACCAAGGGGAATAAAATAGAGAGAAGTGTTTCATAACAAGGTTAGGCTAAAAATAAATGTATTATGATTGGAGCAAAGTTTAAATAGTTCGGTTACAAGGAGGTATGAATTAGGGGGACAACAAATGCAATTATTCAAAATGTCTACTGATATCAGTAACTGCCACTTGAAACTTTATAATGTTTTATCAAATTTTTTCAGCGAATCGACACTGAGTTCATTGTCCAATGAAATTAAAAAATAGTTAGAAACCAATGAGAAACAGTATAAATTAAGTGAGTTCTTATAGAAATATCAAGACCAGAGTTGTGCGGTAGTGATTTTTTCTAAAACGGAAGTCGGAAGTAAAATTTTAAAAATGGAAGTTGAAAGTCGGAAGTAGATTTTTTTGCAAAAATGTTAAAACTCCAAGAAAAAGTTCATAAAAAATTAGTTTTTGGCCGAAGAAAAACTTTCTGTCTTTTTAGACCATTTTTCCATGTGTTTTCGCGAAATGTGTTTTTTCCAAATTCCACAGTTATGGAATGGCGAAAGTCGGAAATAAACTTTCTTGTCCGGAAGTCGGAATTCCGCACAACTGATCAAAATATTCTGTTACTAAAATTTTTGCAGATTCGATATACACTGCCCGACATAAATATAGAGCCACTTGTGATTATCGACTATCTCACAAAAATGATGATACTTCAGGAAGTTTTCAGAATGGCAAAAATATACATTTATTAGCTGAATAATGTTGCATGCAAAACATTTTAACTCTGCCTCTTTGTTTTTGGAAAAATCGAAAAAATGTGAAAAATGGCTTCAATCTATCCGACATAAGTATAGAGCCACTCACAAAAAGTGTCAAAAATGAGAAAATCACAAGCCAAAAACTTTGAATTCGGAGTCTTCATCGAAAGTTGAGTTGCTTAGAGATATTTCTCCAACATTTTCAGTTAAAAAATTTTGAGAAAAATGAGAATTTCTGCAAATTTTCAAGCCTCTCCATTTTCCGTTTGTTTTGTCCAAATAAGTTCTATCTAGCATCTGATTTTTATCTATATTAAGTGTGTAACTCATGAATTAAGGTTTAGTATAGTTTTTGTAAACATTTGAAATCTTTTGAACAACTTAGGTTGTCTCAAATCAGAAAAGTAGGAAATTTTTTGAAATTTTGCATGCATTTACATTGAAATATCTGGTATTTTCCATTTTAACTATATATTTTTGCTTGTCAAACACCGAACTGGTATTATTGTTTTGTTTATCAACATTTATCCTGAATTAGCTCCACTGTAAATCAGCAAAAAAAAGTAGCAACATGAATTTTCACCTGTATCCTACAGAGGTATATTTTTAGCTCTGGTAAAAAGTGCCGCGCCTACAGTAAAATTTTGAAAATGCAACAAATCTATGAAAATAACACTGATATATGCTGAATTATTGTCATAATTGCTCATTGAACACAGTTTGAATAATCTGATGATTTTGCTTCAACTTTTCTGATCTAAAATTTTATGTTGCTACTTTTTTTTGCTGATTTACAGTGGAGCTAATTCAGGATAAATGTTGATAAACAAAACAATAATACCAGTTCGGTGTTTGACAAGCAAAAATATATAGTTAAAATGGAAAATACCAGATATTTCAATGTAAATGCATGCAAAATTTCAAAAAATTTCCTACTTTTCTGATTTGAGACAACCTAACAAGGGAACCTTTTAAGTGGTCCTTAATGCCAGCAAAAACGACCTATACAGTTCGAAAGAGGATGTTTGAAAACCTATAAATCAACTTTCAAAAGTTGCTTCCGTGACCTGTAAGTGTCTGAAATTGCCATCTGAAAATTGACCATTTTTACCATTGATTTGCTGCATTTCGCCTTCTCGCTTCCTCCAAATCCTGTCACGTTTGTAATAAACTGCGGCGACACTTTAAAAACGTGATCGAGTGGCGCAGGTGGTTATCGTCTAGGCTGATGAAATTTTTGCGCTGGTTCGACCCCTTCGCCATTTTTTCTTTTTTTTTTGTTTGATTTCTTTTTTTTTCAGTTTTGTCAATGTTTTTTCTGGAAACTATCATGAAAGTTTGGCGGCACCTCCACCTGTCAACCGGCAGATCTTTCTTATAATCATCAATTGAAAGGGATTCAGAAGAGAATCACGTTGATGGTGGTAATAAAAAAGCTTATATGATAGCTTCGAAAAAAAACATTGACAAAACTGAAAAAAAAGAAATCAAACAAAAAAAAAGAAAAAATGGCGAAGGGGTCGAACCAGCGCAAAAATTTCCTCAGCCTAGACGATAACCACCTGCGCCACTCGATCACGTTTTTAAAGTGTCGCCGCAGTTTATTACAAACGTGACAGGATTTGGAGGAAGCGAGAAGGCGAAATGCAGCAAATCAATGGTAAAAATGGTCAATTTTCAGATGGCAATTTCAGACACTTACAGGTCACGGAAGCAACTTTTGAAAGTTGATTTATAGGTTTTGAAACATCCTCTTTCGAACTGTATAGGTCGTTTTTGCTGGCATTAAGGACCACTTAAAAGGTTCCCTTGTAAGTTGTTCAAAAGATTTCAAATGTTTACAAAAACTATACTAAACCTTAGTTCATGAGTTACACACTTAATATAGACAAAAGTCAGATGCTAGATAGAACTTATTTAGACAAAACACTAGCGTCCCCCGCCTCCCGGCGGGCTCCGCAGTACTCGGCTGCGCCTCGTGTGCGGTGCTTAGCAAGTTTTAAATTCAAAAATTAGCTTGCTCGATTTGAAGAAAAATGGAAGACCGTCCAGCTTTTGAATTCAAAACAGACACACCGACTGATACTATTTTCCCCGTATTCGATCAGAACATTCGAAATTTTTACAATATTTCTTTTCATATTCATTTAGAAAGTTCATACAAAAACAAAAAAAACAAAAACGAATAATAAGGTTTCGAACCCCCAGCCCACCGATTCTCACCCCCCGCCCTCTTCCACTGCGCCACTTGTGCACAGAAAAACGTGGTCATGGAGAGAATAGAAAAGAGGGGAGATCCTCGCAGCAGTACAATGACACATACAATGACAAAATGGTCAGTGTATTCGAAAAAAATGTCAGTGGAGATTCAGGTTTCTCCACAGAATCGTCCGGTGTCAATATTTTTTGATCGGACTTTTTGGTTCCATTAGATCTCCGAAAGTTTAGATCGGTGTCAAAAATCCAGAACGATTCAGTGGATCCAGTCCCCAGGACAGCGAATAGAAAAAATCGCAACATGACCGAAAAACCGCGAAAATCACAAAATCCGGTTTTCTGAAAGCTTTATCAGCTAAAAGTATATTGAATTTTACATGAATCGATAGAGATTTTTTTTCTACACATTTCCTTTTTTTCGGATCCTGAAAATTTTCAAAACTGAGCGAGTTACAGCGGGTCAAAGTTTTGGGCAGAAAAAGGAGGATCGATCGATAATTGCTCATTTTTTGACTGTTTTTTGAGTATAACTCGAATGCATCATCTCCAATTTGAAATCTGTTTTTTTAGTCACTTCCGCCATCCCCAGTTACATAACTCTACCAAATTTCAAAGCTCTCGGTTCAAAACAACTCAAGAAATAAGAATGAAAGTGAAAATTTTGAGAAAAAAAGTCGTTTCCTTTCTTTTATGGCCATAAATCATATTTTCACAGATTTGTGAATAATTTTTATATGTCTCGATAGCCAGATTTTCAGAGATCTTAAGTTCAAAAAATCCCCCAGAAATGTTCAAAGCTGAAGCCGTACGAAGTAGGAAACGACGGAAATCGTGAATTTGCCATTTATTTGAGCAAAAAAAGTTGTTTTTACTTTTGTGCTCATAACTCTCTCCCAAGTGCTCCAAATCTATCCCCTGGCAGTCGCCACATCCGTATTAAGTTTTCAAAAACAAACGAAAAAGAACTTTTTGAAAATCTCTACAACGAAAAAAGTTATTCAAAAAATGAGTGCGACTCAAAGTTTTTGACAGCATTATCGACACTTTTGGCGAAGCTCCGCCCACCGAAATCGCCCACCTCATACCTATCGGATTTAAAGAGAGGGGGCGACTAGCGTCCCCCGCCTCCCGGCGGGCTCCGCAGTACTCGGCTGCGCCTCGTGCGCGGTGCTTAGCAAGTTTTGTATTCAAAAATTATACTTTTAGAAAACGGCACATAACTTTTTATGACGTGGATCAATCCAAAAACGAACAACACGTTTGGAATCCTTCATTTTTTCTGAATCCGAAGATATCAAAAAATCCTTCACGTTATCACATTTTAGAAAACGGCTCATAACTTTTTATGACGTGAATCAATCCAGAAACGGACCACACGTTTGAAATCCTCTATTTTTTCTGAATCCGATGATATCGAAAAATCCTTCACGTCGCCACTTCTTAGAAAACGGCTCATAACTTTTTATGACGTGGATCAATCCAGAAACGGACCACACGTTTGGAATCCTCAATTTTTTCTGAATCCGATGATATCGAAAAATCCTTCACGTTATCACATTTTAGAAAACGGCTCATAACTTTTTATGACGTGGATCAATCCAGAAACGGACCACACGTTTGGAATCCTCTATTTTTTCTGAATCCGATGAAATCGAAAAATCCTTCACGTTATCACATTTTAGAAAACGGCTCATAACTTTTTATGACGTGGATCAATCCAGAAACGGACCACACGTTTGAAATCCTCTATTTTTTCTGAATCCGATGATATCGAAAAATCCTTCACGTCGTCACTTCTTAGAAAACGGCTCATAACTTTTTATGACGTGGATCAATCCAGAAACGGACCACACGTTTGGAATCCTCAATTTTTTCTGAATCCGATGATATCGAAAAATCCTTCACGTCGTCACTTCTTAGAAAACGGCTCATAACTTTTTATGACGTGGATCAATCCAGAAACGGACCACACGTTTGGAATCCTCAATTTTTTCTGAATCCGATGATATCGAAAAATCCTTCACGTCGTCACTTCTTAGAAAACGGCTCATAACTTTTTATGACGTGGATCAATCCAGAAACGGACCACACGTTTGAAATCCTCTATTTTTTCTGAATCCGATGATATCGAAAAATCCTTCACGTCGTCACTTCTTAGAAAACGGCTCATAACTTTTTATGACGTGGATCAATCCAGAAACGGACCACACGTTTGGAATCCTCTATTTTTTCTGAATCCGATGATATCGAAAAATCCTTCACGTTATCACATTTTAGAAAACGGCTCATAACTTTTTATGACGTGGATCAATCCAGAAACGGACCACACGTTTGAAATCCTCTATTTTTTCTGAATCCGATGATATCGAAAAATCCTTCACGTCGTCACTTCTTAGAAAACGGCTCATAACTTTTTATGACGTGGATCAATCCAGAAACGGACCACACGTTTGAAATCCTCTATTTTTTCTGAATCCGATGATATCGAAAAATCCTTCACGTTATCACATTTTAGAAAACGGCTCATAACTTTTTATGACGTGGATCAATCCAGAAACGGACCACACGTTTGGAATCCTCTATTTTTTCTGAATCCGATGATATCGAAAAATCCTTCACGTTATCACATTTTAGAAAACGGCTCATAACTTTTTATGACGTGGATCAATCCAGAAACGGACCACACGTTTGGAATCCTCTATTTTTTCTGAATCCGATGATATCGAAAAATCCTTCACGTTATCACATTTTAGAAAACGGCTCATAACTTTTTATGACGTGGATCAATCCAGAAACGGACCACACGTTTGAAATCCTCTATTTTTTCTGAATCCGATGATATCGAAAAATCCTTCACGTCGTCACTTCTTAGAAAACGGCTCATAACTTTTTATGACGTGGATCAATCCAGAAACGGACCACACGTTTGAAATCCTCTATTTTTTCTGAATCCGATGATATCGAAAAATCCTTCACGTCGTCACTTCTTAGAAAACGGCTCATAACTTTTTATGACGTGGATCAATCCAGAAACGGACCACACGTTTGGAATCCTCAATTTTTTCTGAATCCGATGATATCGAAAAATCCTTCACGTTATCACATTTTAGAAAACGGCTCATAACTTTTTATGACGTGGATCAATCCAGAAACGGACCACACGTTTGAAATCCTCTATTTTTTCTGAATCCGATGATATCGAAAAATCCTTCACGTTATCACATTTTAGAAAACGGCTCATAACTTTTTATGACGTGGATCAATCCAGAAACGGACCACACGTTTGGAATCCTCTATTTTTTCTGAATCCGATGATATCGAAAAATCCTTCACGTTATCACATTTTAGAAAACGGCTCATAACTTTTTATGACGTGGATCAATCCAGAAACGGACCACACGTTTGGAATCCTCTATTTTTTCTGAATCCGATGATATCGAAAAATCCTTCACGTTATCACATTTTAGAAAACGGCTCATAACTTTTTATGACGTGGATCAATCCAGAAACGGACCACACGTTTGAAATCCTCTATTTTTTCTGAATCCGATGATATCGAAAAATCCTTCACGTCGTCACTTCTTAGAAAACGGCTCATAACTTTTTATGACGTGGATCAATCCAGAAACGGACCACACGTTTGAAATCCTCTATTTTTTCTGAATCCGATGATATCGAAAAATCCTTCACGTCGTCACTTTTTAGAAAACGGCTCATAACTTTTTATGACGTGGATCAATCCAGAGACGGACCACACGTTTGGAATCCTCTATTTTTTCTGAATCCGATGATATCGAAAAATCCTTCACGTTATCACATTTTAGAAAACGGCTCATAACTTTTTATGACGTGAATCAATCCAGAAACGGACCACACGTTTGGAATCCTCTATTTTTTCTGAATCCGATGATATCGAAAAATCCTTCACGTTATCACATTTTAGAAAACGGCTCATAACTTTTTATGACGTGGATCAATCCAGAAACGGACCACACGTTTGGAATCCTCTATTTTTTCTGAATCCGATGATATCGAAAAATCCTTCACGTTATCACATTTTAGAAAACGGCTCATAACTTTTTATGACGTGGATCAATCCAGAAACGGACCACACGTTTGGAATCCTCTATTTTTTCTGAATCCGATGATATCGAAAAATCCTTCACGTTATCACATTTTAGAAAACGGCTCATAACTTTTTATGACGTGGATCAATCCAGAAACGGACCACACGTTTGGAATCCTCTATTTTTTCTGAATCCGATGATATCGAAAAATCCTTCACGTTATCACATTTTAGAAAACGGCTCATAACTTTTTATGACGTGGATCAATCCAGAAACGGACCACACGTTTGGAATCCTCTATTTTTTCTGAATCCGATGATATCGAAAAATCCTTCACGTTATCACATTTTAGAAAACGGCTCATAACTTTTTATGACGTGGATCAATCCAGAAACGGACCACACGTTTGGAATCCTCTATTTTTTCTGAATCCGATGATATCGAAAAATCCTTCACGTTATCACATTTTAGAAAACGGCTCATAACTTTTTATGACGTGGATCAATCCAGAAACGGACCACACGTTTGGAATCCTCTATTTTTTCTGAATCCGATGATATCGAAAAATCCTTCACGTTATCACATTTTAGAAAACGGCTCATAACTTTTTATGACGTGGATCAATCCAGAAACGGACCACACGTTTGGAATCCTCTATTTTTTCTGAATCCGATGATATCGAAAAATCCTTCACGTTATCACATTTTAGAAAACGGCTCATAACTTTTTATGACGTGGATCAATCCAGAAACGGACCACACGTTTGGAATCCTCTATTTTTTCTGAATCCGATGATATCGAAAAATCCTTCACGTTATCACATTTTAGAAAACGGCTCATAACTTTTTATGACGTGGATCAATCCAGAAACGGACCACACGTTTGAAATCCTCTATTTTTTCTGAATCCGATGATATCGAAAAATCCTTCACGTTATCACATTTTAGAAAACGGCTCATAACTTTTTATGACGTGGATCAATCCAGAAACGGACCACACGTTTGGAATCCTCTATTTTTTCTGAATCCGATGATATCGAAAAATCCTTCACGTTATCACATTTTAGAAAACGGCTCATAACTTTTTATGACGTGGATCAATCCAGAAACGGACCACACGTTTGAAATCCTCTATTTTTTCTGAATCCGATGATATCGAAAAATCCTTCACGTCGTCACTTCTTAGAAAACGGCTCATAACTTTTTATGACGTGGATCAATCCAGAAACGGACCACACGTTTGAAATCCTCTATTTTTTCTGAATCCGATGATATCGAAAAATCCTTCACGTCGTCACTTTTTAGAAAACGGCTCATAACTTTTTATGACGTGGATCAATCCAGAGACGGACCACACGTTTGGAATCCTCTATTTTTTCTGAATCCGATGATATCGAAAAATCCTTCACGTCGTCACTTTTTAGAAAACGGCTCATAACTTTTTATGACGTGGATCAATCCAGAAACGGACCACACGTTTGGAATCCTCTATTTTTTCTGAATCCGATGATATCGAAAAATCCTTCACGTTATCACATTTTAGAAAACGGCTCATAACTTTTTATGACGTGGATCAATCCAGAAACGGACCACACGTTTGAAATCCTCTATTTTTTCTGAATCCGATGATATCGAAAAATCCTTCACGTCGTCACTTCTTAGAAAACGGCTCATAACTTTTTATGACGTGGATCAATCCAGAAACGGACAACACTGGAATCCTCTATTTTTTCTGAATCCGATGATATCGAAAAGGGGCGAGGAAAGAAGAGACGGCGCTTTGCCAACCGTCTCTCCCCCTTTTTTTCTGTCGATTCCCATATGCTTTATCAGTGTTTCTATCTCTTAAGACGTCATTTTGAGAATTTCGGAAAAAGAAAAAGACGTGCATTATTAAGAGAAAATTTCTGATATTCTGGTCCAAATTTGAAGAAAATCGGTTCAGTAGGAAGGACGGTAGGATCGGCGACAGACAAAAAACATACAGCCGTTTGTGTTTGTTAATAGTTAAGGTTTTTCTTTCCACAATCTTTTAGAAAGTTCATACAAAAAAAAACAAAAACAAAAACAAATCAGTTGGATTCGAACCACCACCCTGCTAATGCTCACCCCCGCCCTCAACCACTGCGCCACCGATGCACGAAAAGACGCTCTCATGGTGAGCGTAGAAAAGAGGGGCGCTCCTCGCAGCAGTACAATGACACATACAGTGACAAAATTGTCAGTGTATTCGAAAAAATGTCAGTGGAGATTCAGGTTTCTCCACAGAATCTTCCGGATTGAATATTTTTTGATCGGGCTTTTTGGTTCCATTAGATCTCAAAAAGTTTAGATCGGTGTCAAAAATTCAGAGCGATTCAGTGAATCCAGTGTCCAGGACAGCGAATGGAAAAAATCCCCCTTGACCGAAAAACAAACGAAAATCACAAAATCCGGTTTCCTGAAAGCTTTACCAGATAAAAGTATATTGAATTTTACATGGTTCGATAGAGATTTTTTTTCTACACATTTCTTTATTCATGGATCTTGAAATTTCTCAAAACTGAGCGAATTACAACCGGTGAAAGAAATGAGCGGGAATTTCAGGGTACTGTAGTTTTTTCGATTTTTTCGGCAAATCATCGGCTGTAGCGGGCAGGGGGTGTCTTAAATAACAATTCTGATGTGATAAAATGATTCCCCGTCTTATTTTGCACCTATATACCAAAATTCAAGAAAATCTATTTAATAGAACTCGAGATTTAAACAGGAAAGTTAAAAAAATCGGAAATTTTCAGAAATTTCAATATTTTCACGTTTCTCTCTGTAAAATTTTTTTGAGAAGAGGTATCAACATAATTCTTTTTTCTCCATTTAGCCCTGTTTTTCCTCTACGTAGTCATATAAAAATATTATTCTTACACCCAAAACTAAGCCCACAACAAAATTTAAAAGTCTAAAAAACATTAAAAAACCAAAACTTTTCAAGCCAAAATGAAATGACTTTTACTCTAAGGCTCATAGCTTGGCCACAAATGATGGAATCACCACCAAATTCTCCAGGAATGACGGGACGACGATTTTCTAATTACCAAAAAAAGAATTTTGTGAAAAGCTCAAAAACGGGCAAAGTTATTAGCGATGCAAAAAGGGGGACAATTTGGTCCCTCTGCGGCAAAATTTATTGGACAATGCGCCTTTAAAATATTCACCCCCCATACCTAGTGGGGTTAGAAGAAGAGGTGTGCAGACTAGCGTCCCGAGCCTAACGGCTCGCTCCGCTAGGTGGGGCTTCGCCCCACGCGCAGTGCCCAGCAAGCTTTAAAATCTGGAAACTCTACGACCATTTTGAAGCAAGTTAATTGACTTTTTTGATTTTATGTGACCCAAGCAAAGAGGAGATCAGCAGCTTTCGAATGGTAGTAAAACCAAGTCTGTACGACAATATTGAGCCGAGTTATGAGGTTTTGAAGTTCAGAAGCTGGGGCGCCGCGAGGCGCGAAGCTTCTGAAGTCTATCAGTGGGTTACACCCTGTGGGGACACATTGGCTATTATGTTGTGGGGACATCTCTGAGAGTCACCATCGCGCAACTGCAAATCTACCACTCTGCGGGGACACATATGACGGGCAGTTCCTCCATTGACTGATGTTGTTGGTATTCCGGGAAGTTGAGATGGTATCTGAAAAAAGAAGCATTAAGTTCAAAAAAGAAAAAACATAGAAAACTTACCTTTATGGGGTCCTGATGATCCAGTGTCCGTCGTCGATGCAGCCGAAGAACCTGAAAAATATCAAATTAAAACTACGGAAAGAAAAATACATAAAAGAAACTTACAAAATTTTTTTTTTGTTTTTTGTCGTATCTTGTTGCTGTCTGCAGAGTGCTGCGGAGGTGTTGCATCTAAAAAAATAAACGATTAATTTCCCCCCCCCCCTTACCTGCATTGCTGTTGTGCAAGTGGAAGTGTAGTAGAAGTTGTCTGAATCTGAAAAAATAAACGATTATTTACCCCCCCCCCCCCCCCCTAATTAACCCCCCGTCCCCTACTGGTCCCCTTCCTGTCCCTCACTTACCTCCATAGCAACGTCACCCTGCAATACTTCATTACGATAGTTGGAGGAGGGCATTTCGAACACCGACTCGTCCAACATATCATAATTTTCTTGCAGGGTGGCGTTCGCAGCCTTCAATCGCGCATTCTCGGTTTCGAGAGCGGCGACGCGCGCGCGTGCGAGAGCTAGCTCTTCGCCGAGACGCGCATTTTCCCTCTTCTCCCCACTCACCTTACGATCTGCTTGGATGTGCAGAGCGCGAAACTTACCGCTCTCCGATCGAGCCTTCTTGAACTCCTCGGTCTTCGTCTTCAAGTCGTCCTCCAGACGCCGGATGAGAGTTGAGGCATCGGTAGACACGGTGAGTCCATCGATTGAGATCTGTAAGTTTGAATGATTATTGAGAAGGTGGATCAGGCACTGACGGCACCTCGCAGAAATGTCACTATCAATCGGAATTTCCGATTGACATGTCAGACATTTCTGCAAAGTGCCATTAGCGACTGTGAGAAACTTATATTCTGTGACTTGACGTTGAGACATCTTCAGAGAATAATGGGTAAAGTGACTGTGCGCTGAGGCCTTATATACCCAAAACTCGGTGCCATATCTGCGTACTGGTTGTAAAAATAGTATGGTTGGTGACCTACTTGTTTGAATACTAACTATGCAATCAAGATTATGAATGGATAAGGTCATTCACACTGCTCTTTTTTCCCTTTTTTATGTAGTAATGAGAAGATGGCTCTGGGAAGAAATGTTTTGTATGGAAAGAATAGGCTGTTATTATTTTTTAAGTTTTATTATTCAAATTAAAAATCTACAATAAAAATACAATAAAAATACAATAAAAATACAATAAAAATACAATAAAAATACAATAAAAATACAATAAAAATACAAAAAAAATACAATAAAAATACAATAAATTACAACAAAAATAAATGAATTAAATTTTCTCAAAAAGAATTAAGGTCGTAATATAGTTTTCCAAGTCCACTTCATCTACAATCTTTCTCACTGTCCTATCGCTCACACAGTGCATCTTTCCATCCGCTCGAACCCATGCTTGATAGTGGCCACTTTTACCTTGCGTGGTGGAGGAATAGTCGGCAAATGCGCGAATCCGATACGTGTGGCCAAAAATCTGAACTTCCGAATCCGTGGTCAAGTCTAGGAAGTGTTTCATTGGGGTACACACGGTGAAGAAAAGATGCTCGCTGCCACTGTTGTCGATGACTGGATGTTGCCACACTTCTCGTTCTTTGCATCCGGGACAAGCAACGTCCACATACGCTTCACGGAAAGCATTCTGAAAACTCTCGACAAATGTTCCGTCATACTGTAGCACCAGTTCAAAGTGAGTGGAATTGGTCTCATCTCCGAATGTTGACATCTCACAACTCTTGCACTTGGATTCCTTTGCAGTGGGGATGGTGATTACGGTGTTGTCTTCTTTGGCGAGGGCAGCAATAAGAATTTTGAAGACTTGTTCCAAATCGCGTTGTCCATAGTGGAATCTGCCAGGGAGAGTCTCACGCCATGCTTTAGTGTTGAACACTTCCTTTCGAAAAATTCGGCCCAAGATTTTGCTGCACGGCTTGCTCTGATCTCGACAGTTCTCATATTTCTCTCTTATCGCAGGACAGCTATACATAATATTAGTAATAGTGTTCATAAAGCAGTCCGTTGAATCCGAATTCAATAGGAGATATGGAAGATCGAGACGATGCGGAGCGAAATTGGATACTCTAATTTTCAGGTTTCTTCCAAACTTGCTAATGACGTTCGAAACTTTCACCTTCTTCTCATCCTTCTTATTCTTCTTCTTCTCCGACACAGACACGTTCGATGAGTTGGAGTTGGTGCTCACATTCATATTAACACTCATATTTCCAGAATCGTTCAGCTCAGCCACTTCCGCGATGACAGTGTTCTCGGTTGGTCCCAATGCTTCCAGCGCTTCATCGATCGTCTCCTCTCTCAACACATCCTTATACACAACATTTCGCACTAAAATTCCTCCAATTGCGTAGTGATCATCATCATTGTGAAGTCTTTTCGAATGCCAAACACGGAAATCTTCTGCTCTCTGTACTCTGGACATGGCAACATAAAGTTGACCATGAGAAAAGACTGGAGAGTGAAGCAGAAGTCCACATCTCGATAGTGTTTGTCCTTGGCTCTTATTGATCGTACACGCGTAGGCCAATCGAATTGGATATTGAAGTCTCTTGAATCCGGCATTTTTTCCAGATGGAGTCAGTAGCATGCGATGAAGGAACACAGTGCTTGGCGTGGTTGGAGTTGGATTGTTGGCTTCGCAGTGAATAATCTGAAAATTTTGAGATAAGCAATTGCAAAAAAGGATAATAAACTTACGTCTTCTCCAAAAGCTTTGATTGTGAGCCGCGTGCCATTACAAAGTCCATTTTCCACGGAAATGTTGCGAAGAAGAACTACTTGAGCGCCGATTTTGAGACGAAGTCGGTGTGGTGGCATTCCGGAAGGGGTCAAAAGTTCAAATGTTGCCGCATCAGCCGAGGAGTATCCATTATCCGAGTCAGGAGTGTCGGTGGAGAGGAGGATCCGAGTTTCTCCGGACATTTTTTCGATTATATAATCATTGAGACGCAGTGCAGTCTTATTATCTACAGTTAAAATCGCCGCTGACTTCGTGAGTTTCGAATCATCGACATCCGGGAACACCCAATCCGCCAAGTCAAACTCCGTTCCTCGTTCCACGAATTCTTCTGGAATATTAATGTTCTGAAATTTTTCGTTGACATAGTTCGTTCCGTCTCCAATAGCCAGAATTCGAGCAGCATACTCGGGATCCGTGATTGCTCTTTGATTGTCGGTTAACACGAACTTCTCCATTTTCTTCCACAGATCGGATGTTTTTAGAGTGTAGCGAGCTACTCCATATCCTCGGATTCCTTCTACAATTGGCAAAATCTGTCTCCAGTCTCCTCCCATGATCATCAGCACTCCACCAAACGGCACATCCAATTGCTTTACTTGTTGCAGCATCGTGTCCACAGCTTCCACGATTCTTTTATCGGTCATGCAGATCTCGTCCCAGATAATACAATCGAGCGAAGCGAGCCTTTTTCCTTCTTCAGACTCCGGACAGATCTTGCAGTTCATCTGCCCGCTAACTTCCAATGGGATCGAGAATTTCCTATGTGCTGTGCATCCAGATGGAAGGAGACAGGCGGCAATTCCAGTGTGCGAAACACATGCCACATTCCGCTGTTTAGCTTTCAGCAAGTGAAAAATTGTGTTGTAGCAAAATGTTTTGCCTGTTCCTCCAGCACCACCGACGTACATCATTCGCGACTCTCCGATTTTCAGATCCAGCTCTAACACTCTGTCGACGAACTTCTTCTGCTTCTGGTTGAGGAGCACATACTTCGCTTCTCCTTGATCTTTGTGTTGAGCAGGGTTGAGCTGAACAGCGGTGGGATTGTCGATATCTTCTTTTGGATCGATGATGGGCACGTAGTTGTCGTCATACTTCAATTCAAAATCCGCGAGCTTTATTCCATGACGAGCCAATAAAAATTCGATGTGTCGAAGCGCATGTGCTTGTTTTGCTTCGATACTCCAGGTAAAGTTTCGATTCACAAGCAGTTCCCAAAGTTTCTCCCACAGATCTCCTGGATTGGCTGGTGAACAATGTATGAGAATGCTGGCAAAGAGGCGTCTGCATTCGATTGGTGCGGCGTGTCCTGCTATCTCCTTTATCGCGTTCTCCCATTCGATGCTTCCGTTCATGAGTCCTCGCGCACGGGCCGCTTCCAAGCAAGTATCGTATACGGTGCCGCGGAAAGTTTTCAATTGGTCCCAGTTCTCGGGTCCTCGGACGGTCTGCGCCAAAAGTCGAGTTGCGGTTAACTCCAAAAATCGCGGCTGAGGGGCTTGAACTCGTCCTAAAACTCGAGCTGAAAGATCTCGTTGGCGCAAAATGAACTTCTGCTCTTTTACATCAAATTTGAAGAAGCTCGTCATTTCCGTGAATGTTAAATCTTTCGTCGTCCGCACTTTGTCCGGGAGTTGAACTGGATTCTGATTTGCCTCGAACCAAGCACGCATCATTCCTTTCGGCTCCTGCTTCAGCAACTCCTCCGCCTTCGCTACATCGATTCCTCTTTTGTAATATACAACTTGGTGACCTTCTTCATGAACATATCCTCTGTGAACGATGTGCGATGCGCCGTGCATTGGAAGCGATGCGAGTCTCCAGGCAGCCTCGTTTGCAGTCATCGCCGACATATCGAGCATATAAGTGCAATCGTTGAGAGCCACGTACTTTCCTTTGTTGAGATCCATTCCTGCTGCTTTCATCATTCTGTCGGCCTCATCCTGTCTCTGTTGCACTTTAGCTCTGTCCAGATTTCTTGGGACAAACACATTTCGCGCCAGTGTCATTGAGTCCGATGCTGCTGCTCCTTGCATTACTTTTTCCGACGCCTCCAGAAGTACACGATCGGAACCCTTATGGATGTATTTGCAGATATACTTGAGGGTTTTTAGCGACGATATTACTTCGATGTTGTTGTGGCATCCGAACATACATAGAGTATCTGTGTTGTGAGAAACAACATTGTCGCTTCCGATCGTGATCACTTTTCCACGGTGACGTTTTTTGAAGACATTTGTTCTTGTTCTTCTGTACATCGGATACTGATTGTCTCTTAAAACTGTCGAATTGGTGAACTCCTTGGGAAATCCTTTGACACACTTCTTCCAATGTTTCTTCTTCTCCAGCATGCAATAGGCAGCACGATCATCGCTGCACGGTGTGTGTGTCATTAGATCTCGTACCAAGTTGTAGTAGCGCAGCTTTCCTTCATAGAGAGGATCAGTTTTGTCCGTCGGGAATTCAGGAACTTCGGCGGAAATGATCTCGTCGACTTGCTCTGATGTGTAGATTCCTTCCTCCAAACATACGACGATATGATTGTGTGGCATTCCACGTTGCTGAAATTCGGTCGACCACATGTGCCACAGCGTCTGACCAAACATTCCGGGTTCTCTGACATATTTTCCATTCTGCGATGACTTCTTCTTCTTTTTTCCGCATACTACATCCATGTACCTTTGGAACTTGATATAATAAACATGATTCGTGAAATCCGGAATATCCGCCCAATTGCATTTACGTCTCAAACACTCTCTTTTGATTTCTGGCCATTCAGGATTTCCGGTAAAAGTCAAGAATAGATGAGGATGTCCGAGTTCATTTGCGACGGTGACTCCACTCATCACAAGTTCGCGCTGATATTTACTGGTGCCGGGAACCGTAGATGGCATTGTCACCAAGCATCCAAGTAAGAGACTTCCTTTGAACTTGTCTTTCAGCATCTTCATATAAGTCTTCATCAGCGAGGAGGTGGTGGTGACGTATGGGAACTCAGCACGGTGGTATGTTAAAGCCTTCATCCTCATCTCCCAAACGCGAATAGCCAAGTCGATTACAAACAATTGTCCGAGAGTTCTCGCGGCTCCTTGGAATCGGCTCTTTATTCCTTTACGATCTTGAATTATGAAGTAGCAGTATTCGGCCAAGCTGACGAACATTCGTTGTCCAATCTGAAAGCGTTATAAATATTTATGGCTGTTTTGAGTATAAAAGTGAAACTTACGTTTGCGACACGAACACCATCGTTTGAACGCGCCAAAGCAATCTTGTCAGCATTGTGCTCATCTCCATACACAACTTCTTCTGGATCGAGCTCATCCTCATATTCCTCATCAGCTTTTGCACATCCCTCAGCAACTTCTTCATCTTCTCCAGGAGCTTCCATTTCGGTCGGACGTGGAGCAGTTTCGAACGGATCCGCTTCCACTTCTTCCTCCTCATCAGCCATTTCGGGTTCCGATTCAAAGTTGTAGTCATCTGTTCCGTCGAAGTACCGACTGCGTTCTGGCGCTTCTTCTTCCTCTCCGTTAGAATTGTATTTTGGTGTTCCTGCACCGTATGCGGTTGTTTCATTTCTACGAACCATTCTGGAAATTAAAAAGAGATTGGTAATAAGAGTGTATAAATTGAATAACGGTATTGGATAAAAACAAAAATAAGAAAAAAATAAAGAAATGAAGAGCTTGCTTTCGAGTCACCATCCAAGACGATGTCGAATGAGATATAATGATTTGGTATTGCCGAGAATCGAGCACATCGACTTAGGAACCATTTCTGCGTACTCAACCATTTCTGCGTACTCAACCATTTCTGCGTACTCGCGCGCGAAAGATAAGATAGAGTATACTGCGTTTGAAAGATAAGGTATACTCTATCTGTCGGCTCTGATCAAAGGGACTTTAAGAAGTGAGCCGACACCCCTTGTAGTCGGCGGTTAAAGTAATAAGGAAAAGTATACTGTCGGCTCGGAAGACAAAAAAATCTCAAACAAAGCACTGCGCAAAGATAAGATACGCGCCAAATCTCAACTCAACCTTCTATTTTTTCCAAATACTTCATTCATTCTTCTTTTTTCCTTCGTGCTCTTCGGTTGTGTCTTTTCTATAAGCCAACTGATTCATCATGAATAGAAAAACTCTGAAGTTCCTCCTTATTATTTTCTTCTTTACCTGCGTTTCTCAAAAGATCCGCCTGGATTTCCATGACCGCCGTGCCGCCTCATTAGCTCTGAATCGGAAAGACCAACGTAAGTTTTAATTTTTGAACTTTGAAACAGTTAATAATATTTGAATTCAGTTATAAGCAAATTGGAAATCGACGGACGTGGAATGGTTGCTCGAGCGATGCGAGAAATTGCGACAATTATAATGGCTTCTAATGCAGCGATCACAGACGGGTTTACAAACATTGTAGTGGCACTGAACTTTCCATTTGTCTGGCAAAGAAGTGTTCAAAAGCATGCCGTGATGGGAAACTTGAAAAAGATGCAGCTGCTCAGTATGTTCAATTCGAATATCACTCTTGGCTCAATCAGGATTTGCATCATCGGCGGAGCGGCGTTGGCTTCAATTGTCTTGATCTGTGCGTTAGCCTACTTCTGTTGTGCCCCTTGTTGCTGCTCCTGCTGTTGTTTTTGTAAGAGAAAAACGAAAACTAATCCTTTGGTTAATATTGTCTAAGTTAATATTCATATAATTTAAAAAATCAACCATTTTATTGTAAAAGACAGTTTTAAAAATTTATTAATAAACATTTATTCAAAACACATATTTAACATAACAGCATAAAAATACACTTCAAAAGAATTCGAATGCAAAAAAAATTAACAGTTTACGACAATTTTGAACGGGGTTAGGCTTGGTTGAAGTTGTAGACTGGCGTGTCATTGGCGTGAATCTGGAAATCTGGAAAAGTAGGTCATCAGTTGTTTATCTGAGATGGAATCAAAACTGGGTCAAATAGTCATCATACGTCATAACCCTTTCGCAGGAGGCGAATAAAAATGATGACTATTCAAAATAGTGTGTTGTTTTGGTATTTTTAAAAAAGTAGGTCAACATTGAGGTCACCACCGGTCATGACCGCACCTTTTCCGCTTTCCAGAACAACCAACCACCTAAGAAAAAAGCGGCAGAAGCGCCCCAGCTCAAAAATCAGGTGCAAAAGCTGTTTTCTCCACGACTCAGCTGTCACCGAGTCGATTTGGCTGAAACTGATATATTCCATTAGATAATTCCGAGTTGACCAACATATTACTGTAAAAATAGTAAGATGGCTCTGGAAAGAAATGTTTTGAATGCAAAAAAATAGGCTGTTATTATTTTTTAAGTTTTATTATTTAAATTAAAAATCTACAATAAAAAGAAACAAATTAAATTTTCTTAAAAAGAATTAATCGAGGTCATCGAGGCCATCCTCATATTCCTCATAGGCTTTTGCAGATCCCTCAGCAACTTCTTCGTCTTCTCCAGGAGCTTCCACTTCTTTCTCCTCCAATTCGGTTTGCCAGATATAATTGCTGACATCGAAGAATTCTTCTTCCTCGCCGTCAGAATTATATGTTGGAATATCTTCTGGACCGAATGGATCCATATCAGTCAGAGGGATGTCCCTTGTCTTCTTGCTCTTATCCAGCATGAAATAATATTCTCCGTACCTTTCCACTCTAATCAAGTTGGGTTCTTGTCCGATTTCATCGTTCAATGGGTTTTCTTGCATGTCTTCAAGATCTCCATATGCCAAAATTTTTTCATTGTCCAAGCTGAAAAAATATAATTTTGATTTGTCAAACTTAAAAAACAACTCACTTCATCGGATCATCCTCTTCATTCAAAGCAGCCTCATCTTTCTGATAGTCATCATCCATGTCATCATCCATGTCATCATCCATGTCATCATCCATGTCATCATCCATGTCATCGTCCATGTCCATGTCATCGTCAGCAGGTTTCTTTTTTTGTTTTCCATTTGATTTCGAAATTTCCATGTTTTTGAATTCTGAAGTGAAGTCGTAGTCGAAGTAGTCGTCCGGGCTCTCTCCATTTTCCTTGATGATTTCCAAATGCTCCTTGATCCGTTGTTCGAATGTTGGTGTTTCCTTTTTGTTTCCGGTGTAGCGAGGATATTTTTTCAATCCCCATCCTCCAAGTCCATCTGGGTAGAAAAGTGGATAACACATGACATCGCACAATTCGGAGAAGATGCTGATCGGTTCAATCTGCTTGTCTTTGTGATCTGGATTCCTTGGGAAGATGTCGAGTCCTCTTGGCAGCATATTCGAATCGTGGCCATCCCATGTGAATGCAACTGAGATGTATCCATCTCCTTTCCGACTTGGACGGCAATACACTCCATTGTGAAACTGAAGAGCCTTCATCTCATCTTCGGACAGTTCTGATGGTGACACGATCCGGAATCGGAGTTGCTCGTTTCCGAGGTATCCTGCTTGATGACCGGCGTCCAAAAACTCCTTCTCGATCTCCTTCATGCTCTTGTAGGACTCATACAATCGGTTGTTTTTGTCCATATATTCTTGGATCTCCTCGAAAAGTCTGGCCAGATCCTTTTTGACTGATTTTTTTAATGTTTTCGCTCGTTCCTCGGCAATTTGTTTGTTTTCACATTGAAGAACAATAAAGTTGGCATATCTTGGTGGAGCCGAAGTTTTTGCATTGAGAGCCGAAGGATGAGCCGAGACCACTCCTTTGACCTTCATAGTGTTGATTCCTCTTGGTGCTTGGTCTTGACGGTTGTATCGAATGCTGGCCATAGAGAACGCAGCATTAATCTGTGTCAGCTGCTTCTCGTATTTCTTTCCAAACACTGCTTCGACTGCTTTTGGTTGACGTCTCAGTGGTGGAATCCAAACTTTTCCGTTCTTGCAACAGTTCCACGATGTTTCACAAGCAAACTTCAAAGCTCCACACCATGGGCATGGAACGTCTCGGTCTCCAATATCGTCATATGCGGGATATTTGGCGGTATTTTTGGAAGTGGGAAGCGCAGAATCGTGTGGATTGTGGCATTTGGCAAATGGAGAAACGTTGATGATTTTGAATCCGAGCGAAGCCAACTTTCGTCCAATGTAGACGTCTACAGTGCAAATTTTATCATCGACTTCCCACAATTGCTCCTCATCAGGCATATCGTCATCTTCATCATCCATGTCATCATCCATGTCATCTTCATCATCTGCTGGTTTTGGATGCAAAACGTCGATCATAGCTGGTCCATAAAACCGGAACATTCGATTCCGAAGGCATTTTTCCACCTCAAGATCTTCATTGAGATGAAGTTGATTGTGGTGTTTGAAGACGGCAGTCTCGCACTTTTTGAACTGTTCCATTGATTGCTCGTGATCTTCCGCCGATGTGGCGTTGTTAACAGCATCACTTGCCCATTGCACCGCATCAAGCAGCTTCTTTCTTCTCGAATCACAGTCTCCACTCACGATTTCTTTGTCATACTTAACCGGATCATAACAGCGCAAGATATGATCGTTTCCAACTTCCTCGCAATAATCAGTCTCTGCCATCAGTTGTTCCAAGCGTTCGAGTTGTTTGGCGAAGACTTCCTCTCGTGAGTCATACCATTTTTGGAGTTGTGTAGCAATCATCTTGTTGACATCAAAGTTCGTCGATCGTGCCATTGACTTTAACTTTCCATCTCCATAAATGAACATCGGCTCGAACTCTTCAATGTTTGCCAAAACGTCATCATCGTGATTGAAGGCAAAACATCTACGATCGAGGGTCCAATTTTTCATAATGTTGTCTTGGTGGCTCAATTGGGTCATGAACACTGAGAGGTGCTCATGAATGTCGCTTGTCGAAAGACAGTTGCACTTGTGTGGAGCATCTGGAAAATGTAAATGTTTAAATTTTGTGATTAAAAAAAAACTCACTTGTGAACGTGTCCTTCCACATTCGAACCACGTGTCGATGAACCCATTTCTGCTGATGGAAAGTTCGTTGACGGAGTAAATAATCCTTGTGTTTTGGCGAAAAGTGGAGTTGGGCCACTGACATGTCTTGGAAGTACATGTGGTAATAGGAGATAATCCAAAGTTTTCGCAAAATCTTGTTTGATCCACAAAAATGTTCCATATCAAATCTCACATCCATCAAAATAGGAAATGATGGGACCACGTCACTGCTGGCGCCATTTTCGATTGATTGCGTTCCCTGGATAAGTCCTTTGCGAGCCGACTTCTTGTAGATGTTCAATCCTACGGTGTCCTTAATTCCAGTTTGCTTCAACATCAACGCATGCATTTTATCTAAGGCTTCGTCCGTCGCATTCGCGTTCATTTTGCGATCATGGCTGAGCTTGAAACATCTTCGAGTCATGTCGGTTCCCGGGATTGTCGCGTAATAGACGTTCGTCTTGAATTTGTCAAAAACGTGGTCTTCATAGGCAAAATATAAGCCTTCCTTCGTCCAATGGGTAAGGTCGAATTCTCTGATGTATGATAAAAATTCGCCAATGTCATCGTACGCCATATCATTCATAGTGACAAAATAGATCAGTTGCAAATTGGTATGTTTAACTGATTCCATGTATGCAAAAACAGTTTGCAGTCCAATTGCAATAAATTTTTTGTAACATCCATGAACTCCGAAAATAGGGAATGCAAGACTGTTAAGATTCGCTTTGTCGGCTGTTAACACGCATGACAAATAGGAAGCACGTAAGTGAGTCTCGGAAAGGATGGTGAGTTTCTCATTTTTCAGGTAAGGTGGTTTCACAAGAATTGTTCGTCTCGTGGTACCAATATCAGTTTGGAAGCCCCAATCAATGATTTCAGACTCATAGTTTTTCAGTTTATCGTGGAGATTATTGTCGAAATCTTCCTTAAAACTGTCAACTTTAGTCTTATCCAATTTCGAGAACATTGTCAGCATCCTCTGATACACTGATATATCCTCAGAACTGTGGCCGTCATAATAAGGAACCACAATTGCGTTGGTTTCGACATCGAAAATATCGATGAGCCCAATGCGAACTTTACAGTTCTTTTTTCCTCCTGGCACACGTTGCGGGACGATTTCTTTTTCACACGCCTTTTTTGGAGTAGGTTGAGGGACGATGCTGGATTTGGACGTGTCAGCTTGCCGTTTCCGTGGTTTCTTCTCCGATTCCTTTGTTGTTTTCTTGGTCACTTCTGATGTGAAATCCATTGTATCATCTTCGAAGTCATCATTTCCATCATCTGTAAATAGCTCCACGTAAAAGTATTCAAATTCGAACAAAAATTAAGTACCTTTTGTTTTCTCGACTTTTGCTAGTTTTTGCCGTGCACGGGATTCGCTCTTTTGAAGCCGTCTATATTCCTTCAATTCCTCTGCGGTCATATTCTTCAATCCCGGTTTCTTGGATTTTGGAACTCCTTTTGATGTCGTCATGCTGGTCAGGTCAATGATGGAAAAATCTTTTTGCTGTTCTAAAATAAGTTAAAGATGTAAATGACTTCAGTTCCTGGTTTTTACAACTTACGTTCTTTATCTTCCTCCATTTTCTGTTTTGAACGGGATTCACTTTGCTTCAATCTCTTGTACTCCTTCATCTCTTCTTCAGTTTTTAGTTTCAAAGCAGGTTTGATCAGTGATGGTGTGAGTTCCGGATCGGCATCTGATAAAGCATTTCCTTGCTCCTTCGCCTCCTTTTCTCTCTTTCTTTGTTCACGTTTTCTATCTCGAGCTTTCGCTTTCTCTTCAGCGGTTGTTTCCTTTCTACGAACCATTCTGGAAATTAAAAAGAGATTGCTAATAAGAGTCTATGAATTGGATAAGGGTATTGGAAAAAGACAAAAATAAGTATAAAGAAAAATTGAAGAAATGAAGAGGTTGCTTTCGAGTCACCATCCAAGACGATGTCGAATGGGACATAATGATTTGGTATTGCCGAGATTCGAGCACATCGACTTAGGAACCATATCTGCGTACTCAACCATTTCTGCGTACTCAACCTATTCTGCGTACTCAACCATTTCTGCGTACTCAACCATTTCTGCGTACTCGCGCGCGAAAGATAAGATAGAGTATACTGCGTTTGAAAGATAAGGTATACTCTATCAGTCGGCTTTGATAAAAGGGACTTTAAGAAGTGAGCCGACACCCCTCGTAGTCGGCGGTTAAAGTAATAAGGAAAAGTATACTGTCGGCTCGGAAGACAAAAAAATCTCAAACAAAGCACTGCGCAAAGATAAGATACGCGCCAAATCTCAACTCAACCTTCTATTTTTTCCAAATACCTCATTCATTCTTCTTTTTTCCTTCGTGCTCTTCGGTTGTGTCTTTTCTCTAAGCCAACTGATTTATCATGAATCGAAAAACTCTGAAGTTCTCCCTTATTATTCTCTTCTTCATCTCTTTCCCGCCGTGTATGGCCACTCTGAACATTCTGAAAGAGAAAGGCTATGGATTTGTGGAAGATCCAGAATACCGACTGGAAAAATGCGTTTCTCAAAAGATCAGCCTGGATTTCCATGAGCGACATGCATTCGCATTAGCTCTGAATCGGAATTGCCAACGTAAGTTTTAATATCTGAACTTTGAAACATTAAACAATATTGAAATTCAGCTATCAGTCGATTGGAAATGGACGGACATGGAATCGTGGCTCGAGCAAAGCGAGAAGTTGTGTCAATCGTAATTGCTACCACTACATTGATCGCCGTGACCGTGAACTTTGCGTTGGACTGGTATAGAAGTAACCTGGTGCATGCCGAGATGGAAAAGCTGAAGCAGATGCAGCAGCTAATTTTTTCCAACTCAAACATCACTATCGACTTACTGAAGCAGCAAGAAAACGTTTATCAGGACGCTTACTTTGAAGCGATTCAAGCGGCTATTTTTCAAAATGGAAAATTGGAGACTGTCATGTCGTTTTTTCAGTTGGATATCGACAAAATGGTAGCAGAGTTTGAGTTTGAAAAGGACATCAATAATGCGATTTTGGAGAAGTTCACCCACAACTTCTATTGTGGAGAGAGTGCGAACATCTACGAGCTGGAAGTTTGCGGTTGGACGAACCCAACAAGAGTGTATGGAGACGTAAAACTGGTTAGTTCATTTGAAAAATTGTGTTTCTTTCTTATATTCAAAAATTTAGATCGCTCCCATCGGGAATTTCATTCACAACGGAGAAGCGTTCTCCTACTATGACACCCCGAAATTAACACTTTTCACAAAAAATGACGAACCCATCTCCACCGACGGCTGCGAATCAATTGGATCTCATTGGTCATGCAAAAAGGCAACAAAAGGATGCACGATTGCCGAATACAAAAGCTGCACTCCCAAAATTGTGCACACTCCGGATCACGTTTTCGCAGTGGAAATTGAGGATATGACGTTGATTGCGACTACACTATCGGTAAGTTTTTGATTCCTCTCTTTTCTGTAAAAATTTCCCTATTTTTCAGCATTATTCTCTCTTCAAAGATGGATCCAATTCTGCTTCAAGTGTCCACGACGTGCCTCAATCGGGACAATTTTTATTGAAGGCTCCCCACAATACTATTGTTCAATTTGGAACTCGAAGATTCACCGGTCGACACGAGGAACATGAGGCAATTCAGATAAATGTGGAAGAAAAGATGCCACATTTGGACCATGGAAAAATTAGACAGTTCGTGGAAAACTTGAAAGCACAAGGAAAGGTTATGAGTGAGTTTGAAGAACTTCTACTTCACGATAGTGCGATGGACGCTGGATTCATCGACTCGGCTCTCCATTGGTTTCGCACAAAGTTTTACTGGATTCTCATTATTGGCGGAGCGGTGTTGGCTGCAATTGCCGCGTTCTTCGTATTGGCATACTGCTGCTCCTGCTGGTGTTCCGAAAGGAAAGGAAAGAAAACTAATAATTTCTATGAAGCTGTGTAAATCTCTGTTTTCATAATTCAAAAATTATCTTGTAAACTGGAGCTTTAAAAATTGATTAATAAATATTTATTCAAAACATATTTTGAACATAACAGCATAAAAATACACTTCAAAAGAAATCGAATGCAAAAAAAATTAACATTCTACGACACTTTTGAACGGAGTTACGGTCGATTGAAGTTGTAGGCTGGCGCGCCGTTGGCGTGAATCTGAATTTGAAAATGTAGGTCATCAGTTGTTTATCTCAGATGAAATCAAAGCTGGGTCAAATAGTGATCATACGTCATAACCCTTTCCCAGGAGTCATAACCCTTTCCCAGGAGAAGAAAAATGATGACTATTCAAAATAGTGTGTTGTTTTGGTATTTTTGAAAAAGTAGGTCAACAATGAGGTCACCACCGGTCATGACCCCACCTTTTCCGCTTTCCAGAACAACCAAAATTCAAATATTCTTCCCATATTCCCAATGAGAATCCGATAAGAGTGCCAAAGGGCAGTGTGTCAGGTCACCCTCCCACAGAAAAAATCGTAAATAAGGCCTATTTGCACTTTGAAGCGAGTTATGGGGTTTTGAAAGTTTGGGCCACTGTAACTCGGTTGAAAATCAATATTTTTTGACAATCTTTTTTTTATCCAGTAGATAATTTCAATGACAATAATATATTGGAAAATCAGAACAATCCCAACAAAACTACCCGTGAAAAAAGCGGCAGAAGCGCCCCAGCTCGAAAATCAGGTGAAAAAGCTGTTTTCTCCACAGCTCAGCTCCCACTGGGCCGATTTGGCTGAAACTTATATATTCCATTAGATAATCTCGAGTTGACCAACATATCTAAAAAGCAAAACTTTTTTAGTACAAAAAATTTTCAGTGTGGGCCAAAAACCCCTAAAAAACAGGAAAAAAACGCCTCGTGAAAATTTTTTTCACCAAAAGTGTTACAAATTTTATATCAGTTTATTCAGATTTTTATTCTACGTCAAATTCTTTTGTTAGAATTTACAATTTCTCAAAAATACGCGCGCTACAGGCGCCGGAAGAAAAAGAGGGGTAGGTGTCGGCAAGTCGTCTTTTTTGTGTATTTTGCGTGTTTGACGGGGTGTCCTGGGAAGACGGTCACTCCGATCATAAATCTTTTTATTTTATCTGATTCCCCGTCCAATTTTACATATAATAGTTAAGTTTCAAGTAAAAGTATCAAACACAACTCGAGATCGAAAGAAAAAAGTGAAAAAATCGAGAATTTTTTAAAATTTCGAAATTTTTCCACTTTGCCGCTCATAAAAATTTTTCAGTAAGAGGTATCAATATAATTCTTTTTTTACTTTTTAGCCACGTTCATCCTCTACAAACCTATATACTTTTGACAGTCATAACTAAAAAACTGATCCCACCAGAGAAAGGGAAAGTTGAAAAAATTTATTTTTTTTCGAAAATTTTCGGAATTTTTCCACTTTGCCGCTCATAAAAATTTTTTAAAAAGAGTTATCAATATAATTTTTTTTTCTCCTTTAAGCCCCACTCATCCTCTACAAACCTATATAGTTTTCATAATCATAACTATAAAACTGATCCCACCAGAAGCTGTGAAAGTTGAAAAAATTTATTTTTTTTTGGGTCAAAAAAATTCAGACATCACTTATCAGCTTATCACTCAGCCCGTATCATCACTATCATCACCAAAATTTACAGACATGATGGGCCCTACTTTACCATTCGATTAAAAAAAAAATTAGCCCAAAAGCTTTATTCCCAACCAAGTTATTAACGTCCAACCAAGCGTGACACAAAATTTCTACAAAAAGTTGTGTCACCCCATACCTACGGGGTTTTAGGGAAGAGGGTGGCAGTAAAATTTTTTTGAGAAGAGGTATCAACATAATTCTTTTTTCTCCATTTAGCCCTGTTTTTCCTCTACGTAGTCATATAAAAATATTATTCTTACACCCAAAACTAAGCCCACAACAAAATTTAAAAGTCTAAAAAACATTAAAAAACCAAAACTTTTCAAGCCAAAATGAAATGACTTTTACTCTAAGGCTCATAGCTTGGCCACAAATGATGGAATCACCACCAAATTCTCCAGGAATGACGGGACGACGATTTTCTAATTACCAAAAAAAGAATTTTGTGAAAAGCTCAAAAACGGGCAAAGTTATTAGCGATGCAAAAAGGGGGACAATTTGGTCCCTCTGCGGCAAAATTTATTGGACAATGCGCCTTTAAAATATTCACCCCCCATACCTAGTGGGGTTAGAAGAAGAGGTGTGCAGACTAGCGTCCCGAGCCTAACGGCTCGCTCCGCTAGGTGGGGCTTCGCCCCACGCGCAGTGCCCAGCAAGCTTTAAAATCTGGAAACTCTACGACCATTTTGAAGCAAGTTAATTGACTTTTTTGATTTTATGTGACCCAAGCAAAGAGGAGATCAGCAGCTTTCGAATGGTAGTAAAACCAAGTCTGTACGACAATATTGAGCCGAGTTATGAGGTTTTGAAGTTCAGAAGCTGGGGCGCCGCGAGGCGCGAAGCTTCTGAAGTCTATCAGTGGGTTACACCCTGTGGGGACACATTGGCTATTATGTTGTGGGGACATCTCTGAGAGTCACCATCGCGCAACTGCAAATCTACCACTCTGCGGGGACACATATGACGGGCAGTTCCTCCATTGACTGATGTTGTTGGTATTCCGGGAAGTTGAGATGGTATCTGAAAAAAGAAGCATTAAGTTCAAAAAAGAAAAAACATAGAAAACTTACCTTTATGGGGTCCTGATGATCCAGTGTCCGTCGTCGATGCAGCCGAAGAACCTGAAAAATATCAAATTAAAACTACGGAAAGAAAAATACATAAAAGAAACTTACAAAATTTTTTTTTGTTTTTTGTCGTATCTTGTTGCTGTCTGCAGAGTGCTGCGGAGGTGTTGCATCTAAAAAAATAAACGATTAATTTCCCCCCCCCCCCTTACCTGCATTGCTGTTGTGCAAGTGGAAGTGTAGTAGAAGTTGTCTGAATCTGAAAAAATAAACGATTATTTACCCCCCCCCCCCCCCTAATTAACCCCCCGTCCCCTACTGGTCCCCTTCCTGTCCCTCACTTACCTCCATAGCAACGTCACCCTGCAATACTTCATTACGATAGTTGGAGGAGGGCATTTCGAACACCGACTCGTCCAACATATCATAATTTTCTTGCAGGGTGGCGTTCGCAGCCTTCAATCGCGCATTCTCGGTTTCGAGAGCGGCGACGCGCGCGCGTGCGAGAGCTAGCTCTTCGCCGAGACGCGCATTTTCCCTCTTCTCCCCACTCACCTTACGATCTGCTTGGATGTGCAGAGCGCGAAACTTACCGCTCTCCGATCGAGCCTTCTTGAACTCCTCGGTCTTCGTCTTCAAGTCGTCCTCCAGACGCCGGATGAGAGTTGAGGCATCGGTAGACACGGTGAGTCCATCGATTGAGATCTGTAAGTTTGAATGATTATTGAGAAGGTGGATCAGGCACTGACGGCACCTCGCAGAAATGTCACTATCAATCGGAATTTCCGATTGACATGTCAGACATTTCTGCAAAGTGCCATTAGCGACTGTGAGAAACTTATATTCTGTGACTTGACGTTGAGACATCTTCAGAGAATAATGGGTAAAGTGACTGTGCGCTGAGGCCTTATATACCCAAAACTCGGTGCCATATCTGCGTACTGGTTGTAAAAATAGTATGGTTGGTGACCTACTTGTTTGAATACTAACTATGCAATCAAGATTATGAATGGATAAGGTCATTCACACTGCTCTTTTTTCCCTTTTTTATGTAGTAATGAGAAGATGGCTCTGGGAAGAAATGTTTTGTATGGAAAGAATAGGCTGTTATTATTTTTTAAGTTTTATTATTCAAATTAAAAATCTACAATAAAAATACAATAAAAATACAATAAAAATACAATAAAAATACAATAAAAATACAATAAAAATACAATAAAAATACAAAAAAAATACAATAAAAATACAATAAATTACAACAAAAATAAATGAATTAAATTTTCTCAAAAAGAATTAAGGTCGTAATATAGTTTTCCAAGTCCACTTCATCTACAATCTTTCTCACTGTCCTATCGCTCACACAGTGCATCTTTCCATCCGCTCGAACCCATGCTTGATAGTGGCCACTTTTACCTTGCGTGGTGGAGGAATAGTCGGCAAATGCGCGAATCCGATACGTGTGGCCAAAAATCTGAACTTCCGAATCCGTGGTCAAGTCTAGGAAGTGTTTCATTGGGGTACACACGGTGAAGAAAAGATGCTCGCTGCCACTGTTGTCGATGACTGGATGTTGCCACACTTCTCGTTCTTTGCATCCGGGACAAGCAACGTCCACATACGCTTCACGGAAAGCATTCTGAAAACTCTCGACAAATGTTCCGTCATACTGTAGCACCAGTTCAAAGTGAGTGGAATTGGTCTCATCTCCGAATGTTGACATCTCACAACTCTTGCACTTGGATTCCTTTGCAGTGGGGATGGTGATTACGGTGTTGTCTTCTTTGGCGAGGGCAGCAATAAGAATTTTGAAGACTTGTTCCAAATCGCGTTGTCCATAGTGGAATCTGCCAGGGAGAGTCTCACGCCATGCTTTAGTGTTGAACACTTCCTTTCGAAAAATTCGGCCCAAGATTTTGCTGCACGGCTTGCTCTGATCTCGACAGTTCTCATATTTCTCTCTTATCGCAGGACAGCTATACATAATATTAGTAATAGTGTTCATAAAGCAGTCCGTTGAATCCGAATTCAATAGGAGATATGGAAGATCGAGACGATGCGGAGCGAAATTGGATACTCTAATTTTCAGGTTTCTTCCAAACTTGCTAATGACGTTCGAAACTTTCACCTTCTTCTCATCCTTCTTATTCTTCTTCTTCTCCGACACAGACACGTTCGATGAGTTGGAGTTGGTGCTCACATTCATATTAACACTCATATTTCCAGAATCGTTCAGCTCAGCCACTTCCGCGATGACAGTGTTCTCGGTTGGTCCCAATGCTTCCAGCGCTTCATCGATCGTCTCCTCTCTCAACACATCCTTATACACAACATTTCGCACTAAAATTCCTCCAATTGCGTAGTGATCATCATCATTGTGAAGTCTTTTCGAATGCCAAACACGGAAATCTTCTGCTCTCTGTACTCTGGACATGGCAACATAAAGTTGACCATGAGAAAAGACTGGAGAGTGAAGCAGAAGTCCACATCTCGATAGTGTTTGTCCTTGGCTCTTATTGATCGTACACGCGTAGGCCAATCGAATTGGATATTGAAGTCTCTTGAATCCGGCATTTTTTCCAGATGGAGTCAGTAGCATGCGATGAAGGAACACAGTGCTTGGCGTGGTTGGAGTTGGATTGTTGGCTTCGCAGTGAATAATCTGAAAATTTTGAGATAAGCAATTGCAAAAAAGGATAATAAACTTACGTCTTCTCCAAAAGCTTTGATTGTGAGCCGCGTGCCATTACAAAGTCCATTTTCCACGGAAATGTTGCGAAGAAGAACTACTTGAGCGCCGATTTTGAGACGAAGTCGGTGTGGTGGCATTCCGGAAGGGGTCAAAAGTTCAAATGTTGCCGCATCAGCCGAGGAGTATCCATTATCCGAGTCAGGAGTGTCGGTGGAGAGGAGGATCCGAGTTTCTCCGGACATTTTTTCGATTATATAATCATTGAGACGCAGTGCAGTCTTATTATCTACAGTTAAAATCGCCGCTGACTTCGTGAGTTTCGAATCATCGACATCCGGGAACACCCAATCCGCCAAGTCAAACTCCGTTCCTCGTTCCACGAATTCTTCTGGAATATTAATGTTCTGAAATTTTTCGTTGACATAGTTCGTTCCGTCTCCAATAGCCAGAATTCGAGCAGCATACTCGGGATCCGTGATTGCTCTTTGATTGTCGGTTAACACGAACTTCTCCATTTTCTTCCACAGATCGGATGTTTTTAGAGTGTAGCGAGCTACTCCATATCCTCGGATTCCTTCTACAATTGGCAAAATCTGTCTCCAGTCTCCTCCCATGATCATCAGCACTCCACCAAACGGCACATCCAATTGCTTTACTTGTTGCAGCATCGTGTCCACAGCTTCCACGATTCTTTTATCGGTCATGCAGATCTCGTCCCAGATAATACAATCGAGCGAAGCGAGCCTTTTTCCTTCTTCAGACTCCGGACAGATCTTGCAGTTCATCTGCCCGCTAACTTCCAATGGGATCGAGAATTTCCTATGTGCTGTGCATCCAGATGGAAGGAGACAGGCGGCAATTCCAGTGTGCGAAACACATGCCACATTCCGCTGTTTAGCTTTCAGCAAGTGAAAAATTGTGTTGTAGCAAAATGTTTTGCCTGTTCCTCCAGCACCACCGACGTACATCATTCGCGACTCTCCGATTTTCAGATCCAGCTCTAACACTCTGTCGACGAACTTCTTCTGCTTCTGGTTGAGGAGCACATACTTCGCTTCTCCTTGATCTTTGTGTTGAGCAGGGTTGAGCTGAACAGCGGTGGGATTGTCGATATCTTCTTTTGGATCGATGATGGGCACGTAGTTGTCGTCATACTTCAATTCAAAATCCGCGAGCTTTATTCCATGACGAGCCAATAAAAATTCGATGTGTCGAAGCGCATGTGCTTGTTTTGCTTCGATACTCCAGGTAAAGTTTCGATTCACAAGCAGTTCCCAAAGTTTCTCCCACAGATCTCCTGGATTGGCTGGTGAACAATGTATGAGAATGCTGGCAAAGAGGCGTCTGCATTCGATTGGTGCGGCGTGTCCTGCTATCTCCTTTATCGCGTTCTCCCATTCGATGCTTCCGTTCATGAGTCCTCGCGCACGGGCCGCTTCCAAGCAAGTATCGTATACGGTGCCGCGGAAAGTTTTCAATTGGTCCCAGTTCTCGGGTCCTCGGACGGTCTGCGCCAAAAGTCGAGTTGCGGTTAACTCCAAAAATCGCGGCTGAGGGGCTTGAACTCGTCCTAAAACTCGAGCTGAAAGATCTCGTTGGCGCAAAATGAACTTCTGCTCTTTTACATCAAATTTGAAGAAGCTCGTCATTTCCGTGAATGTTAAATCTTTCGTCGTCCGCACTTTGTCCGGGAGTTGAACTGGATTCTGATTTGCCTCGAACCAAGCACGCATCATTCCTTTCGGCTCCTGCTTCAGCAACTCCTCCGCCTTCGCTACATCGATTCCTCTTTTGTAATATACAACTTGGTGACCTTCTTCATGAACATATCCTCTGTGAACGATGTGCGATGCGCCGTGCATTGGAAGCGATGCGAGTCTCCAGGCAGCCTCGTTTGCAGTCATCGCCGACATATCGAGCATATAAGTGCAATCGTTGAGAGCCACGTACTTTCCTTTGTTGAGATCCATTCCTGCTGCTTTCATCATTCTGTCGGCCTCATCCTGTCTCTGTTGCACTTTAGCTCTGTCCAGATTTCTTGGGACAAACACATTTCGCGCCAGTGTCATTGAGTCCGATGCTGCTGCTCCTTGCATTACTTTTTCCGACGCCTCCAGAAGTACACGATCGGAACCCTTATGGATGTATTTGCAGATATACTTGAGGGTTTTTAGCGACGATATTACTTCGATGTTGTTGTGGCATCCGAACATACATAGAGTATCTGTGTTGTGAGAAACAACATTGTCGCTTCCGATCGTGATCACTTTTCCACGGTGACGTTTTTTGAAGACATTTGTTCTTGTTCTTCTGTACATCGGATACTGATTGTCTCTTAAAACTGTCGAATTGGTGAACTCCTTGGGAAATCCTTTGACACACTTCTTCCAATGTTTCTTCTTCTCCAGCATGCAATAGGCAGCACGATCATCGCTGCACGGTGTGTGTGTCATTAGATCTCGTACCAAGTTGTAGTAGCGCAGCTTTCCTTCATAGAGAGGATCAGTTTTGTCCGTCGGGAATTCAGGAACTTCGGCGGAAATGATCTCGTCGACTTGCTCTGATGTGTAGATTCCTTCCTCCAAACATACGACGATATGATTGTGTGGCATTCCACGTTGCTGAAATTCGGTCGACCACATGTGCCACAGCGTCTGACCAAACATTCCGGGTTCTCTGACATATTTTCCATTCTGCGATGACTTCTTCTTCTTTTTTCCGCATACTACATCCATGTACCTTTGGAACTTGATATAATAAACATGATTCGTGAAATCCGGAATATCCGCCCAATTGCATTTACGTCTCAAACACTCTCTTTTGATTTCTGGCCATTCAGGATTTCCGGTAAAAGTCAAGAATAGATGAGGATGTCCGAGTTCATTTGCGACGGTGACTCCACTCATCACAAGTTCGCGCTGATATTTACTGGTGCCGGGAACCGTAGATGGCATTGTCACCAAGCATCCAAGTAAGAGACTTCCTTTGAACTTGTCTTTCAGCATCTTCATATAAGTCTTCATCAGCGAGGAGGTGGTGGTGACGTATGGGAACTCAGCACGGTGGTATGTTAAAGCCTTCATCCTCATCTCCCAAACGCGAATAGCCAAGTCGATTACAAACAATTGTCCGAGAGTTCTCGCGGCTCCTTGGAATCGGCTCTTTATTCCTTTACGATCTTGAATTATGAAGTAGCAGTATTCGGCCAAGCTGACGAACATTCGTTGTCCAATCTGAAAGCGTTATAAATATTTATGGCTGTTTTGAGTATAAAAGTGAAACTTACGTTTGCGACACGAACACCATCGTTTGAACGCGCCAAAGCAATCTTGTCAGCATTGTGCTCATCTCCATACACAACTTCTTCTGGATCGAGCTCATCCTCATATTCCTCATCAGCTTTTGCACATCCCTCAGCAACTTCTTCATCTTCTCCAGGAGCTTCCATTTCGGTCGGACGTGGAGCAGTTTCGAACGGATCCGCTTCCACTTCTTCCTCCTCATCAGCCATTTCGGGTTCCGATTCAAAGTTGTAGTCATCTGTTCCGTCGAAGTACCGACTGCGTTCTGGCGCTTCTTCTTCCTCTCCGTTAGAATTGTATTTTGGTGTTCCTGCACCGTATGCGGTTGTTTCATTTCTACGAACCATTCTGGAAATTAAAAAGAGATTGGTAATAAGAGTGTATAAATTGAATAACGGTATTGGATAAAAACAAAAATAAGAAAAAAATAAAGAAATGAAGAGCTTGCTTTCGAGTCACCATCCAAGACGATGTCGAATGAGATATAATGATTTGGTATTGCCGAGAATCGAGCACATCGACTTAGGAACCATTTCTGCGTACTCAACCATTTCTGCGTACTCAACCATTTCTGCGTACTCGCGCGCGAAAGATAAGATAGAGTATACTGCGTTTGAAAGATAAGGTATACTCTATCTGTCGGCTCTGATCAAAGGGACTTTAAGAAGTGAGCCGACACCCCTTGTAGTCGGCGGTTAAAGTAATAAGGAAAAGTATACTGTCGGCTCGGAAGACAAAAAAATCTCAAACAAAGCACTGCGCAAAGATAAGATACGCGCCAAATCTCAACTCAACCTTCTATTTTTTCCAAATACTTCATTCATTCTTCTTTTTTCCTTCGTGCTCTTCGGTTGTGTCTTTTCTATAAGCCAACTGATTCATCATGAATAGAAAAACTCTGAAGTTCCTCCTTATTATTTTCTTCTTTACCTGCGTTTCTCAAAAGATCCGCCTGGATTTCCATGACCGCCGTGCCGCCTCATTAGCTCTGAATCGGAAAGACCAACGTAAGTTTTAATTTTTGAACTTTGAAACAGTTAATAATATTTGAATTCAGTTATAAGCAAATTGGAAATCGACGGACGTGGAATGGTTGCTCGAGCGATGCGAGAAATTGCGACAATTATAATGGCTTCTAATGCAGCGATCACAGACGGGTTTACAAACATTGTAGTGGCACTGAACTTTCCATTTGTCTGGCAAAGAAGTGTTCAAAAGCATGCCGTGATGGGAAACTTGAAAAAGATGCAGCTGCTCAGTATGTTCAATTCGAATATCACTCTTGGCTCAATCAGGATTTGCATCATCGGCGGAGCGGCGTTGGCTTCAATTGTCTTGATCTGTGCGTTAGCCTACTTCTGTTGTGCCCCTTGTTGCTGCTCCTGCTGTTGTTTTTGTAAGAGAAAAACGAAAACTAATCCTTTGGTTAATATTGTCTAAGTTAATATTCATATAATTTAAAAAATCAACCATTTTATTGTAAAAGACAGTTTTAAAAATTTATTAATAAACATTTATTCAAAACACATATTTAACATAACAGCATAAAAATACACTTCAAAAGAATTCGAATGCAAAAAAAATTAACAGTTTACGACAATTTTGAACGGGGTTAGGCTTGGTTGAAGTTGTAGACTGGCGTGTCATTGGCGTGAATCTGGAAATCTGGAAAAGTAGGTCATCAGTTGTTTATCTGAGATGGAATCAAAACTGGGTCAAATAGTCATCATACGTCATAACCCTTTCGCAGGAGGCGAATAAAAATGATGACTATTCAAAATAGTGTGTTGTTTTGGTATTTTTAAAAAAGTAGGTCAACATTGAGGTCACCACCGGTCATGACCGCACCTTTTCCGCTTTCCAGAACAACCAACCACCTAAGAAAAAAGCGGCAGAAGCGCCCCAGCTCAAAAATCAGGTGCAAAAGCTGTTTTCTCCACGACTCAGCTGTCACCGAGTCGATTTGGCTGAAACTGATATATTCCATTAGATAATTCCGAGTTGACCAACATATTACTGTAAAAATAGTAAGATGGCTCTGGAAAGAAATGTTTTGAATGCAAAAAAATAGGCTGTTATTATTTTTTAAGTTTTATTATTTAAATTAAAAATCTACAATAAAAAGAAACAAATTAAATTTTCTTAAAAAGAATTAATCGAGGTCATCGAGGCCATCCTCATATTCCTCATAGGCTTTTGCAGATCCCTCAGCAACTTCTTCGTCTTCTCCAGGAGCTTCCACTTCTTTCTCCTCCAATTCGGTTTGCCAGATATAATTGCTGACATCGAAGAATTCTTCTTCCTCGCCGTCAGAATTATATGTTGGAATATCTTCTGGACCGAATGGATCCATATCAGTCAGAGGGATGTCCCTTGTCTTCTTGCTCTTATCCAGCATGAAATAATATTCTCCGTACCTTTCCACTCTAATCAAGTTGGGTTCTTGTCCGATTTCATCGTTCAATGGGTTTTCTTGCATGTCTTCAAGATCTCCATATGCCAAAATTTTTTCATTGTCCAAGCTGAAAAAATATAATTTTGATTTGTCAAACTTAAAAAACAACTCACTTCATCGGATCATCCTCTTCATTCAAAGCAGCCTCATCTTTCTGATAGTCATCATCCATGTCATCATCCATGTCATCATCCATGTCATCATCCATGTCATCATCCATGTCATCGTCCATGTCCATGTCATCGTCAGCAGGTTTCTTTTTTTGTTTTCCATTTGATTTCGAAATTTCCATGTTTTTGAATTCTGAAGTGAAGTCGTAGTCGAAGTAGTCGTCCGGGCTCTCTCCATTTTCCTTGATGATTTCCAAATGCTCCTTGATCCGTTGTTCGAATGTTGGTGTTTCCTTTTTGTTTCCGGTGTAGCGAGGATATTTTTTCAATCCCCATCCTCCAAGTCCATCTGGGTAGAAAAGTGGATAACACATGACATCGCACAATTCGGAGAAGATGCTGATCGGTTCAATCTGCTTGTCTTTGTGATCTGGATTCCTTGGGAAGATGTCGAGTCCTCTTGGCAGCATATTCGAATCGTGGCCATCCCATGTGAATGCAACTGAGATGTATCCATCTCCTTTCCGACTTGGACGGCAATACACTCCATTGTGAAACTGAAGAGCCTTCATCTCATCTTCGGACAGTTCTGATGGTGACACGATCCGGAATCGGAGTTGCTCGTTTCCGAGGTATCCTGCTTGATGACCGGCGTCCAAAAACTCCTTCTCGATCTCCTTCATGCTCTTGTAGGACTCATACAATCGGTTGTTTTTGTCCATATATTCTTGGATCTCCTCGAAAAGTCTGGCCAGATCCTTTTTGACTGATTTTTTTAATGTTTTCGCTCGTTCCTCGGCAATTTGTTTGTTTTCACATTGAAGAACAATAAAGTTGGCATATCTTGGTGGAGCCGAAGTTTTTGCATTGAGAGCCGAAGGATGAGCCGAGACCACTCCTTTGACCTTCATAGTGTTGATTCCTCTTGGTGCTTGGTCTTGACGGTTGTATCGAATGCTGGCCATAGAGAACGCAGCATTAATCTGTGTCAGCTGCTTCTCGTATTTCTTTCCAAACACTGCTTCGACTGCTTTTGGTTGACGTCTCAGTGGTGGAATCCAAACTTTTCCGTTCTTGCAACAGTTCCACGATGTTTCACAAGCAAACTTCAAAGCTCCACACCATGGGCATGGAACGTCTCGGTCTCCAATATCGTCATATGCGGGATATTTGGCGGTATTTTTGGAAGTGGGAAGCGCAGAATCGTGTGGATTGTGGCATTTGGCAAATGGAGAAACGTTGATGATTTTGAATCCGAGCGAAGCCAACTTTCGTCCAATGTAGACGTCTACAGTGCAAATTTTATCATCGACTTCCCACAATTGCTCCTCATCAGGCATATCGTCATCTTCATCATCCATGTCATCATCCATGTCATCTTCATCATCTGCTGGTTTTGGATGCAAAACGTCGATCATAGCTGGTCCATAAAACCGGAACATTCGATTCCGAAGGCATTTTTCCACCTCAAGATCTTCATTGAGATGAAGTTGATTGTGGTGTTTGAAGACGGCAGTCTCGCACTTTTTGAACTGTTCCATTGATTGCTCGTGATCTTCCGCCGATGTGGCGTTGTTAACAGCATCACTTGCCCATTGCACCGCATCAAGCAGCTTCTTTCTTCTCGAATCACAGTCTCCACTCACGATTTCTTTGTCATACTTAACCGGATCATAACAGCGCAAGATATGATCGTTTCCAACTTCCTCGCAATAATCAGTCTCTGCCATCAGTTGTTCCAAGCGTTCGAGTTGTTTGGCGAAGACTTCCTCTCGTGAGTCATACCATTTTTGGAGTTGTGTAGCAATCATCTTGTTGACATCAAAGTTCGTCGATCGTGCCATTGACTTTAACTTTCCATCTCCATAAATGAACATCGGCTCGAACTCTTCAATGTTTGCCAAAACGTCATCATCGTGATTGAAGGCAAAACATCTACGATCGAGGGTCCAATTTTTCATAATGTTGTCTTGGTGGCTCAATTGGGTCATGAACACTGAGAGGTGCTCATGAATGTCGCTTGTCGAAAGACAGTTGCACTTGTGTGGAGCATCTGGAAAATGTAAATGTTTAAATTTTGTGATTAAAAAAAAACTCACTTGTGAACGTGTCCTTCCACATTCGAACCACGTGTCGATGAACCCATTTCTGCTGATGGAAAGTTCGTTGACGGAGTAAATAATCCTTGTGTTTTGGCGAAAAGTGGAGTTGGGCCACTGACATGTCTTGGAAGTACATGTGGTAATAGGAGATAATCCAAAGTTTTCGCAAAATCTTGTTTGATCCACAAAAATGTTCCATATCAAATCTCACATCCATCAAAATAGGAAATGATGGGACCACGTCACTGCTGGCGCCATTTTCGATTGATTGCGTTCCCTGGATAAGTCCTTTGCGAGCCGACTTCTTGTAGATGTTCAATCCTACGGTGTCCTTAATTCCAGTTTGCTTCAACATCAACGCATGCATTTTATCTAAGGCTTCGTCCGTCGCATTCGCGTTCATTTTGCGATCATGGCTGAGCTTGAAACATCTTCGAGTCATGTCGGTTCCCGGGATTGTCGCGTAATAGACGTTCGTCTTGAATTTGTCAAAAACGTGGTCTTCATAGGCAAAATATAAGCCTTCCTTCGTCCAATGGGTAAGGTCGAATTCTCTGATGTATGATAAAAATTCGCCAATGTCATCGTACGCCATATCATTCATAGTGACAAAATAGATCAGTTGCAAATTGGTATGTTTAACTGATTCCATGTATGCAAAAACAGTTTGCAGTCCAATTGCAATAAATTTTTTGTAACATCCATGAACTCCGAAAATAGGGAATGCAAGACTGTTAAGATTCGCTTTGTCGGCTGTTAACACGCATGACAAATAGGAAGCACGTAAGTGAGTCTCGGAAAGGATGGTGAGTTTCTCATTTTTCAGGTAAGGTGGTTTCACAAGAATTGTTCGTCTCGTGGTACCAATATCAGTTTGGAAGCCCCAATCAATGATTTCAGACTCATAGTTTTTCAGTTTATCGTGGAGATTATTGTCGAAATCTTCCTTAAAACTGTCAACTTTAGTCTTATCCAATTTCGAGAACATTGTCAGCATCCTCTGATACACTGATATATCCTCAGAACTGTGGCCGTCATAATAAGGAACCACAATTGCGTTGGTTTCGACATCGAAAATATCGATGAGCCCAATGCGAACTTTACAGTTCTTTTTTCCTCCTGGCACACGTTGCGGGACGATTTCTTTTTCACACGCCTTTTTTGGAGTAGGTTGAGGGACGATGCTGGATTTGGACGTGTCAGCTTGCCGTTTCCGTGGTTTCTTCTCCGATTCCTTTGTTGTTTTCTTGGTCACTTCTGATGTGAAATCCATTGTATCATCTTCGAAGTCATCATTTCCATCATCTGTAAATAGCTCCACGTAAAAGTATTCAAATTCGAACAAAAATTAAGTACCTTTTGTTTTCTCGACTTTTGCTAGTTTTTGCCGTGCACGGGATTCGCTCTTTTGAAGCCGTCTATATTCCTTCAATTCCTCTGCGGTCATATTCTTCAATCCCGGTTTCTTGGATTTTGGAACTCCTTTTGATGTCGTCATGCTGGTCAGGTCAATGATGGAAAAATCTTTTTGCTGTTCTAAAATAAGTTAAAGATGTAAATGACTTCAGTTCCTGGTTTTTACAACTTACGTTCTTTATCTTCCTCCATTTTCTGTTTTGAACGGGATTCACTTTGCTTCAATCTCTTGTACTCCTTCATCTCTTCTTCAGTTTTTAGTTTCAAAGCAGGTTTGATCAGTGATGGTGTGAGTTCCGGATCGGCATCTGATAAAGCATTTCCTTGCTCCTTCGCCTCCTTTTCTCTCTTTCTTTGTTCACGTTTTCTATCTCGAGCTTTCGCTTTCTCTTCAGCGGTTGTTTCCTTTCTACGAACCATTCTGGAAATTAAAAAGAGATTGCTAATAAGAGTCTATGAATTGGATAAGGGTATTGGAAAAAGACAAAAATAAGTATAAAGAAAAATTGAAGAAATGAAGAGGTTGCTTTCGAGTCACCATCCAAGACGATGTCGAATGGGACATAATGATTTGGTATTGCCGAGATTCGAGCACATCGACTTAGGAACCATATCTGCGTACTCAACCATTTCTGCGTACTCAACCTATTCTGCGTACTCAACCATTTCTGCGTACTCAACCATTTCTGCGTACTCGCGCGCGAAAGATAAGATAGAGTATACTGCGTTTGAAAGATAAGGTATACTCTATCAGTCGGCTTTGATAAAAGGGACTTTAAGAAGTGAGCCGACACCCCTCGTAGTCGGCGGTTAAAGTAATAAGGAAAAGTATACTGTCGGCTCGGAAGACAAAAAAATCTCAAACAAAGCACTGCGCAAAGATAAGATACGCGCCAAATCTCAACTCAACCTTCTATTTTTTCCAAATACCTCATTCATTCTTCTTTTTTCCTTCGTGCTCTTCGGTTGTGTCTTTTCTCTAAGCCAACTGATTTATCATGAATCGAAAAACTCTGAAGTTCTCCCTTATTATTCTCTTCTTCATCTCTTTCCCGCCGTGTATGGCCACTCTGAACATTCTGAAAGAGAAAGGCTATGGATTTGTGGAAGATCCAGAATACCGACTGGAAAAATGCGTTTCTCAAAAGATCAGCCTGGATTTCCATGAGCGACATGCATTCGCATTAGCTCTGAATCGGAATTGCCAACGTAAGTTTTAATATCTGAACTTTGAAACATTAAACAATATTGAAATTCAGCTATCAGTCGATTGGAAATGGACGGACATGGAATCGTGGCTCGAGCAAAGCGAGAAGTTGTGTCAATCGTAATTGCTACCACTACATTGATCGCCGTGACCGTGAACTTTGCGTTGGACTGGTATAGAAGTAACCTGGTGCATGCCGAGATGGAAAAGCTGAAGCAGATGCAGCAGCTAATTTTTTCCAACTCAAACATCACTATCGACTTACTGAAGCAGCAAGAAAACGTTTATCAGGACGCTTACTTTGAAGCGATTCAAGCGGCTATTTTTCAAAATGGAAAATTGGAGACTGTCATGTCGTTTTTTCAGTTGGATATCGACAAAATGGTAGCAGAGTTTGAGTTTGAAAAGGACATCAATAATGCGATTTTGGAGAAGTTCACCCACAACTTCTATTGTGGAGAGAGTGCGAACATCTACGAGCTGGAAGTTTGCGGTTGGACGAACCCAACAAGAGTGTATGGAGACGTAAAACTGGTTAGTTCATTTGAAAAATTGTGTTTCTTTCTTATATTCAAAAATTTAGATCGCTCCCATCGGGAATTTCATTCACAACGGAGAAGCGTTCTCCTACTATGACACCCCGAAATTAACACTTTTCACAAAAAATGACGAACCCATCTCCACCGACGGCTGCGAATCAATTGGATCTCATTGGTCATGCAAAAAGGCAACAAAAGGATGCACGATTGCCGAATACAAAAGCTGCACTCCCAAAATTGTGCACACTCCGGATCACGTTTTCGCAGTGGAAATTGAGGATATGACGTTGATTGCGACTACACTATCGGTAAGTTTTTGATTCCTCTCTTTTCTGTAAAAATTTCCCTATTTTTCAGCATTATTCTCTCTTCAAAGATGGATCCAATTCTGCTTCAAGTGTCCACGACGTGCCTCAATCGGGACAATTTTTATTGAAGGCTCCCCACAATACTATTGTTCAATTTGGAACTCGAAGATTCACCGGTCGACACGAGGAACATGAGGCAATTCAGATAAATGTGGAAGAAAAGATGCCACATTTGGACCATGGAAAAATTAGACAGTTCGTGGAAAACTTGAAAGCACAAGGAAAGGTTATGAGTGAGTTTGAAGAACTTCTACTTCACGATAGTGCGATGGACGCTGGATTCATCGACTCGGCTCTCCATTGGTTTCGCACAAAGTTTTACTGGATTCTCATTATTGGCGGAGCGGTGTTGGCTGCAATTGCCGCGTTCTTCGTATTGGCATACTGCTGCTCCTGCTGGTGTTCCGAAAGGAAAGGAAAGAAAACTAATAATTTCTATGAAGCTGTGTAAATCTCTGTTTTCATAATTCAAAAATTATCTTGTAAACTGGAGCTTTAAAAATTGATTAATAAATATTTATTCAAAACATATTTTGAACATAACAGCATAAAAATACACTTCAAAAGAAATCGAATGCAAAAAAAATTAACATTCTACGACACTTTTGAACGGAGTTACGGTCGATTGAAGTTGTAGGCTGGCGCGCCGTTGGCGTGAATCTGAATTTGAAAATGTAGGTCATCAGTTGTTTATCTCAGATGAAATCAAAGCTGGGTCAAATAGTGATCATACGTCATAACCCTTTCCCAGGAGTCATAACCCTTTCCCAGGAGAAGAAAAATGATGACTATTCAAAATAGTGTGTTGTTTTGGTATTTTTGAAAAAGTAGGTCAACAATGAGGTCACCACCGGTCATGACCCCACCTTTTCCGCTTTCCAGAACAACCAAAATTCAAATATTCTTCCCATATTCCCAATGAGAATCCGATAAGAGTGCCAAAGGGCAGTGTGTCAGGTCACCCTCCCACAGAAAAAATCGTAAATAAGGCCTATTTGCACTTTGAAGCGAGTTATGGGGTTTTGAAAGTTTGGGCCACTGTAACTCGGTTGAAAATCAATATTTTTTGACAATCTTTTTTTTATCCAGTAGATAATTTCAATGACAATAATATATTGGAAAATCAGAACAATCCCAACAAAACTACCCGTGAAAAAAGCGGCAGAAGCGCCCCAGCTCGAAAATCAGGTGAAAAAGCTGTTTTCTCCACAGCTCAGCTCCCACTGGGCCGATTTGGCTGAAACTTATATATTCCATTAGATAATCTCGAGTTGACCAACATATCTAAAAAGCAAAACTTTTTTAGTACAAAAAATTTTCAGTGTGGGCCAAAAACCCCTAAAAAACAGGAAAAAAACGCCTCGTGAAAATTTTTTTCACCAAAAGTGTTACAAATTTTATATCAGTTTATTCAGATTTTTATTCTACGTCAAATTCTTTTGTTAGAATTTACAATTTCTCAAAAATACGCGCGCTACAGGCGCCGGAAGAAAAAGAGGGGTAGGTGTCGGCAAGTCGTCTTTTTTGTGTATTTTGCGTGTTTGACGGGGTGTCCTGGGAAGACGGTCACTCCGATCATAAATCTTTTTATTTTATCTGATTCCCCGTCCAATTTTACATATAATAGTTAAGTTTCAAGTAAAAGTATCAAACACAACTCGAGATCGAAAGAAAAAAGTGAAAAAATCGAGAATTTTTTAAAATTTCGAAATTTTTCCACTTTGCCGCTCATAAAAATTTTTCAGTAAGAGGTATCAATATAATTCTTTTTTTACTTTTTAGCCACGTTCATCCTCTACAAACCTATATACTTTTGACAGTCATAACTAAAAAACTGATCCCACCAGAGAAAGGGAAAGTTGAAAAAATTTATTTTTTTTCGAAAATTTTCGGAATTTTTCCACTTTGCCGCTCATAAAAATTTTTTAAAAAGAGTTATCAATATAATTTTTTTTTCTCCTTTAAGCCCCACTCATCCTCTACAAACCTATATAGTTTTCATAATCATAACTATAAAACTGATCCCACCAGAAGCTGTGAAAGTTGAAAAAATTTATTTTTTTTTGGGTCAAAAAAATTCAGACATCACTTATCAGCTTATCACTCAGCCCGTATCATCACTATCATCACCAAAATTTACAGACATGATGGGCCCTACTTTACCATTCGATTAAAAAAAAAATTAGCCCAAAAGCTTTATTCCCAACCAAGTTATTAACGTCCAACCAAGCGTGACACAAAATTTCTACAAAAAGTTGTGTCACCCCATACCTACGGGGTTTTAGGGAAGAGGGTGGCAGACTAGCGTCCCGAGCCTAACGGCTCGCTCCGCTAGGTGGGGCTTCGCCCCACGCGCAGTGCCCAGCAAGCTTTTAAATTTTCTTCTACGACCATTTTGAAGCAAGTTATGAGCGATTTTCTATTTTATGTGACCCAAGCAAAGAGTAAGTGAAGAGCTTTCGAATGGTAGTAAAACCAAGTCTGTACGACAATTTTGAGCCGAGTTAGAAGGTTTTGAAGTTTAGAGGCTGGGGCGCCGCGAGGCGCGAAGCTTCTGAAGTTTATCAGTGGGTTATCACCCTGTGGGGACACATCTGAAGCCGTGATGGGAAAGCTGTAAATCTACCACCCTGTGGGGACACATGTGACGTCATGGTGATAACCAGATTTTATTGATCTGAATTCAAAGGACCGCGGGTGCATGAAAGACCCCTCGAAATTCAAAAAATTAGGCCATTACACAAAAGTAGGTCAAAAGTTCATCACCGGTCATAGTCTCCACCCAGAAGACCCGAAATTCAAATATTCTTCCCATATCCCCGATGAGAATCCGATAAGAGTTCCGACGGGCAGTGGGTCAGGTCGTCCTCCCACAGAAAAAATCGTAAATAAGGCCTATTTGCACTCTGAAGCGAGTTATGGCGTTTTGAAAGTTTGAGCCACTGTAACTCGGCTCAAAATCAATATTTTCTGAAAATCTTTTTTTTATTCATTAGATAATTTCAATGACAATAACATATTTGAAAATCAAAACAATCCCACCGAAACTACCCAAGAAAAAAGCGGCAGAAGCGCCCCAGCTCGAAAATCAGGCGAAAAAGCTGTTTTCTCCACAGCTTAGCTCCCACCGGGCCGATTTGGCTGAAACTTATATATTCCATTAGATAATTCCGAGTTGACCAACGTATCTAAAAAGCAAAACTTTTTTAGTGAAAAAAATTTTCAGTGCGGGCCAAAAACCCCTAAAAAACACGAAAAAAACGCCTCCTGAAATATTTTTTCACTAAAAGTATTACAAATTTTATATCAGTTTGTTCAGATTTTTTTTTAACATAATATATTTTTGTCAGAACTGAAAAATTCCCAAAACTACGCGCGCTACAGGCGCCGGAAGAAAAAGGGGGGGAGGTGTCGGCAAGTCGCCTTTTTTGTGTATTTTGCGTGTTTGACGGGGTGTCTTGGGAAGACGGTCACTCCGATCATAAATCTTTTTATTTTATCTGATTCCCCGTCCATTTTTACGTATAATAGGTAAGTTTCAAGGAATAATATACAATACGACCCGAGATCGAAAGAAAAAAGTGAAAAAATCGAGAATTTTCAAAATTTCCGACATTTTTCCACTTTGCCGCTCATAAAAAATTTTTGAAAAAAGGTATCAATATAATTCTTTTTTCACTTTTTAGCCACATTCATCCTCTACAAACCTATATACTTTTGGCAGTCATAACTATAAAAGTGATCCCACCAGAGAAAGGGAAAGTTGAAAAAATTTATTTTTTTTCGAAAATATCCGGAATTTTTCCACTTTGCCGCTCATAAAAATTTTTTGAAAAGAGTTATCAATATATTTTTTTTTTCTCCTTCAAGCCACATTCATCCTCTACAAACCTATATAGTTTTCATAGTCATAACTATAAAACTGTTCCCACCAGAAGCTGTGGAAGTTGAAAAAATTTATTTTTTTTTGGGTCAAAAAAATTCAGACATCACTTATCAGCTTATCACTCAGCCCGTATCAGTGCTATCATTACCAAAATTCACAGGCATGATGGGCCCTACTTTTGCTATCGATTAAAAAAAAAATTAGCCCAAAAGCTTTATTCCCAACCAAGTTATTAACGTCCAACCAAGCGTGACACAAAATTTCTACAAAAAGTTGTGTCACCCCATACCTACGGGTTTTTAGGGAAGAGGGTGGCAGACTAGCGTCCCGAGCCTAACGGCTCGCTCCGCTAGGTGGGGCTTCGCCCCACGCGCAGTGCCCAGCAAGCTTTGAATTTTTGTTCTACGACCATTTTGAACCAAGTTATGAGCGATTTTCTATTTTATGTGACCCAAGCAAAGAGGAGATCAGTAGCTTTCGAATGGTAGTAAGATGAAGGTTCTACGACAATTTTGAGCCGAGTTATAAGGATTTGAAGTTTAGAGGCTGGGGCGCCGCGAGGCGCGAAGCTTCTGAAGTTTATCAGTGGGTTATCACCCTGTGGGGACACATCTGAAGCCGCGATGGCAAAACTGTAAATCTACCACCCTGTGGGGACACATGTGTCGGGCAGTTTCTCCATTGACTGATGTTTTTGCCATCCCGGGAAGTTGAGTAATAAGAAGATGGCTCTGGAAAGAAATGTTTTGAATGCAAAAAAAAGGCTGTTATTATTTTTTAAGTTTTATTATTCAAATTAAAAATCTACAATAAAAAGAAACAAAATAAATGTTCTGAAAAAGAATTAATCGAGGTCATCGAGGCCATCCTCATATTCCTCATAGGCTTTTGCACATCCCTCAGCAACTTCTTCGTCTTCTCCAGGAACTTCCACTTCTTTCTCCTCCAATTCGGTTTGCCAGACATAATTGCTGACATCGAAAAATTCTTCTTCCTCGCCGTCAGAATTGAATGTCGCAATATCTTCTGGACCGAATGGATCCATATCAGTCAGAGGGATGTCCCTTGTCTTCTTGCTCTTATCCAGCACGTAATAATATTCTCCGTACCTTTCCACTCTAATCAAGTTGGGTTCTTGTCCGATTTCATCGTTCAATGGGTTTTCTTGCATGTCTTCAAGTTCTCCATATGCCAAAATTTTTTCATTGTCCAAGCTGAAAAAATGTAATTTTTATTTGTCAAACTTAAAAAGCAACTCACTTCATCGGATCATCCTCTTCATTCAAGGCGGCCTCATCTTTCTGATAGTCATCATCCATGTCATCGTCCATGTCATCGTCCATGTCATCATCCATGTCATCATCCATGTCCATGTCATCGTCAGCAGGCTTCTTTTTTTGTTTTTCATTTGATTTCGAAATTTCCATGTTTTTGAATTCTGTAGTGAAGTCGTAGTCGAAGTAATCGTCCGGGTCCTCTCCATTTTCCTTGATGATTTCCAAATGCTCTTTGATTCGTTGTTCGAATGTTGGTGTTTCACTCTTTTTTCCGGTGTAGCGAGGATATTTTTTCAATCCCCAACCTCCAAGTCCATCTGGGTAGAAAAGTGGATAACACATGACATCGCACAATTCGGAGAAGATGCTGATCGGTTCAATCTCCTTGTCTTTGTGATCTGGATTCCTTGGAAAGATGTCGAGTCCTCTTGGCAGCATATTCGAATCGTGGCCATCCCATGTGAATGCAACTGAGATGTATCCATCTCCTTTCCGACTTGGACGGCAATACACTCCATTGTGGAACTGAAGAGCCTTCATCTCATCTTCGGACAGTTCAGATGGGGACACAATCCGGAATCGAAGTTGCTCGTTTCCGAGATATCCTGCTTGATGTCCGGCGTCCAAAAATTCCTTCTCGATCTCCTTCATGCTCTTGTAGGACTCATACAATCGGTTGTTTTCGTCCATATACTCCTGAATTTCCTCGAAAAGTCTGGCCAGATCCTTTTTGACTGATGTTTTCAATGTTTTAGCTCGTTCCTCGGCAATTTGCTTGTTCTCACATTGAAGAACTATAAAATTGGCATATCTTGGTGGAGCCGAACTTTTTGCATTGAGAGCCGAAGGATGAGCCGAGACGACTCCTTTGACCTTCATAGTGTTGATTCCTCTTGGTGCCTGGTCTTGACGGTTGTATCGAATGCTGGCCATAGAGAACGCAGCATTAATCTGTGTCAGCTGTTTTCTGTATTTGTACGCAAACACTCCTTCGACGGGTTTTGGTTGACGTTTCATTGGTGGAATCCAGACTTTTCCGTTCTTGCAACAGTTCCACGATGTTTCACAAGCAAACTTCAATGCTCCACACCATGGGCATGGAACGTCTCGGTCTCCAATATCGATATATGCGGGATATTTGGCGGCATTATTGGAAGTGGGAAACGCAGAATCGTGTGGATTGTGACATTTGGCAAATGGAGAAACGTTGATAACTTTGAATCTGAGCGAAGCCAACTTTCGTGCAATGTAGACGTCTACAGTGCAAATTTTATCACCGAATTCCCACAATTGCTCCTCATCAGGCATATCGTCATCTTCATCATCCATGTAATAATCCATGTCATCTTCATCATCGGCCGGGTTTGGGTGCAAAACGTCGATCATAGCTGGTCCATAAAACCGGAACATTCGATTCCGAAGGCATTTTTCCACCTCAAGATCTTCATTGAGATGAAGTTGATTGTGGTGTTTGAAGACGGCAGTCTCGCACTTTTTGAACTGTTCCATTGATCGTTCGTGATCTTCCGCCGATGTTGCGTTGTTAACAGCAATACTTGCCGCTTTTAAAGCATCAAGCAGCTTCTTTCTTCTCGAATCACAATCTCCAGTCACGATTTCTTTGTCATACTTAACCGGATCATAGCAACGCAAGATGTGGTCGTTTCCAACTTTCTCGCAAAAATCGGTATCTGCCATCAGTTGCTCCAAGCGTTCGAGTTGTCTGACGAAGACTCCCTCTCGTAAATCATACCATTTCTTGAATTGAGGTTCAATAATCTTGTGGAAATCAGATGAGGTCCTTGCTGCCATTGACTTGAATTTTCCATCTCCATAAATGAACACCGGCTGGTACGCTTCAATGCTTCCCAATATGTCATCTTCGTGATAAAAGGCAAAACATCTACGATCGAGTGTCCAATTTTTGATAATGTTGTCTTGATGACTCAATTGGGTCATGAACACTGAGAGGTGCTCATGAATGTCGCTTGTCGAAAGACAGTTGCATTTGTATGGAGCTTCTGGAAAATGTAAATGTTAAATTTTGTGATTAAAAAAAATAAAACTCACTTGTGAGCGTGTCCTTCCACATTTGAACCACGTGTCGATGAAGCCATTTCTGCCCATGGAAAGTGCGTTGACGGCGTAAGTAATCCTCGTGTTTCGGCGAGTAGTGCAGTTGGGCCACTGACATGTCTTGGAAGTACATGTAGTAGTAAGATAGAATCCAAAGTTTTCGCAACATCTTGTTTGATCCACAGAAATGTTCCATATCGAATCTCACATCGAGCAAATTATGAAATGTTGGGACCACGTCAATGCTGGCACCATTTTCGATTGACTGCGTTCCCTGGATAAGTCCCTTGCGAGCCGACTTCTTGTAGATGTTGAATCCTACGGTGTCATTGATTCCAGTTTGTTTCAACATCAACGCATGGATTTTCCGTAAGGCTTCGTCCGTCGCATTCGCGTTCATTTTGCGATCATGGCTGAGCTTGAAACATCTTCGAGTCATGTCGGTTCCCGGGATTGTCGCGTAATAGACGTTCGTCTTGAATTTGTCAAAAACGTGGTCTTCATAGCCAAAATATAAGCCTTCCTTCGTCCAATGGGTAAGGTCGAATTCTCTGATGTAAGAGAGAAATTCGCCAATGTCATTGTACGCATCAAGATTGGCTGTGACAAAATAGATCAGTTGCAAGTTGGTATGTTTAACTGATTCCATGTATGCAAAAACAGTTTGCAGACAAATAGCAATAGATTTTTTGTAACATCCATGGACTCCGAAAATAGGGAATGCAAGACTGTTAATATTCGCTTTGTCGGCTGTCAACAAGCATGACAAATAGGAAGCACGTAAGTGAGTCTCGGAAAGGATGGTGAGTTTCTCATTTTTCAGGTAAGGTGGTTTCACAAGAATTGTTCGTCTCGTGGTACCAATATCAGTTTGGAAGCCCCAATCAATGAGTTCAGACTCATAGTTTTTCAGTTTATCGTGGAGATTATTGTCGAAATCTTCCTTAAAACTGTCAACTTTAGTCTTATCCAATTTCGAGAACATTGTCAGCATCCTCTGATACACTGATATATCCTCAGAACTGTGGCCGTCATAGTAGGGAACCACAATTGCATTGGTTTCGACATCGAAAATATCGATGAGTCCAATGCGAACTTTACAGTTCTTCTTTCCTCCTGGTACACGTTGCGGGACGATTTCCTTTGTACACGCTTTTTTTGGAGTAGGTGTTGGGACGTTGCTGGATTTGGACGTATCTGCTTGACGTTTCCGTGGTTTCTTCTCCGCTTCTTTTGTTGTTTTCTTGGTCACTTCTGATGTTGAATCCATAGTATCATCCTCGAAGTCATCTTTTCCATCATCTGTAAATAGCTCCACGTAAAAGTATTCAAATTCAAACAAAAATTAAGTACCTTTTGTTTCCTCGACCTTTGCTAGCTTTTGTCGTGCACGGGATTCGCTCTTTTGAAGCCGTCTATATTCCTTCAATTCCTCTGTGGTCATATTCTTCAATCCCGGTTTGTTGGATTTTGGAACTCCTGAAATTCCTGACTGCTCTTTCTCTTCGGCTTCCTTTTGTCGTTGTTCCCGTTTCCTGTCGCGGGCTTTTTCTCTTTTTTCAGCATCGGTTTGCTTTCGTTGTCGTACCATTCTGAAAAATGAAAAAGAAATAGGTTAATAAGAGAAAAATTGTAACGGACAGAAAAAAGAACACTTATCAAGTTAGACAGAAACACAAAGAATAGAGTGGAAAAATAAAAAAAATGAAGAGGTTGCTTTCGAGTCACCATCCAAGACGATGTCGAATGGGATATAATGATTTGGTATTGCCAAGAATCGAGCACATCGACTTTGGAACCTATTCTGCGTACTCAACCATTTCTGCGTACTCAACCATTTCTGCGTACTCAACCATTTCTGCGTACTCGCGCGCGAAAGATAAGATGGAGTATACTGCGTTTGGAAGATAAGATATACTGTATCTGTCGGCTTTGATCAAAGGGACTTTAAGAAGTGAGCCGACGGTTAAAATAATAAGAAAAAGTATACTGGCGGCTCGGAAAACAAAAAAGTATATAACAAAGCACTGCGCAATGTTTCAACAGCATAAAAATACACTTCAAAAGAATTCGAATGCAAAAAAAATTAACATTCTACGGCAATTTTGAACAGAGTTACGATTGATTGAAGTTGTAGGCTGGCGCGCCGTTGACGTGAATTTGAATTTGAAAATGTAGGTCATCAGTTGTTTATCAGAGATGGAATCAAAACTGGGTCAAATAGTCATCATACGTCATAATCCTTTCCCAGGAGGCGAAGAAAAATGATGACTATTCAAAATAGTGTCTTGTTTTGGTATTTTTGAAAAAGTAGGTCAACAATGAGTTCACCACCGGTCATGACCCCACCTTTTCCGCTTTCCAGAAGACCCAAAATTCAAATATTCTTCCCATATCCCCGATGAGAATCCGATAAGAGTGCCGAAGGGCAGTGGGTCAGGTCACCCTCCCACAGAAAAAATCGTAAATAAGGCCTATTTGCACTTTGAAGCGAGTTATGGCGTTTTGAAAGTTTGAGTCACTGTAACTCGGCTCAAAATCAATATTTTCTGAAAATCTTTTTTTTATCCATTAGATAATTGCAATGCCAATAACATATTTGAAAATCAGAACAATCCCAACAAAAACACTCAAGAAAAATGCGGCAGAAGCGCCCCAGCTCGAAAACCCACTGCAAAAGCTGTTTTCTCCACAGCTCAGCTCCCACCGGGCCGATTTGGCTGAAACTTATATATTCCATTAGATAATCCCGAGCTGACTAACATATCAGAAAAGCAAAACATTTTTAGTGGAAAAATTTTTCAGTGCGGGCCAAAAACCCCTAAAAAACAGGAAAAAAACGCCTCCTGAAAAATTTTTTCACTAAAAGTATTACAAATTTTATATCAGTTTGTTCAGATTTTTATTCTACGTCATATATTTTTGTCAGAAATAACAATTTCTCAAAACTACGCGCGCTACAGGCGCCGGAAGAAAAAGGGGGGGAGGTGTCGGCAAGTCGCCTTTTTGGTGTATTTTGCGTGTTTGACTGGGTGTCCTGGGAAAACGGTCACTCCGATCATAAATCTTTTTATTTTAACGGATTCCCCGTCCAATTTTACGTACAATAAGTAAGTTTCAAGTAAAAGTATCAAACACAACCCGAGATATAAGAGACAAAGTGAAAAAATTGAGAATTTTCAAAATTTCCGACATTTTTCCACTTTGCCGCTCATAAAAATTTTTTGAAAAAAGGTATCAATATAATTCTTTTTTCACTTTTTAGCCACATTCATCCTCTACAAACCTATATACTTTTGACAGCCATAACTTAAAAACTGATCCCACCAGAAGCCATGAAAGTTGAAAAAAAATTTTTTTTTTCGAAAATTTCCAGAATTTTTTCACTTTGCCGCTCATAAAAATTTTTTGAAAAGAGTTATCAATATAATTTTTTTTTTACTTTTTAGCCAAACTCATCCTCTACAAACCTATATACTTTTCATAGTCATAACTCAAAAACTGATCCCGCCAGAAGCTGTGGAAGTTGAAAAAATTTATTTTTTTTGGCCAAATTTTCGAGTTGGCTCCATTCTACGGCTCACAGCTCAGCTCCGAGTGGCTCAATCAAAAAACCACTGTAAAGCCGTCATATAGAAGAGCTTTCCAAGCTATCAAAAAAAAAAGCAAGTAAATCGGTCCAGTCATCTCTGAGAACCGAGGCGTGACACGAATTCAGACACAAAAGTTGTGTCACCCCATACCTACGGGGTTTTATGGAAGAAGGCGGCAGACTAGCGTCCCGAGCCTAACGGCTCGCTCCGCTAGGTGGGGCTTCGCCCCACGCGCAGTGCCCAGCAAGCTTTGAATTTTTGTTCTACGACCATTTTGAACCAAGTTATGAGCGATTTTCTATTTTATGTGACCCAAGCAAAGAGGAGATCAGTAGCTTTCGAATGGTAGTAAGATGAAGGTTCTACGACAATTTTGAGCCGAGTTATAAGGATTTGAAGTTTAGAGGCTGGGGCGCCGCGAGGCGCGAAGCTTCTGAAGTTTATCAGTGGGTTATCACCCTGTGGGGACACATCTGAAGCCGCGATGGCAAAACTGTAAATCTACCACCCTGTGGGGACACATGTGTCGGGCAGTTTCTCCATTGACTGATGTTTTTGCCATCCCGGGAAGTTGAGTAATAAGAAGATGGCTCTGGAAAGAAATGTTTTGAATGCAAAAAAAAGGCTGTTATTATTTTTTAAGTTTTATTATTCAAATTAAAAATCTACAATAAAAAGAAACAAAATAAATGTTCTGAAAAAGAATTAATCGAGGTCATCGAGGCCATCCTCATATTCCTCATAGGCTTTTGCACATCCCTCAGCAACTTCTTCGTCTTCTCCAGGAACTTCCACTTCTTTCTCCTCCAATTCGGTTTGCCAGACATAATTGCTGACATCGAAAAATTCTTCTTCCTCGCCGTCAGAATTGAATGTCGCAATATCTTCTGGACCGAATGGATCCATATCAGTCAGAGGGATGTCCCTTGTCTTCTTGCTCTTATCCAGCACGTAATAATATTCTCCGTACCTTTCCACTCTAATCAAGTTGGGTTCTTGTCCGATTTCATCGTTCAATGGGTTTTCTTGCATGTCTTCAAGTTCTCCATATGCCAAAATTTTTTCATTGTCCAAGCTGAAAAAATGTAATTTTTATTTGTCAAACTTAAAAAGCAACTCACTTCATCGGATCATCCTCTTCATTCAAGGCGGCCTCATCTTTCTGATAGTCATCATCCATGTCATCGTCCATGTCATCGTCCATGTCATCATCCATGTCATCATCCATGTCCATGTCATCGTCAGCAGGCTTCTTTTTTTGTTTTTCATTTGATTTCGAAATTTCCATGTTTTTGAATTCTGTAGTGAAGTCGTAGTCGAAGTAATCGTCCGGGTCCTCTCCATTTTCCTTGATGATTTCCAAATGCTCTTTGATTCGTTGTTCGAATGTTGGTGTTTCACTCTTTTTTCCGGTGTAGCGAGGATATTTTTTCAATC